>NC_091450.1:13023404-13323404 GCF_964237555.1 Oryctolagus cuniculus | reverse complement strand
GGACGCTGCCTAAAAATGTTGGGCAAGCAAACACTTTCTATAGCTGGTTCCTGGGAGGCCAGGCGGTCCAGGTTCAATGGGGAGCATGAAATGGAAAGGCCTGTTTATTCTAGGGACAGTCAAAATCAGAAGGCCCTTGAAGGCCACACTGCGATGATTTGCGCTTCATAGAAATGCTACCCTGAGGACAGGGCATTATCTAGTATTCCATCGGGGAACCGTTTGAATCTAATCATGAGGAAGCCTCATAGAAACCCCAGGTGAGTAAAGTTCTATTTAAAAGGCGGAGTGGGGGGGGGGTGGGTGGGAAGATGCTACATTTTCGAAAATGTCAGCGCCATGAAATAGAAAGGGTTGTAGAAAGGTGTGGGAATGTTCCAGATGAAAGGAGACTTCAGAGACTGGGTAACTAACTGCATTCTCTAATTATTGATGGGATCTTCTACTAGATGGAGGAAATAAGCAATGAAGGACATTATCAGGTCAATTGACAATATTGGAGTTTAGGCGGTAGATTAGACAAGTATTGAATCAATGTGAAATTTGGCAAAGAGAATGGTGCTGTGGTTATATAAATATGCTTATTCTTAGGAATGCACAGTGAAGCATTTAAGGGTGAAAGGCCATTATGTATGCGATGTACTCTGAAAAATAAATGTGTGTCTCTTAAAGTGTGTGTGTGTGTGTGTGTGTGTGTGAATAGCTGGACTGGGCCAAAGCAAAGCCAGGAGCCTGGGACACCACCCAGGTCTCCTACATGGGGGACAGTGACTCAGTTGCTTGAGCCATCATCTGCTGCTTCCCAGGTGCACGAGCAGGGAGCTGGATCAGAAGTGGTGTGGCTAGCACTTTAATGGTGCTCAGGTATTTGATGTGAGTGTCACAAGCAATGGCTTAACCTGCTGTTAACCTGCTGGGCCAGAATGCCCAGCCCAATGCATCCTCCTTTAACCAAATGCTAGCAACAGGTGAATCTGGATGAAGCATACGCTGGGGACTTCTTTTTGTATGGTTTTTATTCTTGCATCTTTTATGTAAGTTTGAAATTATTCCCAAGTTAACAAATGTAAAATACATTTCAGTTTATGTTTTATTAGGCAATTAACAAAAGCAATCAAGGTTTCTCTGAGCAAGCTTGTGATAGATAATAAGATACATTTTAAGTCTGTTTCAAAAGGCTGTGCAGTTCGTATAATCTGCTCCCTGATTCAGACTGTGATTGATTCCATCCTGGGGCCAGACACCACACTGTTCTCTCACAGTTTGAGGGCTACAGACTTGGCCAGTGGATTTCCTCACTGCCTGCACTTCTGTACCTCTAAGCCTGTTCCTCACTCCCTGCACTTCTGTTTCCTTTAAGGCTCTGAAGTTCCAGTGTCTCTTGAAGAATCGCTGTGCTGGTTACTTTGGGGAAAGCAGATGACCTCGAAGTGGGAGGGACGTTGAGGGGCCACCAATAAAGAAGAAGAAGGAAGGATTATTTGAGAGACACTTTAAGAAACAGTTGTCAGGACTTGGTAACTAATTGAACTTGAGGGCTGGGGCAGTTGGGATGACTCAGCCAAGCCCTCTGCTTGAGTCGGGTGAATGACGATGCCATGGGCAAAGGTGAAACACAGGTAGAGGAGCAGGTGGATGAGGGCTCCGGAGCAGCATGGAAGAGAATGAATTGTGTTGGCGTTATTGGTTCTATGGGACTCCAATTGCACATATTTGGTAGGAAATTGAAATTATAGGTCAGCTGTTTAATAGAAGAGTCAAATCTCCCTCTAAGTTTGGGGAACATTGTGTAGAGATGGCCATGGAAGCTTCAAGAAATAGCTTAGGAAAGGTGGGGACGTTAAAGGAGAGGGAAACCCACTTGGAACCTGAGAACATTAGTTTTTATGAATCACCCTAGAGCACTTGGGACAATCAATATCCAACATAATTGAAATGTATGTGATGAAGACTAGTGGGATACAGTTAGACAGAGTTCTACTTTGTTCTACATGAAATAAACCACAAATAATGGATGAAGTTAAAACCCAAATTCCCTGCTGACTAGAAATCTGACCAGCTGACAAGTCTAGTTGAGTGATGGAAGGGTATACATAGATCTTAGGGGAAACCCTTATTTATAAGAGATATTGAACATTTGGACTTTAGAAAGAGTGGAAGACGGGTTATTCAGTACTTGATGTTGGTCTTTCTCCCCAGATATTTAAAGAGAAGCATCTTCAGGGTCCTAGCTGCACTCTTACCCATAAAAGCAGTGGTATTTTCCTTTGACACAAATAGTTTTTACGTGCTTGGCAGGTTCTCATTAGTGAAGATTGCTGGGTAGACAAGATTGTTTACACCTCTGTTAAGTAGAAGAAATGGAAATTCAACTTTGGTGGACTTAAATGAATTTAATGACTCACAGACCTAAATAGTCACTGATTAATACACACACACACACACATATATATACATATAAATTAAACTTACACTGAGGCCGGTGCCGCGGCTCACTTGGCTAATCCTCCGCCTGCAGCGCCAGCATCCTATGTAGGCGCTGGGTTCTAGTCCCGGTTGCTCCTCTTCCAGTCCAGCTCTCTGCTGTGGCCCGGGAAGGCAGTGGAGGATGGCCCAAATGCTTGGGCCCCTGCACCCACATGGGGAGACCAGGAGGAAGCACCTGGCTCCTGGCTTCATTTGGGGGGTGACCCAACGGAAAGAAGGCCTCTCTCTCTCTCTCTCCCTCTCTCTCTCTTACTGTCTAACTTAATTAATTAATTAATTAAACTTACAGACTCTGACCCTAGACCAACCTCCTGAATTAGAATTCTGGTTCCACAACTGACTTAATTTGCCTAGTTATTTTTTTGTCGGTAAGCGGAGATTATTCTAGAACCTGCATCATAGTGCTGCAATGAGGGTCATCTTATTTCATATCAGTAAAGTAAATCTCTGGGAACAGGGTGTGACACATAGCAAATGGTCGTAAGTGTTAGGTACATTTATCCAGAGGATGGCTGGTTTCAGGCACTGCCGTCACTGGTACTTAAGCAGTGTTTCATGAATTTGCCTCTCTGGGGCCACATTTCCCTTTGATTTTGTTATACTCGGTCAGTCTCTCCCCTGGAGAGGACATGACCACCAGAAACTGTAAGCTTGGGTGACACCAGTGGAGCAAGCCCAGCAGAGGGACTATGTCTTTGCCAAATACTTTTTAGCAAAAATTCAAAGCATGATTCTTAGTAGAACAACTAAGCAAGTAGGGTCCTCCCTGAACTGACCTCTGCAGTCAATAGAATGAACTAGAGTGATGGTGCCCCCTTCTGGATTCGTGTACTAGGTCTGTTTCTATCTCTCTGGGCTTGGGGGGCGTGTTCAGTGTGGCATTTAAGGAGGTGAACTGGAGAGGGCATAGGGAGTTGCCTGACAGTGCAGGGTAGGAAAAGCAGACTCCATTCAACACCGCTGTATTTAGTTAGCTCCATGCCAACCTCCCACACCCACCATGGTGCTTCCTTCTTCCCTCAGGGCATCCCCCTTCCATGTTTCTTGGGAACAAATCTGCTTGCCTCCTTTTGGTGTCCACCACCATGGAGGTGGTGCTTAATTGCAGCATTTACCATGTTGCCCAGTTCCCTCGCCCACTGTTGTCCTCTGTCTACTCCTTTTTGTCTGTGTGTGTTTGGATTGTTCAATGTGCATGTACTGTGTGCTCTTGGTGGTCTTTCTCAGGGAAATGGAAATAAATACACGTGTTCGCTCCACCTTGTAATCCTGAATCCCTACAGAAGGTTTGCTATCCTGACAAATCTCAAGTATAGCAGATACCCATCGATAAGATGTGTTGGATAACTAGATATACTATGGGTTATATGCACTTCCGTGAGCGGAAAGTGCACCTGTTTCTCTATACAGCAGGTCAAAGCTTTACGAATCGCTGATAATTAAAGTGGTTACAAGGCACACTACAAAGATGTGATGTGGATGACATTTATTGAGTTACAAGGGCTAAGATCGTGTGTCCATCAAAGAGCAAACCTATGAGGCAGGTGCTTGATACAGAGGTTGGAATGCTGCTTGGGGCAACCACATTCCATCTTGGAGTCTCCAGGTTTCAGTCCCAGCTCTGCTTCCGATTCAGCTTCCTGCTGATGGATAAGTACCCTTAGCGGCAGCAGGTGATGGCTCTAGTGCCTGGGTCCCTGTCACTTACATGGGAGGCATGAATTGAATTCAGGGCTTCCAGCTTCAGGCTAGCTCAACCTTGGCTATTGCAGGCTTTTGGGGAGTGAATCAGCAGCTAGAGACTCTCTCTCTCTCTCTCTCTCTCATTGTCTCTTTCTCTCTTGCTTTTCTAATAAATTTACAAAAAAAAAAAATTCTGGAGAGCAAGTCTGCCCATCTGAACTAAAGGTCAATGAACCCTCAAATGACGTTGATGGAAGAATGTCACCCAGAGAGACACATGGATGCTACAGGCACTTCTAGAAGCATGTGTTTCGTGAGACAGCCTCTGACCGACGTCTCTGTTACACACATGCAGTCCTGCTCTTTGCACGCCAACACCCTGAGCTAGCTGATCGGGATTTGAAAGTTAGTAAGACAGTCGATATGGGGGCTTGGTTTCCAACTGGGACAACGTCCGTCTTTTCGGTAAAACACGATGGCTGCTGTGATGGTAAAATACGCCGTGTGTGGTGGGGTATGTAGTTCCTTCTGCAGAACACACGGGGTCAAGCACCCATTTGAAGTAGATTCAGCTTTCCACGCTTTGATTCTCCTCGGTTGGCTGTTACACCTGTATATTTCCTTTTTTTATTTTCATTTTTTTTTTGACTCCATAAGCTTTGGATCAGTGCCTATGGTTAATGTTCAAAGTTAACCCATTTTTATTATAGTGCCTGTGGTTTTTTTTTTTATTTGTTGTTGTTTTTTAATATCCCAGTTCACCTTCCCATTTAATAGCCTTTCTTCCAAGCATAAAATTTCCTCTTCTATGCTACAGTAGCATCTTAAAGAGAAAGGATCCCCATGCAAGTGTGCACCGGGATCTAGAAGTCAAAGAGCATGGGAAAGAAAACGCAGAACTCTCCTTTCTGGGTTTGTCCTGGAGCTGGTTAGGACCCCACTGAAGGATGAGTTTGGAAAAATCAATGGAAAAGTGTAAAAGTGAAATTTCTTAATAACACAGCCCATCCTGGGAACTAAGGTGACTTTGTTTTTTTACTCAATAATATAATGAGTTTTATTTTGACTGATGTTTGGATTTAATGGCTAAATCAATATGTGTATTTAGCGTTGGGCTTTATTTCCACACTAAGTGACAGCAGATAAGCAGCCTTAGAGTGTGTTAATTGGTTTGTGTTTAGCATTTACGCTAATCAGCAGTAGCAGAGGTGCCCTGGGCCACTTCAGGCCTGGTAATGGGCTTTATCTAAACCAAGCTTTGTTTACATTATTGACTGGCGTTGAATTGCTCCTGCTTCTTATACACTTGAACATTAAGCTGGATTTGCAAGTGTAACTCGAGACCTTCTGCGTTAGTAAGAATTAGCTGAGGTCTGGAACAAGGCAAACTCATTGGAGAGCAAATAAATATTATTGTGCAGACCCTGATAGAGGATAGCTGTGGGGAATCATAAAAGAAAACTTTAGACCAGTGATCAGAATGGGAGGGATCACTGGGTTGACCAGGGTTTCTCGGCTTCAGCCCTATGGCCTCTGGGCGCTGGCTCTTTGCCACGGGCCGAGGGTGTCCTGTGTATCCCAAGGTGTTGGGAAGCGCCAGTTGTACCAGCAGAAATAGCTCTGGACATCACCAAATGTCTCCAGATGGGAGCAATCCCAACCAGATGAGAAATACTGGGTTAAATGAGGCTTATGCAGAGGATATTTTGTCTGTTTTTGCTTAATGGCGTGCAGATTTCATATCATTATCTGGATTTGGGGATTCTCATAAAATATGGGGATATCTGGGAAATCTGGGCTCTCTGTGCCACATGGCAGTTCCTGATGGGAGCTGATTAGTAGCTTCCTCTTTTGAAATAGGCACCAATTCCTGGGTCCTGTGGTCTCCATCCGTCTCCACCGTGTTTCTCCCAGTCTGCTGCCCTCATTTACCTTGGCTGGACTCCTGGAAGTATTTGCTTTGAAAACTTCTCCTTTAAATGTTGCACAATAGGAAGCTTATTCCTTAGCACCAGAAAGGTGAAAGAGGATTCAGAATCAGATGGAACTGGAGTTAGGTCGTAGCCTCAACAAGTGTGGGCTTTGTAACTTCTCTGGGCCTCAATTTTCTTACCTATTGTGCTGTTTCACCTCTCCCAGCATCTGCAAAATGGGAATGCTAACATACGCCTTTGAGAGAAGTTAGGAGATTAAAAGAAACAATGTCCAAAAATATCCTGGAACTCAGTTAATCTTGCTAATCTGCCCCATTTTCTACAGCCACTGACCTCCCTGGCTTCTGTCCAGATTTCCTACTCTCAGATGTGCAGACTCACAAGACTGGGTCATTTTCTTGCTCATTTGCACTTTGAGGCATTGCAAATAGGAGCCTCGATTCACTGTATGCCAATATCCTTCAGAGATGTCTTGCTTCGTCTTCACACACTCTGCGTAGAAATGTGGGTTTCTGCGGCAGTATCGTGGGAAGTTCCTGCATCGGCTGGTGGTTAGAGAGAGAAGGGGCGGTGGCAAGCTGGTCTCACCAAGGCCACATAGGCCCTTGTTCTGTTCCTTAAGCCTATGAAGTCTTGGGCATGAAGATTTTGCACGTGCTGTTCCTTTTCTCATAAATGTCCCCTTCTCCTCTCTGCACGCTTTACCTAGTTCATGATTCTTAGCTGACTGCTCAATCATGAATTCCCCAGAGAAGTCGCCTCTGACCCCTGGTCAACTGATTCCATTAGCTTATCTCCCCCATCACAAAGTACCCATCACAGTTGTGAATTTACGTGTGTGTCTCTTGTTTTTCTATTTTTTAAAGATTTGTTTATTTATTTGAAAAGAGAGGAAGAGAGAGAAAGAGAGAGAGAAAGAGAGAGAGAATGTTTCATCCGCTGTTTCACTTGCCAAATGGCTGCAACAGCCAGGGCTGGTCCAGGCCAAAGCTGGGAGCCTGGAACTCCATCCAGGACTCCCATGTAGGTGGCAGGAGCCCAAGCACTTCAGCTCTCTTCTGCTGCGTTCACAGGCACATTAGCAGGGAGCTGGATGGAAAGTAGAACATTCGGGACTTGACTAGGCATTCACATAGGCTATTGGCATCAAAGGCATGGCAGGTTAACCTGCTGCACCACAATGTCAGCCCTTCTTTCTATGGTAAATCTTTGTCTTCCCCAATAGTCAATGACTTCCATGAGGTCAAAGGCAATACCTGATTTTGCTCATTGTTGCATCCTTAGCTTCCAGAATAGCTCCTGGAATGTGGTAGGTAAATATTTGTGCAGTGGTTGAGTAAGTGAATGCCTATACATTGTATACATTTTTTTTTTACAGGCAGAGTGGATAGTGAGAGAGAGAGAGACAGAGATAAAGGTCTTCCTTTTTGCCGTTGGTTCACCCTCCAATGGCCACCGCGGTCAGCATGCTGTGGCCAGCGCATCGCGCTGATCCGAAGCTGGGAGCCAGGTGCTTCTCCTGGTCTCCCATGCAGGTGCAGGATGGCCCAAGGACTTGGGCCATCCTCCACTGCACTCCCTGGCCACAGCAGAGAGCTGGCCTGGAAGAGGGGCAACCAGGACAGAATCCGGCACCCCGACAGGGACTAGAACCCGGTGTGCCGGCGCCACAAGGTGGAGGATTAGCCTATTGAGCCGTGGCACCAGCCACATTGTATACATTTTGTATCAGTCAGGATAGGTGAGGTTTGGCTGCAGTAACAGTCTCCACATACCAGTGATTTAACACAACAAAGGGTATTTCCTATTCATGTTTCCGGCACATAGCAGTGGGCTTGAGCCTCCACCCCATGTCTTCCTTATTCAGGCATGTACGCAGACACAACCTCCACTATCTGGAATGTTCCATGGAGAATGTGGCCAAAGAAAAGTGGCAGATTGTGCCCCCAGTGCTTATGGTCTTCCACCCAAAGGTGATATGTTTCACTTCTGTTCGTATTGGCTACAGCAAGTCCCACAGCCTCAGCTCGCCTCAGCGGGCTGTGCATGCAGACCTGTGAGGCCATAGGGCTGCACATGTGACTTAAAACTGTCTCAGCTCCAACATCCACATGGACTGCAGCCCCAGACCTTG
The DNA here is from genome assembly GCF_964237555.1 of Oryctolagus cuniculus. NCBI lineage: Eukaryota > Metazoa > Chordata > Mammalia > Lagomorpha > Leporidae > Oryctolagus > Oryctolagus cuniculus. Next base: position 13,315,166 of record NC_091450.1, on the reverse strand, counting down.
GGGACTCAGCAGAGCCAGCTTTCATTGTAGCCCGATTTATCCACAGTGTGTGGCCTTTGTTCCTGGGGAGCCTGGGGGATCATTCATTCATTCATTCATTCACCTAGCAATTTAAAAATCTGAATTCTGGGTCAGGACTTAGGCCAAACATTGAAAACCCCATCTGCCTTTAGGAGGTTGACGTGGGATGAGTGGGATTTTTCAACATTTCTGTGGCCTAAGTGGCATTGCAGGATGGAAAATATACTTTTTAAATATTTTGTTAAGGTAGGATTTTTAAGTTGAGGGTCCTGGAAATCGGAAAATCCATGGATATATCCATGAATATCTGTAATTTTCAAGTCAGAGAAATATTAGTCTAGTGGGATGCCCACATGAAATCAGATAGATACAAGAAAGTCTGATAACTTCACAAAGCAGTGTTGTGAGTGATGCTTAGGGAATCATCCCAAGAAATTAACTCGGTCTGCCTGTGGGAACTCCTGGAAGGCTTGAAAGAGGAGGGTGTGTCTGAACGGAACACTGAACAGGAAGGAAGACGTGCTGAGATGGCTTGTTGGCCAAGAAGGTAGATCGTAGCGCTATGGCCTGCTTTTTATTCTGGCATTTGCCATGTATTAGCTATGTGATATTAAGCAATTTTCATAATTTTCCCAAGCCTCAATCTCGTCTTTTATAAAATAGGGGTGACTACAGTCTCTTTCTCATGAGAGTGGTTTTTGAGAATTTCATAAGCTGATGCATAAAGAGTGCTTCGAGCAGTGCCCTCTGAGTGTCACATTCCCAGCTGTTATTACCAGCCCCAGGAGAGACGGTGAGTCTGTGCATGGATAACAGCCTGTGCGGCCGCATCCAGCCAAGACACAGCTTGGCTTGATCAGGAAGTTGGAAGTAGTTCAGAGTGGTTATAGATAGGATTGTGAACTCACGTTCCTGCAGGGGTCAGGTAGGTTAGATACATAAATGAGACCAGAGACTACAGATTGGTGGAGACTATTTCAAAACTGCAGAGCCCAGGTATTATTTAAAGATTTTTGAATATTGACTATATTGACTTCGTACAATACTTGAGGGGCCAGCATTTGGCACAGTGAGTTAAGCTTCCACCTGCAGTGCCTGCATCCCATATGAGCACCAGTTTGAGTTTCACTGCTCCACTTCTGATCCAGCTCCCTGCTAATGTGCCTGGGAAAGCAGAGGAAGATGGCCCAAGTGCTTAGGCCCCTGACACACACATGGGAGACTCAGATGGAGTTCCAGGCTCCTGGCTTCCACCTGGTCCAACCTCTGGCTGTTGCAGCCTTTTGAGGAGTGAACTAGTGGATGGAAGAGCTTTCTCTGTTTCTCCATAACTCTGCCTTTCAGATAAATCTTAAAAAAAAAAATACATAGGCAAGGGTAGTAAAGCCTGCCCTCAGACTGGGTATGGTTGTTGAACTTCCAGTAACAATCTCACAACAGGTATGTTTGTGGATATCAGTGCATGTGGGTGTGTGTATACACATTTGTGCCCATAGGAAATGGGGTCGAAATGGAGATACCATGAGGATTATAATAGGAAGACAAGAGAAATCTCAGTTTTGTTCATCTATTAGTCACCTTGGGAGGGATATATGATGTTGCGATTTACATTGTAGAAATGAGGGTATGAAGTCTTCAGATTCCAGGCTTCTCCTCCCGTGTGTTACCCAGGCTAAGATTAATGGAAGCCAGGACAGGGCCAAGCAGCCTTGTAGCTCTTGGAAAAGATTAAGAGGGCTGTAAAGTTGGGGGAACAGAATGGATTCTACACCTGAATAATCAATTAATGCCTCTTTAAATGATTGTGAAAGCAATATGTACAAATTCCAAATCAATCTCAAGAATTAATCAGCCACGGCAGCAGGGCCTTGTGTCTGGGTAGATGGAGCCACCGGGCTGTGATTTGCAGGTAATCCCATTTTACCCTACAATGACAAGACAGAGGACAGAGATCCATGTGTTACCTCCCCTCGCGGCGGATGGGAAAGGGCCCCACAGCTTCCTACCCTGGCGTGTGAGCTTGCAGACCAGGGAGAAAGGAGAGTACATGTAGCACACAGGCCGTTGAAGACTTCCTGAAATCTGTAATTCCACCACTGTACTTTTTTCGCTTCTCAGAAGCCCCTAATATTTTTTCCATTGTTTATGAAAATGTCCAGACACACCAGCAATAATTTTTAGACATCACAACCTCTGCTGACATCTCCCTGTTGGGGAGACAGGCTGAAGACACATGAGACAGTTAAATGGCATTTCAAGGCTTAAAGCCGCGCATTCTAATTTCACACTTGTCTCTGCCCACACACTCCAGTATGGAGGGACGCCGTGCCTTGTTCTTTATATTCTCACTGCCTGTTCAAGGGCCAGGAACTTGGCAGGTGTTTGATCAATGCTCGTTGAATAAATAAATTTATTAAATAAGAAAACCCAATTGTGTTTGAGAGGTCAGAGACAGGAGAGCAGGTGATTGGTGAGAGCCATGTTGTTCAAATGTGTAGTGTTGCCCAGTGACTGCTGCTGGTTGAGCTGCTGAACGGCTGTATGAATTGGGGGCAATTTGCTTAATGCTCTTGCCTTAATTTCTTCATCTGCAAAAATGGTAAAACCAACATTATCTACCTCAGGAGATGTTTGTGAGCATCAAATAAGGCAGTTAATAGAAAACCTACAGTAAACCCACACAGAATTCCTCTCCCATGGTGATTCCTAGACATATTCTGCAATAACATTCAATGTACATTTATGCAGACTCATCTAGTAGAAGCTTGAATTTTCAGGTGCGTGCCAAGCCATTAGCTCCTCTGTTTTGTAGGCCTCATGTCATTGGATCTTCGATGACCATGTTTTTCTAGACTTCATGTATGGCAATTGTGTCTCCACCTCAGGGCCTTTGCACAAGTTTCCTCCTCAGAGAGGTGTTCTCAAACTGCTGTACTTGAAAATGCACCCATTCTCACCACTGCTTGCTCTTCTTTGTGGCATTTACCATCATCTGAGAGTGTATGGAATAGTGACATTTGTTGTCTGTCTTACTAGAATGTAAACTCTGTGAGCTCAGGGTCCTCCATTTGTTCACTGTTGCATTTCTGGGGAGAGATTAGTGCTGGGCACATTGCAGACACCCCCAGGGTACTGAATGTATGAATGAATGACAGCACTGTCATCACTATTTCATGTGTATGGATAGAAGTCTCCACTGGGGAAAGTGGCCTGACCACCACAGATAAGCAAAATGGGTAGAACTGAGACTGGAACTCATGAGTGGCCCAGAGTAATCCCCACCATGCCTTTGAGACTTCACACTGGGTGCTATGGTGAACTAAGGGTGGTCGAGCACAGCCCCTTTCCACAAAGAGCAACGGTAAACTGCACTTAGCAAAGATTATGAAGACAGAATTAATGGTAGAAACAGATGACCCATTAGACATGAAGCAGGAGTGAGCCAATATCAAGGTTAAGGGTGCAGTCTTCTAGTTTAACAAATCTGCCTAAAGCATTTGACATCAGCCACACATTCGGGGTCCTCAGGCCCACCCTCGTGTTGCTCCAGCAGGCTACAAATTCAAGGGCTCTCACATCCACCCTCAGGTGTGATAATTCACCAGGATGGCTCTCAAGGTTCAGGAAAATGCTTTATTTTCAACCAGATTTTATTGTGGCAGAAGTTTACACATTAGGGTCAGCTAAGAGAAGAAATGCATAGGACAGAATCTGATGGGGGTGAGGTAGGGCTCCAAATGCAAACCTGTCATTCTCAGAGATGCGTTTTCCTCTGCACTGCCTAGTGTGGGGTGGTGTGCATGCAGTAAAGCCAACCCAGGAGGCTCACCCAAGTCTCCCTGCCCAGAGTTTTCGCAGTGGCCTTTATTGGGGTTTCGCCGGAGCTCAGTCCCTTAGGCGTGATTGACTGAACTGTGGCCTGTGTTGCTGAGTTCCACCGGAGTCCTCCTTCCTTCCAGGATGTGTCAGGCTGATATCATGGGGCTGCAAATCCTGACTCTTCAATCACATGGTTACGTCTCTGTGCCACGGGGCTGGCTGCTGCCCTGGTTCCTCTGATTAACCTAGACTCTCTGGTGTAGTGCGAGGCTCCCACCACCAATAACAGACACTCCTGTCATTCAGCAAATTCCAAAGGTCTAGAAATTACTCCTTTTGATCTCTGTATGCCCAGCTCCCAGAACAGGGCTTAACCCAGTATCCTGAGACTACATTAATGTTCTACATGAGGATGAGTGACAGAATAAATGGAGCAAGTGCAGAGAAAGGCATTGGGGTTTTTAAGTTGGTCAAAAGGAAGGGGATAGGACTGGTCAGAACCAATAGGAGAGTGGTTGGGGGAATTCGGAGAAAGACTCCCATTCATGCTCCCATCTGTTCAGACACTCGGCCAACATTTTCTTAACCCCTACCATGCTGCTGTGCTCTGGGGGTACCACGGTAAGCAAAAGAGACACTGTGGTTGCCCTCAAAGCACTCCCAGCATAGAAGCCTTTGTTTTACCCATCAGGCATTTCTGGGATAATACAGCAGGAAACTTGCAAAGTCAGGAAAGGCCAGGGCTCCTTGACCCCCGCCCCCGCCCCTCCTTTTGGGTATTGGAGCTACATTGAGGACCTCAAGTAGAGGTGGCCCAGAGCCTCAGTTCATCCTCACCAACGCCGTATTGGCTCACTCAGTGTTTTAAACACCAGGAATCCTCAGAGAGATATCAACTTGACTTCTGTCTCTTGAAAATCAGGAGATTAGAGGCTACCACCTCTAACACTGGCATCCCATCCATATGGGCACCTGTTCAAGTCCCAGCTGCTCCAATTCCGATCCCACTCTCTTGCTAATGGCCTGGGAAAAGCAGCAGAAGATGGCCCATGTGGGGGACCTAGAAGAAGCTCCTGGCTCCTGGCTTTGGCCTGACCCAACTCTGGCCTTTGTAGCCATCTGGGGAGAAAACCAGCAAATGGAAAACTTCTCTCTCTCTCCTCTCTCTCTCTCTAAATGGAAAACCTCTCTCTCTCTCCTCTCTCTCTCTCTCTTTCTTTCTCTATATGGCCTGGGCCCTTGTTTTGCTCATTCCAAAAGCCAAACAAAAAAACACCCTGGCTGGAGCTGAGTAGCCAGCAGTTGTTTACTTCCAGCCCAGTGACCACTGCAGTCCCCATTTACCTGGCCCAGTTTCCTTGATTTGTGTGAACCTGCCTGGCTCCTGCAGTCTCCTGACCTTGTGAGCCCTACTTCCACAGCCCGTTATCTGTCATTTCCTTACTGGGTACTAAGGGTTCTCCAGGCTTCTAACAAAAGATAGAAATCCTCCATTCCCACCCTGCAAGGGGCTGCTGCCAACTCCTCCACTTTCCTTCTCCTGGGCTACTCGTCCTGTAGCCCCTCGACCCCTGCTTCCAAGCAGTGACTTGAATCCAGGGGTCCTCTGGTGTTCACCCATCCCTTCACCCCCAGACCACAAGGAGCGGCCTTGGCTGACAAGAAAGAGCATCCATCATTTAGTATTTTTATTCCCCAATCATTCTGGTCTCTAAGTTCATTCATTATGTATGCAAAATGGTAATATGCTGGTATTTTAATGCTCTTAAGCATACAATATTCTTATTAATCCAAATGCCTTTTTTTCCCCCATCCGTAATTGAATGGTTTACTTTATTATTGCCTTATGGTGCTGGCTTCGTGTTTCCATTTTTCTATAGGGTGCCTAATTTTAACAGGAGGGCAATCAGAATCGGGAGGGCTGGCTGTACTAATTGCCTTCATTATAAGAGCAGCGAGTGTTCTGGAAACAGTGATCGCTGCAGAACACCTGTGGGAGGGCGTGGTTTCTGTGGTCCCTGGGAATCCAGGACGCCACTTCTTATGAAACAGATCCCAGATCTGCAAGAGGGAGCCTCTTTCCCTCCATGGTGTCAGTTTGAACATTAACATGGATCGAGGGCTATTTATATCAGTTTGTCCATTTAATCAGGTTTTTTGCAGTTTTCAGCGAGATGTGAACTCTATCCCTGTCCAAGGCGTTCGGTTGAAATCAGCCGAGACAGAGAATAATCAAGATTTATGATTCTCATTCTGACTCCCATCACACAGTCACTGCAATTGCTGTTCGCTGGTTGCCTCCCCCCAGTCCTGGCCTGACTGGCACCCACTTCACTTTCTCTCCAGCGAGTGATGTCATGGCCATCTTGGAATCTGTCAAAACACTGCTGGTGCTTCAGATAACAGCCGTCTGGTTTCTGTATTCCCCCTGAGCCATCCTCGTCCAACTACGCGCGGCTCCCACCCATCTTGCCTTGCACGTCTCGGCCATGCATGTGCAAAGCCCAGGACGAGGGGGAACTTTTGGAAGTCAAGCCCAGCAAACACAACAGCAGTCACCTCTGACAGGCGGTTGTGGAATCAGAGATGACTCGAGGCAAACTGGGTGCATTTTCTTTCCCTTGATCTTGGTGTTGAGTGGAGGCTAAACGTGCAAGGAGAGGATCTGGGGCCACCGTCCTTGCGTCTTGACATAGAAGTGCTCCTGTTCGTGAAGCACTAGAAATTATAAGTACACTGAGAGTCGAGGAATGGCCTTGGTCTCCTATACCCAAGCGAGAATCAGTGTTTCATAACCAGAATGCAGATGACTGGAAGGGGTCTGGCTGCCCTGGAAATGAGGCTTTGCATTTCCACAACCCGGAACTTGCATTGGAATCATCTGGAGGGTGTGGTTAACAGGGGTTGTTCGGATTGCCTTGCCATGGAGCCCCCAGGTGCTGCTCTGGGGGTCGCCCTTGGAGAAGGTTCCCTCTGATGTAGCAGTTACGAGCTTGGCTGCTCAAAGTGTGGTTCGCGATGGACCTGTGTTGCCTGGGAGCTTGTCAGAAATACATCCAAAGCTGTACCCCAGAACTCCTAAGCCAGACTCTGCATGTCATGGGATCTTCAGGTAATCTCTGTGTACAGCCAGGTGTGAGAATTCCTGAGAAGAGTGCAGAGTCTGGGACTTAATTCATTGCCAAAGTTCAAACCCACTCCCTGCTTGTAACTTTGAGGGATGGGGAAGATGGTTCTTGCCTCACCAAGAGCATGTGACCATACCTGAGGCTACTTCCAGAAGTTCATGGAAACCTCAAGAAGTTGCCTAACCCAAGTCTCAGTGTCCTCACCTGAAAAGACTATGGCTGTTGTGTTCATGGCCCAGCTGGATCATCCCACCTTCCCTTTAGAACTGTGAGTCGTGGTTAGGAAGAACACCCTAGGACTATTTTTGTTTTCAGTTTTTACTTTCGCTTAATTTTAGAAGAAGGCAGGTTTCACGTAATGCTTCTTGGTTTGCAAAACACCTTCAATTGATCATTAGTGAAATTTTTCTATAATTCTCACCTTAACCAGGTGGCAAAGGATAATCTAGGGCAGGCCATGGACCCTGTGCATAAGTCCCATGTTTGGTGAGTAAACCAAAGGTCATATCATCGAAGTGACCTACTTAGGGTCACAGGGCCAGTTGGGAGCTTGTTTATGGGATATGACTTGTCTTTATTCTTTGGGTCCGTCTCTCTCATTCCTATAATACTGACATTATTTAGATATATAGATGAAGATATAGATATAGACTAGATGGTATAGATATAGACATGTGATATAGAAAAATAGAGCTATAGACAGAGACATAGGTATACTCGAGTAGGTATGTATTTTTTCTTAATTCATCCTGTGCTCTCCGGGTCCTGTGGGTATATATTGATCTTCTACAAATTTGCAGAGAATGAAAAGTACACTCCTAAGCAATCTTTGATGTAAAGGAATATGTGTTACATTTTAACAAAAGGATCTGTGCAGGGTCTTAGTCCACCCAAACGAGGATGGACTGGGTCCGAAGAAAGGTAAGTGCGCCGCTCACCCATTCCCCAGCCTCCTGATCCCAGAGACAGTCAGACGCAGCGGGGAGTCAAGTCAAGCAAGCAAGAACTCGGTTTATTGTGCGCGTAGCAAAGCCTTTTAAAGCACAAGACTGCAGGATTACTGGGGCAGAGCATAAGGACCAACCAATTACTTAAAAGGTCATTTTATGGGGCGATTTTCTACAGGACCAGCCACATGTCTCTATACTCGTCATCAGTTGTCGTCACCTCCCCTGATGCTGCATGGCCAATCAGCTGTGGTGCTAAACAACTTTGGGTACTACCCACCTTACTTCCTTTGGGCGCCATCTTTGAATTGCCTCCTGTGCCTAATTTCCCCACAGATCTGGTTCTTCCTACAAGAAAGCAGTACAGTGTCACCTGATGTTATGGTGGGTACCAGTTGTAGGCTTGATTGACAGCCAGCTTTCCCTGAGTATCCCACAGTCTGTTCCTGTTCCATTCTTACCATGGATCCCACATCTGATACCTAAAATTCTGCCCAGGACACTGGTGCTCCTCCTTTGAGGGGGTACACCGTGGGAGTATTCAGAGCCGTAGGTCACAAGCCCAGCGACCCCAGAAAATCCAGCCACTTTACTTGAAGAAGAGCTGTGAGCCTGGCCGAGTGGAAAGCTGTAACTCAAGGCAGTCACTGGCTGATGATGGTGCCAGTGACTCTTTATTAAATAGCAAAGTGGGATGGTGAGTTAAAGGCTGCGGTTGGCTGCTTCATCTGCAGTGTCGACTGATGTCACATGGGAGCCATGATGGCACAGGGAATGAAGTTTACCAAGGAACAGAAGGCATACAAACAACATTGTTCTCTGACAACCAGGACCGACCCTTCAGAAGCCAATAGACCAAGGCTCAATCAGAAGGGGTGTGTTTGACCACAATTAACAGAGGTTAATTTCACTAGCTTGCACTGTGAGAACATTTTATTATTGCATGTTAGAAAAAAAAAGTTTGGGAGGTAGAGTAGTTTCAAGGCTAGAAACTCAGTAGTTGAGTCATGTCACCAATGTTCTGGCTGTTCTTGTCTTTCTCCTCATATATAAGTCTCCGTACTGGCTAGCTCGTGTTCCTGGTCATGAAGTAAGTACAGCAGTACTCATAATAGGCTCAAATGTCCAAAATCAGCTCTATCCATGGGAATAAGAACCTAAGACACAGATAGGACTTGCATTTCTGGTACATTTGTTTCAATCAGAGGAAACCATCCTTAGAAGCCTCCTGGCTGATTTCTGCTCTGTCTGTTCTCCGGGATGCGGTAGTGTCCATCCTTGTACAAGTCATTGGCACAAGAATTGAAATTATCCTATTTTGAGCTGATCAGATGTATCTTCAAGCCACCAGAGCTTTCTGCTACAGAGCAAAGCAGCATGTAGATGTCACTGGGGGTGTTTCAGCGGTACATGCTAAATCTTCTGCATTTGTGGGTTAAGCATTTGGAAACATCACACGACACGTGACAGACCTCTGAGCCTATGAGTCCTTTATTCGTAAGTCACTGCTTGCCTTTTTGCTTCAAAGTGTCCCTGCTTATAAACATTTACGGCCCAAGTCCCAGCTGTAGAATATGAGAAAATATCACTTTTATGTGCAAAGGTAAAAGCTACAGTAAAATTTGTTTCAATTTTTCAGAAGTAAAAGTAAAAGCTCAGAACTGAGGATCATGTTAAGCTGCAGCCCTGCTGTCGGAAAACCTTAGCGAGATCTATCTGTAAGGCACTGTTTGTGGTTCCCATGGGCCAGTGGTTTCAACAAAACCCCCGGAGCTACTTACCGTCCAGTCTGAAAGCCCAGCATAATTAGAAAAAGAAGGCAGTGGACTCCCAAGCAATTACAGCTCATAAGTATTGCACATTACTGGCCTGAGGTACCTAAGGTGGGCGTGTGCAGAGAGACAGAAAACAGGGCTGTAGTTTCCAGGGGCTAGAAGGTGGTGGAATGGGGAGTGAGTGTTACTGGGCGCAGCGCTTCAGTGGGGGAAGATGAGAAAGTGCAGTGATGGTTACACAGTTAAGTGAAAGTGCTAATGCCACAGAACTCTCTACTTGATTAACACGGTGGGAGTACTTTTGGCACAGTGGTTGAGATGCCACTTGGGATGCCCACATGGTTTGAGCCCCAGCTATTTTTTTTTTTTTTAGCCTAGCTACCCAGCTTTCTAATAAGGCATTCGTGGGAGGCAGCTGTTGATGGCCCAAGCATAGTGGTCCCTGCAACTTATGTAGGAGACCCGGATGGTTCAATTTGGGGGTGAAGCCTAGACCAGCCAGCCTCAGTTCACGTCCCAGCTCTGTCTCTCCCAGATCCGGGACTGTGAGAGTGTTATAGCCACACTCACTGCCCTCGTCCCCCTCATCTGTGAAGAGGAAACAATACTAAATAGGTGCCTGTCTTGCTAGGGCTCGTGTTGAAAAGCAAGTAAATTGCAGCCAATAAAGGACCTGAAGCCATGCCTTGCATGTAGTAGGCACTCATGCCCAAGCTAGACTTGGTACTTTGCCCTCCTTCCACACCCAATGGGTGCATTTGATGAAATACCTTTCAGACCAATCAGAACCAGTTTGCAACCTCCCCCAGGAGTTTTCTGGTTGTATAAACCTGGTATTAGTTGTGTTATGCCTTGAGTTTCAAAATGAGAAAGGTTCTAGGAATATGGAATGCATTAGCTCAATGTGGTAGGATTTAACAGAATGAATCTGAACTTTGATCCTAAAAATCACTCCCGAATTTCATATTTTCTATACATCAGCTGTGTCAAATGCAACATTACAAACTCTCTCTAGACCTTTTTTTTTCTTTAAACATGGGAATCGGGGACATGTGCTTGGTGCACCAGTTAAGACACCAAGTTGGGGCCAGCGCCGTGGCTCACTAGGCTAATCCTCCGCCTGCAGCACCGGCACACCAGGTTCTAGTCCCGGTTGGGGTGCCGGATTCTGTCCCAGTTGCCCCTCTTCCAGGCCAGCTCTCTGCTGTGGCCAGGGAGTGCAGTGGAGGATGGCCCAAGTGCTTGGGCCCTGCACCCCATGGGAGACCAGGAGAAGTACCTGGCTCATGCCATCAGATCAGCGCGGTGCGCCGGCCGCAGCGCCCCGGCCGCGGCAGCCATTGGAGGGTGAAGCAACTGCAAAAGGAAGACCTTTCTCTCTGTCTCTCTCTCTCACTGTCCACTCTGCCTGTCAAAAAAAAAAAAAAAAAAAAGACACCAAGTTGGAACTTTTTCCTCCCACACTGGAGTACCTGGGTTTGAGTCCCAGCTCTGCTCTTGATTCCAGCTTCCTGTTAATCTAGCGTGCCCTCAGAGGCAGCAGGTGATGGTTCAAATGACCAAGTCCCTGCTGTCCTTGTGGGAGGCCTAGAATGAGTTTCTGGTTCCCCTCTTTGGCCTTGTCCAGGTCCGGCCTTCGTATGCATTTGCTGGGAGTGAGTCAGTAGCTGGGAACACTCTCTGTGTCTGTGTTCGCTTCTCAAATAATTAAAATAAATTTGCAAAATTTAAATCTTAAAAAAAAAAGCCTGAAAGAAAATGAGGAGACTAGCACCCATTTAAAGGGCTGCTCCCTTGAGGCAGGGCTTGTGGTGCAAAGAGTTAAGCTGCCACGTGACACCAGCATCGGTCATCAGAGTGCTGGTTTGTGTCCTGGCTGCTCTGTTTCCGCTTCAGCTCCCTGCCAACGCACCTGAGAAGCAGCAGGTGGTGGCTCCAAGTGCTTGAGTTCTCACCACCCATGTGGGAGACCTGGATAGAGTTCCTGGCTTCTGTTTGTCTCAGCCTCAGCTGTTGTATCCACTGGGTGTGTGAACCAGCAAAAGGAAGACCACTCTTCTTTCTCTGTGTCTGTCTCTGTCACTCTGCCTTTCAAGTAAATAAATAAATATTTTTTAAAAAATAAAGAGCTGCTCTCTCTTCTAAGGAGCATGAGAACTTGGAAGGGCAGGGATTTTGCTTGCTTTTGTTCATTGCTGCATTTCTCAGTGCCCGCCACCTGGGAAATACAAAAGAAATATTTGGAAAGAACAGGATAGCTAAGAAGATTAAATAACATGATGTATGTAAAGTGCCTGGTGTGGTGAGGGGCAGCCAAACAGCAGGCACTGCGTGGAGCCAGGATTATGCAGGACCTGGAGATGGTTGTGGGACCAGCCAAGGACTCTGTTCTGAGTGGGACCTCCAGCCCCTGCTGCCTGCCAGGACTCGCTGCTGCCACTGGAAAGAAGGATCTGACACAGCAAGGATGAGCAGGCTCATGGAGAGCCCCAGCAGAAGTAGTGGGAGGAGCGGGCAGCTCTGGGCTGCACTGCTGCAGGAGCAGGGCCGGATTGCACGCCCCAGGTGGGGTCAGGCTCCTCACTCGCTCTTTTCTTCTGTACGGTGACTTAGCTTGTCCCATAAGGGTGTTTGACTTCCTACCAGGGAGGAAGGCTGGCACACATTAAAACCCACTCTGCTCCACACAGGCAAGCTTCATTATCATGGCTTTTGTGTTGAGAAGGCAAGAGTTAGATCTTAATCAAGCAGAGAGGAGTAAATTGGTCCTAAATTTAAAAAGCAAAAGAGAAGAATGATCCTTTAGAAGGCACAGGGGCCTCTGGCCTGATTCACTGGTAGCACAGCCCAGTGGAAAGAAGGAGGCATGGTTTGAACCCTGGCTTAGGTTCTGGCCCCAAGGATCGCCTTACTAAATTAGGAAAAAGTGGTCCCCAGCTCAGTTCTCTTTACGCCCAGCCGAGGGTGTATATGAGGTGAGATCCGCTCAGGAATACCCGAGGGAGAGGCTGCGCAGGTGAGAGGGGGCAACACTGGGCAGACCCGGGTTTTGGTTCATGCTCCCTTGGGGCAAGATGGACAGTGGCTCTGGTCTGAGCCTGGATTTCCTCTTCTCAGACCAAAGGTGATCAGAATGCTAACGTGCACTGAGAATTATGTGAACAAAGAGAGGACAGGACTCAAAAGACAACACATTTCTTATATTCCAAAATGGAATTTAAGGGTGAGCTTATTTGGGTGCAAAAAATTTGAAATTTGTGTATATATTTTTCCATAATATACATTTTCTGTGAACTTTTTTTTTTAAGATTTATTTTGTTTATTTGAAAGAGTTACAGAGAGAGGCAGGGAGAGACAAAGAGAAAGAAGTCTCCCATCTGCTGGTTCGCTCCCCAAGTGGCCACAATGACCAGGGCTATGCCAGGCCAAAGCTGGGAGACAGGAGCTTCATCCGGGTCTCCCACGTGGGTGCAGGGGCCCAAGCACTTGGGCCATCTTCCACTGCTTTTCCTAGGCCATTAGCAGGAGCTAGATTGGAAGTGGAGCAGCTGGGACACGAACCAGCATGCATATGCGTTGCCAGCATTGCAGACACTGGCTTTACCCACTACACCAAAGTGCCAGCCCTTTCTGAGAACTTTTTGAAAACCCTGAGTGTAGGGATCGGCGCTGTGGCACAGCAAGTTAATGCCCTGGCCTGAAGTGCCGGCGTCTCACGTGGGCACCAGTTGAAGACCCGGCTGCTCCACTTCCGATCCAGCTTTCTGCTATGGCCTGGGAAAGCAGTAGAAGATGACCCAAGTCCTTGGGCCCCTGCACCCACATGGGGGACCCGGAGGAAGCTCCTGGCTCCTGGCTTCAGATCAGCACAACTCCAGCCATTGTGGCCAATTGGGGAGTGGACCATCACATGGAAGATCTCTCTGTCTCTCTCTCTGTCTCTCTCTGTCTCTCCTCTCTCTGTGTAACTCCGACTTTCGGATGAATAAATAAATCTTTAAAAAAAAAAAAAAGAAAAGAAAACCCTGCGTGTGTATGGACTTAAAAATTCTTCTTACTGGCATGCATGTTGTGGCATAACAAGTTAAGCTGCCCCTTCCGATGCCTGCCTCCCATATCAGAGTGCCTAGGACCAAGTCCCTCATCTGCTTCTGATCCAGCTCCCTGTTAGGCAGCAGATGATGATCAAAGTGCTTGGGTCCCTGCCACGCACGTGGGAGACCCACATGGAGTTCCTACCTCCTGACTTCAGCCTGGCCTTGGCCCAGCCCCAGCTGTTGCACGTATTTGGCGAATGAGCCTCAGAGGATGATCTTCCTTTCTCCCTCTCCATCTCCTTCTCTGTCTCCCTCTTCCTCTCTCTCTCTTCCCCTCCTCCTCTCCATCTCCCTCCCTCTCCCTCCCTCTCCTCCTCTTCTCCCCTTATCTGTCACTTTGCCTTTCAGATACATAAGACAAAAAATTTACTTGTGCACCAAAATGAGCTTCTCTCTTCATTCTTTTTTCTGTGAACTTCCGGAAGCACCCTCATGGACTTGCTGAACAGGTGTGCTCCCAGTCTGTGCCCCTGCCATCCAGATCCCCAGGTTCCATTGATTCCATGATCAGATTTCAGGCTCTGGGTGGGTGGTCCCAGGAAAGTTAGGGCTGCAGTGAGAGTGAGCTTCTCACCTCTGGATGCTTTTCCTTCGGGATCTTTCTTTCTGAAGCCCCTACTGTCTGGCTGTATCTTCTACAGGTTGCTGGGAAGAGGGTAGAACAAGGGAAGAAGAACTGACAGGAGGCAGCTCATGGACTGCATGATAATCAGGAAAAAGGCTACGATGGGGTCCGAAATGCCACTGCCCATTGATGGAGAATTTAAGGAAGATGAGCGTGCATGCCTGGACAGCGTCTCTGGCAGCCACATCCCAAGATGGACCACTGCTCTGTACATTCATCATCGTCAATAGAGTTCTTCTACACAGTTATTTGTTTCTTTGAAAGGCAGGGGCCAGAGAGAGACAGACAGATCTTCCATCTGTTGGTTCACTCCCTAAAAATGCCTGCAGCAGCCAGGTCTGAGCCAGGCCAAAGCCAGGAGTCAGGAATTCCATCTGGGTATCCCATGTGGGTGGTAGGGGTCCAAGTACTTGGGCCATGTTCTGCTGCCTTAGTGGGAAACTGGATCCAAATTGGAGCAGCCTGAACTCAAAATCTGGCACTCTGATGTGAGGAGTCTGACTGCAAGCAGCAGTTTAACCCACTGTACCACAACATTGGTCCCCAGCACACAGGTATGTGGCCTGCCTTGTACCAGGCCCATGCTGGCCTGAAACCAAAGTTATGTATAACACCCACTCTTCTTCTGGGGCCACACAAAGTTGGGTCTCTTGTCTCCTTCCTGGACCTCTTTTGAGAATATCTCAACTTACCTTGCCCTTCCTCCTACATGACTGCCAGGTTGGTCTTTGCCCTGGACTTCTGTCTGCAAGACATAATCGAATTCATCCATATCAGAGCTGGGTGTGGCCCCCATGAAGCGTCAGGAGAACGGGAGCTTCACTAATACAATGCAGGGTTTCAGATCACAGGGGCCTGGTGTTGCGGTTGGGAGGTCCGGTGAAAAATAAGCACTAGGGGGCCTACGCTGTCGTGCAGCGTGTTAAACCTCTGCTTCCCACACCGGAATCCTGTATCAGCACACCAGGTTGAGTCTCCACTGCTTTGCTTCAGATCCTGCCCTCTGCCAATGCACCTGGGAAGGCAGCAGATGGGGGCCTTAATGCTTGAGTCCCTGCCACTCATGTGGGCATCCAGGATGGAGTTTCTGGCTTCAGCCTGGTCCAGACCTGGCTGTGTGGCTGTTTGAGAAGTGAAGCAGCAGATGGAAGATCTCTCTCTCCTTTCTCTGTCTCTGTCTCTCTCTCTCTCTGTCTCTCTCTCACACACACACACACACACACTCTCTTTCACTCACTCGCTCGCTCTGTGTATCACTGTGCCTTTCAAATAAAAATCAGCAAACAGACGAGGCTTATCATCTGCTCAGTAATCTTTGACCATCTCTATGCAAGACTGGCATAATTGTGCTGGGAGAAATATTGAACAAACTCAAAGGACCATGCCCAGAAATGAGCACTGGTGAAAATTGTGTTTAAATAGGAATAAGTCACATTCAGAGGGGGTGGAAAGCCAACAACATAAATAAGAGATGGACAGAGATAGTTGTCAAGGGAACCTGGACATAACCATGGCTAGCGTGGTCTCCAGCCTCTTTTTTTCTCTCACTGATAGTACATACGGTTTTGGCATCCGTGACCACATACACCTGTACTGGCAAGTTCCTATTTCCAGCTAAGGTCCATCCTCAGTTCCTCATCCATATTTACTTGTACATCCAACTGCCTCTTCACATTACCTCTTCGATGTTTCAAAATATTCCAAACTAAAGCTGTGCTCTCCCCAGACCCCTTCAACAAAGCGGCTTCTTTTGAGTCACCTCTGTTACTGAAATTGTTGTAATCTGTCCACTTGCACGAAGCACAAACTTGAGAACCATTTGTTATACTTCTTTCTCCCCCAGTCCCCATATCTATGTCATCACTGCCTGGTCAAGTTTCATGGTAAAAGCCACTTGAGCCTGTTCCACCTCTCGTCCCCCTGTTGCCAGGACCCCTGTCTAACCTGCCATCTTCTTCACCAAAGTTCTCAGTCATTCCCCTGTTGTCTTTCTTGCTTGCAATCCTGTCTTCACACTGCCACCCAAGGAGATTGCCCCCAGCGCACAGCCAACCACATCATCTTGCCTTTGACTCCATCCTCATAGAAGCACATTGGAAACTCTCCCGTGGCATCTCCTTGCTCGTATGATAGTGACCCAGAGCAAGAGTCAAAGTCATCTCCCTCTGACAGCAGGAGAATAGTGAGTGGAGGAAAGATACTTCCTCAAGGCCCGGTATGGAACAGTTACCAGGGCGAGAAGAAGTGAATACTCAATGGCAAACCTTAGGAGGGATGAACAGGGCAGGTGGTAAAGGGTTCTATATAGGTGAGCTGAGATGACTGATTTCAGAAAGAGACTACCAGGCCAAGTTTGTTAGGGACATGCTGCAAGCAAGTGGAGTCAGGGTATGCTTCTACTAGCTGACAAGGCCAAAACACCTAGAATACACCCTAGTGCTGGAGTGTTTCAGTGCATAGATCTAGACAGGGCTGGACAAGGCTGGGGCTAACAGACGTCTGGCATGGCTCAGGCTTACTGAGCCTCTGTCAGCTTCTCCCTGTCAGAAACTGTTTGCTCTGTACTGCCTTCTATATTGAACTGGAGTTTGGTGTTAGCGCTGTCCAATCTGTGCTTCCCAGGATTCAGCCCTGATTTTTAACTGTGTCTGAAAATGAGCTCACTCGTACATACCCAGTCTCTCCTGGTGGCTTTCACATCCACCTGAATGCTGCTTCTGTCTTTGTTGGAGTTTAGCTGTGTCTTACGCTGGACACCTCTGTTGAAGCGACAGTTTGAAGTTCTAGAGGAGGAAGGGAGCTTGGATGCACTGTCTTCCCTTCTACATCTCTCTGGAGGCAACCAAAACAAGACAGACCACTCCCAAGAAAGCCTTATGATTCAGATTCCCAGGAATACCCCTCTCTCCAATGTGTGGCTTGTTTACGGGGATACCGTTCAAGATAGCCTGTTCCTCTTGGGAAAAGAACCATTCCCAAGCCTGAGAAAGAAGGATCCTTCTCCTAGTCCTAGTTCTTCTCCCTGGGGAGATTTGGGGCCAAAGCTTCAGGAACACTGAGGCTTTTGTCCACCCGTCTTCATTGTGAGAGTGATAATGCACACATACACTCCCAGTGAAGAATGTAGCTGAAATCACTAGATAAGTGGGGGAGAGACAGGGGTAGCAATCCAAGAGCTATGACCTGGGAGCCATCTCCACATGCTGCCATTTTGTGTCAAGGAGGTCTGAGAAGTAAGAAGATTGTGAATTTGAACTTGACCTTTGAGATCATTGTGAAAGTCGGAGGTTAGTACATGTTTTATTGAACAGTTTGTTGGAGTACTTAACAACTTTCAAATACCTGAGCATGTGGTAGACAGCCCTTCATTGTGTTCTTATCTTGGATTCCTAATATGTTCTGGATGGATCTGTCAAAGGGAATTAGGGTGGTCCCGGCACTGTGGTGTAGCAGGTAAAGCTGCTGTCTGCAGTGCCAGCATCCCATACGGGTGCTGGTTTGTGTCTCGGCTGCTCCACTTCCGATCCAGCTCTCTGCTATGGCCTGGGAAAGCATTGGAAGATGACCCAAGTGCTTGGGCCCCTGCACCCATGTGAAAGACCTGGAAGAAGCTCCTGGATCCTGGCTTCGGATGGGTGCATCTCCGGTGTTGCAGCCGTCTGGGGAGTGAGGCAGAGGATGGAAGATCTCTCTTTCCACCTCTCCTTCTCTCTCTGTATAACTCTGAATTTCAAATAAATAAATAAATCTTTATTTAAAAAAAAGGAATTAGGGTGCTGTTGCCTAAAGAAGGGGAACCAGAGAGCTCCCCGTGATGCTGAGATGCTGTTGTCCCAGTCCTGCCTATGATGATCTAACCCCCAGCTACGCAATTTCCCAGGACCCCAGCAGATCTTGCAAACACAGTGGCTGCTCAGCTGGTCCTCCCTGCATCCACTCTGGCTCCCTAGGCTCTTCTCTCAGCAGAGTACCCTCAGGGATGTTTTAAAACATGTAGCTACAGGCCACCTGTCAGATCAGGAGTCCCCAGTGACTCCCCACCTCTCTCAGAGGAAAAAGATCCCTTTTACATTTCACCAAGCTGAGTAGGACCTGGACCAGCCCTGCCCCTACTCTCTGCTCCCTTCTCCTGCCACCCTGTCCCTGTGGCTTACTCTGCTTCAGCTGCTCGGCTCCCCATCAGTCCTGTGCACCTGCCAATCCCTGTGCCTGCAGAGCCTTTGCCCTGATCGTGCCTGTGTGTGGCCAGTCACGATACCTTCTGCTGAGCACTGATCTCGGATGACGGCAGCTACGGGAGGGGAACCCCATTCTCACTGCTGCAAGCATTTTCCGTCTCCCTCTCCCTTGCATTGTTCTCCCTGATAACACTTGTCCTCACACTGTGCCTTCTGCGTGTTTGCTACTGTATTTGCTGTGTAGACAAATGAGAACAGATTCAGCATGTGGACATGCACCTTCACCGGGCTCTTTGCTTGTGTAGCCCCCACGTGTGTACCACCAGTGCCTAGAACAGACCCGAGCTCAGAGGAGGCGCCCCATGTGTGCTTGTGCAGGGAACAGATGCATTCACACCCACACTCCTGAGCTTCTGGTCACAGTGCCTCTCTATGTGGGGAATACCATCCTCTTCTCCATATCTCCGTGGCTCCCCTTATCTCATATCCCACCCTGGCAGAATTACACACACTTTACAGCATGGCCAGTGTACTTTACACACACTTCTATAATAATGCTCAGCCTATGAAATTATTGTCCTGGTTTTTTCTTTAAAAAATGTGCATAAGAAGTCCAGAAATACACCTACATTATTAAGTATTCAAACAATGTGGATAAAGTGAAATATCTCTATCCCATTCTATATCTCTTTCCTCCCCAGAAGTAATCTTTTCTAGGAATTTGCATACATCTATGGAAATAAATGTAAACCTTTGTTATGAGTGTATGTGTGTGTGCTTTATCATACACATGTTGTTATATTTTCTATTATTTGCAAGTTCTTTATGTAATGCTTTAGACTACCCCCTTTTTTAAAAAAAAAAGGCTTTTATTTATTTATTTGAAAGGCAGAGTTACAGAGAGGCAAAGGCAGAGAGAGAGAGAGAGAGAGAGAGAGGGAGAGAGCGAGAGAGAGGTCTTCCATCCACTGGTTCACTCCCCAATTGGCCACAGTGACTAGAGCTGCACCTATCTGAAGCCAGGAACCAGGAGCTCCTTCCAGGTCTCCCACGTGGGTGCAGGAGTCCCAAGACCTTGGACCATTTTCTACTGCTTCCCTAGGCCATAGAAATAAGCTGGATCAGAAGTGGAACAGCTGGGACTTGAACAGGAGCTCATATGGGTTGCCAGCACTGCAGGCAGCGGCTTTACCCACTACGCCACAGCGCCAGCTCCAGGACTGCCCTGTTTATACCTGTATATATTCCTAATGCTAGAAAAACATCAACATTGAGTTACACAGAACTGCAGGGCAATTTAGTTAACCATTCCCCATTTTATGGTGGTTTAGATGGTTTTCATTGTTACAACAATGTTGCAGTGAACATTCTTATACTGGTCTCTTAGAGCATATATATTCCTGTAGCCCAGATACCTAGACAAGAAATACAGGATTAGAAAAGTATACAGCTTTTAACATAACATCCTGCTCACTGAAAGACCTAGAAAATTTACACTGCTGGGAAGACAGAATATTTTCAGTGTTTTTCATGTTCACCTGTGTCCCGGAAGAAACTATCGCTGACTCTTTATTGTCCGTTTATCTGATTAATACAAAGCTGAACGTGTTTGTGTGTATTTAAAAGAAACCAGATTTTCCTTGTCTTTGACTTACCCATCTGTATGCTTTTTGCTGTTTCTGTAGGTGTCTTTTTGTGTTCCTGTTTCTCCTACTGGACTGTGCGCTCCTTGAGGGTGGTTGGCCCATGGGCTGTAGTGTGCTGACCGACAGCACCCAAGGGTCTAGATTACAGTCTTTCACAATATCTGCCACCTAAAACTGTCCCCATCAGACCAGGCTGTGTGATCACATTGGGACTGTGCCCATTCTCAATAGACAGCAGAGGAAGGGTCTTTGTCCCACCTCAAGAGAGTTTGCTTGTGCAGGTCTGGGCCTTCCCATTTTAATGCAGGTGACTCTACTGTCGGTGGGTTTCCTAAGGCCACACTGGAAGAGGTGCTGATGTCTGGACGCACGACGACGTCCCTGGCGAGGAGCAGAAGCTCTGCTGGAGACGCAGAACTGGCACCTGTTGAAAACTTGGTGACAATCGCAGAGAGCCATTGCGTGCACGCCTTCTGCTTTGTGTTCAAATTTCCCACCTCCATAAGGCCCTCCCAGTCTGAATGAGGGCAGAGGAGGAAGCCCGCCCTCCCTTTAACTTTGAATTTAGTACAAACCAAAGTCTTCCTGTATTTCAAAACACGGGGTGGGAAGGGGGGGAAGAAAGTGGCTGTTTAACCACCTACGTAATGAAACTGAAGCTGGCATTCATCAGTGTGTGTGTGTGTGTGTGTGTGTTTTAATACTTCAGTGCACTCCTGTCATCAGAGTTAAAGCCATGTGGCGGGTGAATGCAATCATTTCTGTTTCCCGACCTCTTTAACATCCATTATTTCTCTGTTGTCCGCATCTAATAGTTTCAATCCTTTTAGTTGTTGATGGCTGGGCGATTACCCGGGCTGCCGCTTTAGGATTGCATCCAAATGCATCTGAACAGTTGAATTTACTTACTGCTTCCCTCCTAAAAGCTTTTTAGCATGATCCAGCTGGGATGGTTTTCACCGGGTGAACCATTATTTGCAGCTTTCCTTTTTTGGAGGGGATGGAAATAAATTTCCCGCAAGACAAACGTGAACTCTGCTCCATGTAGATCTGCAATATGATTTCTTTTTTCCTTGTCTCTCCTGTTCACATCCCATTTTCACAATCTTCGCCAGGAATGGCTCTTCTCCGGGGAAACAGGAATGTTCTCAATTGCACAGTTGAGTCAAATCAATATTTAGAGTGGTTTGGACGTTAAGCCTTTTGCTGGATTTTGGCAGTATCATTTCACAATGTCAAACCCTTTTTTCCCAGGTAACCGGTAATGTTAACATTGGACATTATTCACAGTTTTCCAACACGCACACCCCTCCCCGAATTTCACTTAGCTATCAGCAAAGCAAATAGTGCCCAAGAGTTCAACATTTGCTGTTCTTCTTAAGCGCAAGCACTTTTATGCTAAAATGCTATTTGCTCTGTGTTCTTAATATCTATCTACATATCTATCTGGGCAGATAGTAGCTTTCAACATGGGAATTAGATACAGAATCCACACCGTGCAAGCATAATGCACACACACACACACACACATCTGTAGAGTCCCCATGAGGAGTGTGTGGTGTGTTAAAACACCTTTATACCACCAGGCGAGGGAGGGAAAAGTCCTAGCTTAATACAACAGGGTTTCAAAGAGAAACTGTGTGGAGGAATCGCAACAGTTGGGTGCAGGAAGGGTGTGCCGGTGATGAAGGCGGGAATTCCTGTCTGCTGCTACGTGCCTGAGAAGCAGCAGGCACTATTGAAGGTGGAGAGCACCTTCAAGGTGGGCTGATGTATTCAGGTCCAACCCCAGCCTGGATGCTGCGTGACCTCAGGCAAGTGGCTTGGCCTCTCTGAGGCTCTGTTACTTTGTCGCTGTGCAGGTGCCAGGAGAACGCTGAATGTGGGACGTGCTTGGGAGGATTGAGTAAGGTAGCAGGTGTCTAGTGTCAGACTCGGTCTCCTCATCTGGGGACAGGGGCGAGGGCATAGTGGTGGCAATGAAAGGAGATTGGACTTCGTGGCAGGAGAACGCCTGTGGAAACTGCCTGTCCCCATGCCACGCACAGCAAATATGAATCTCCCTTAGGAGCCGTCCTGGTTAAATAACATCTACATGCATTCAGTTATTCGGCAGCTGTCTTTCAGCCCTTTCTCCCTCATCTCATCCCTGCCCTTCTTCCAATGACCCCATCCTCTGCGGTTGATTGGCTGTCAGGGTGCACTGTTTGCCCTCTTAATAACTTTTTTAAAACGTGCACTTATTTAGAGAGAGTACTCCCCACTGTTGGTGCACTCCCCCGGTGCCCGCAATGCCCAGGTCTATCTGGAAACTCACTCCAGGTCTCCGGCATGGGTGGCCGGAACCCAGTTACTTGAGCCCTCACTGCTGCCTCCCAGGGTCTGCATTAGCAGGAAGCTGGAGTCAGGAGCCAGAGCTGGGACTTGAGCCAAGTACTCGGATGTGGGATGCAGGTGTCTTATCTACTAGGCTGAACACCTGCTCCCCCTAATAACTTTCAAGGCCTGCCTGCTCATCTTCACCGTCCCTACCCTTGTCTCACACTCCTTAGCACGGGGGTTAATACTGAGCTCTTCATTAACTTCACTGTCTTCAGCTTGGATTCTCAGTGATCAGCGATTAGCCCCATTTTACAGATTAGGAAATTGAGGCACAGAGAAGTTTAATAGCCCAAATTGCACAGCTGGTAAGCAGTGTTGCTCTGATTCCAACCTGGGCAGCCCAGCCCTGAGATTTCTGTTGTTTACTGTCTTGAGTACTGGCTGCAGTGCCCTGTGTGGATGGTGAAACCTGGCCATGCCCTACCCTCCATATTTGTAGCTCAAGTACATCTTGTTTCTTCCTCACCAGATCTTTTATCAAAGCCACTCTGCTTGTTGCAGTGACTCTGCAGGAGTTCCGATGAGCAGCCACGCGGCTGTTTCATAGGAAGAGAATGGGAGGAAGGGACGCCCAGAGGTCCACACGTGGGCTCTAGTGGGAGATTGGCCATGCCCTGGGGGACACGTGTCCAGAGGCAGACCTGGGCCAGGTGCGGAAAAGAAGGAAGCTGTGCTAAGGATGGACAAAGGAGGGAATCAAATACATTTTGACATTCGAGGAATGCAACCCACTGGATGCAACCAGGCGTGGGGAATCCCCAGGTTGGCATGATGCCCAGGTTCTGGTTGGGAGGAAAGGCCGTGTGTTTGGAGCTGGATCATCCCGGGTACATGTGAGATTGTAGGACCGTGGTCCACATCCCACCTGTCCCAGTCTCCCATTGAGGGCTGCCTCCTGATGGAAGGCAGAGACCCATGTCGTCTGGTGTCTGGCCCTAGAGTGGCAGAGGCACTTAGGACCCAGGATCGGGCTGGCTGCCAACCAGTCTGTGGTTCCCGGTGCTCTTTGGGAAGGCTAAGGGTGGTCTCCACCCCCACCCCCAGCTTCACAGAAGACACTGGGAGTCCGTGAGGGTGTGTAATGTGTACATCACGTTGCTCTAAAGGCTGAGGGTGCAGTGCCAAGAGCATGTCTAGAAAGCCTGACATACTGGGTCCTGGCATCTGCTTGCTCAGGGTCCACTGTGGCATTTCTCACTGTGTCTGAGAGATGTCAGTAGCTGTTACAAGAGATGGAAAAGAAGGCGGGGGTTAGCGCTGTGGTGGAAAGTATCAGAAAACTTCGACCCTTTTCCTTTCTGAATTTGAAAATGCAACATAGTATCGTTCTCTTTAAAATGTATAACGCATCTTAGCAGGTGAGTTCTGCAAAGAAAGGATGCTTTTTTATGGGCTAGCACTTGGTGCAGCAGTTAAGACACCCCACATCCCATGGAGTACCTGGGGTCGAGTCCTGACTCTGAGTCTGATCCCAGCTCCCTGCTGATGCACACCCCGGGAGGGAGCAAGTAATAGCCCACGTCCTTGTGTCCCTGTCACTCATGTGGGAGACCTGAACTGAGTTCTGGGCCCCTGCTTTGACCTGGTCCAGCCCCAGCTGCTGCACGCATTTAGAAAGTGAGCCAGCAGATGGAAGATATGTCTCTGACTCTCTCTCTCTGTCTCTTTCTCTCTCCCTCTCTCTCTCTCTCTCTCTCCCCACCCACACTCCCTCCCCTTCCCAATCAGACAAGGTGATAATTGATACATAATTTTGAAGGAATTATTTTTAGTTGAATCTAACGTTTTCTCTTGCCCACACTTACTTGACCAGCAAACTGTGTTCACCCAGAAAAGCCAGTAACCTATCCCACATAGCGTTCCTTGAGATTCCATTTGGGAAATACTGATTCAGTTGAACCTAGCACTTGAACTTGTAGACCAGAAAGGTGAAGGAGGAGCAGGCTTGCCAGGACAGACTGTGAACCTGGGCTTCCTCTGATGCCCAGAATTCGTCTACAGTGGGCTGTGAGCTCTGCGAATGCAGGCATCCTGTCCTCCTTGTTCACCGTGGAATCTTCCTAACCTTTTGGTTATCGACTGTTTTGTCCTCTGGCCCCTTTAGGAACAACTGTCATTCTGAGTTTTCCATTTCCTTCACATTTTCATCTTTTCTGCTCTTTCTCTGCACTGTGATCATGTCTCAGTTTTTCTCTCAAGTTAACAATTACATTTGTGTGCATGGAAGATTACCTTTGCTATGACCACTTCTAACGCATATTTTTTAAGATTTATTTATTTATCTAAAAGTCAGAGTTACACAGAGATAGGAGAGGCAGAGAGAGAGAGACAGAGAGACAGAGAGGTCTTCCATCCACTGGTTCACTCCCCCATTGGCTGCAATGGCCAGAGCTGCGCCAATCTGAAGCCAGGAGCCAGGAGCTTCCTCCGTTCTCTACATGGGTGCAGGGGACCAAGGACTTGGGCCATCCTCTGCTGCTTTCCCAGGCCATAGCAGAGAGCTGGATCGGGAGTGTAGCAGCCGGGACTTGAACTGGTGCCCATATGGGATGCCGGCACTTCAGGCAGTGCCTTTACCTGCTATGCCGCAGTGCTGGCCCCTCTAACACATATTTTAATTCTCTTACTTTGTTCTTGTTTTCCATGCAACTGTGCTTATTTCGAACAATGTTCTTTTAATTTCAGTGAGCTGCTTTATCACTTTCGCTTTCCTTTTTGACTTTGATTTTGAAACTTGATAGACACCACAAAACATATGATCCAAAGGGGTTGTTGGGTAGCCTACATTGAATCTTCTCTGTAGGCATATTCTATCCATACTTCATGATGGCTCTGGCCTTCCTCCTTGCAGTACAAATTTTGACCATACTTATGAGGTATTTTTTCACAGAAACACAAGAAGAACTCATTTTGTGCTCACGTGAGGCTCTGTAGATCCATCTTGATTTCTCACATGGTTCTTTCGGATGCTGT
Source organism: Oryctolagus cuniculus (assembly GCF_964237555.1). Classification (NCBI taxonomy): domain Eukaryota; kingdom Metazoa; phylum Chordata; class Mammalia; order Lagomorpha; family Leporidae; genus Oryctolagus; species Oryctolagus cuniculus. Next base: position 13,289,575 of record NC_091450.1, on the reverse strand, counting down.
TGGGCCCGTCGTCTTACATCAGTGAAATCCTCCACTCTCAACCATCTTTCTGGCATCTTAGCCTATGTGGTTCTTTAAGACTCAGCTAGAATTTTCTGTCTCTTGTTCATGCAGAGAAATGTGGTGTGTGTGTGTGTGTGTGTGTGTGTGTGTGAAGTACAAGAGGACTTAAGGCCGGCGCCGCAGCTCACTAGGCTAATCCTCCGCCTGTGGCGCCGGCACACTGGGTTCTAGTCCCGGCTGGGGCGCCGGATTCTGTCCTGGTTGCCCCTCTTCCAGGCCAGCTCTCTGCTGTGGCCAGGGAGTGCAGTGGAAGATGGCCCAGTTCCTTGGGCCCTGCACCTGCATGGGAGACCAGGAGAAGCACCTGGCTCCTGGCTTCGGATCAGTGCAGTGCACCGGCTGTAGCGGCCATTTGGGGGGTGAACCAACAGAAGGAAGACCTTTCTCTTTGTCTCTCTCTCACTCACTATCTAACTCTGCCTGTCCCCCCCCCCCAAAAAAAAAAAGTACTTCAAAGAGTTTATGGAAAAGTGAAACCAATGAGTTTATTTTGGTGCAGAACAGTCTTAAAATCCATGCATTTTTTTCCACGAACTTTTTTGAAGCTCTCTTGCATGCATGAGTTTCTAAATTTTTAGCCTGTAATCTATCAGGCATCACACAGTGCTCACAGGCAGGCTAAGCACCGTTCCTGAAGCACGTTACTTTCCTCTAATCTGCACGGTCACGCCACAAGGTTGGCATTTGCAGCATGCCCATTTGACAGATGAGGAGACTGAGCCACTGTCACTCACCCAACCTCACACAGCTGGTGAATTTGCAAGCCAGGATTCCAGTTTAAGCAAATTGGTGCTGAAGTCTGTTCTCTGAACTGCTACAATATGCTTTCTCCTCATTCATTTCTCATCAACAACAAAACAGAAAAGTGTGGAAAGCCGCAGCTTCCTTGATTGTCCTGTTTCTGTCCTTCTCTGCTTTGGAGAAGCCCCAAGGTAGCTGTGTTTAGAAATCCATGCATGCGCCGGCGCCGCGGCTCACTAGGCTGATCCTCAGCCTGCGGCGCTGGCACACCGGGTTCTAGTCCCGGTCGGGGCACCAGATTCTGTCCCGGTTGCCCCTCTTCCAGGCCAGATCTCTGTGGTCCAGGAGTGCAGTGGAGGATGGCCCAAGTGCTTGGGCCCTGCACCCCATGGGAGACCAGGAGAAGCACCTGGCTCCTGCCATCGGATCAGCGCAGCATGCCAGCCGTGGCGGCCATTGGAGGGTGAACCAACGGCAAAGGAAGACCTTCCTCTCTGTCTCTCTCTCTCACTGTCCACTCTGCCTGTCCAAAAAAATTAATAAATAAAAATAAAAAAAAAGAAATCCATGCATGCAAGGGAACTTCAAAAAAGTTCATGGAAAAAAATGCATGGGTTTCAAAACTGTTCTGCACCAAAATAAACCCATTGTTCAGTTTCACTTTTCCATAAACTCTTTGAAGTACTCTTGTACCCCCCCTACAAACACACACACCACATTTCTCTGCATGCCATGGTCCTGCATGTACAGACGTTAGCCCCTTACTAGTTGGGGGAATGCGGAGGTAGTAGCCTCAGATGCCTCCTAGTAGAGCCTGGCACAGGGCAGGGGCCTCCTGTCTCGGCAGCGTGTGGGACTGTGGATAAGCAGATGGAGCAGAAGGACGTGGCCTTGTTTTTCTGCGTCAGAACTGTTCCCATCTTGGATTAGCCACTTCCTCAAAGCCTGGAGTGTTGGTTGGATCATTATTTCTGGTTCCCAGAGCTGCAGCTATTTTGCATCTATTGGCGTGTCCATTTTCATGGATATCTCAGCGGGAAGTCAGTGCAGAGTGAATCCAGCTGTTTGTCCGCTAGCGTCTGGCCCCAGAAGTCCTCATTATCTAGTCCGATCCCTGCAGCAACCTTGCACGGCGCTGTTAGTACCCCTGCTCCACAGAGGAGAACACGGAAGTCCGCAGTGCTGCCGCATTCGGTCGGGGTCGTCACCCAGGGCCGCACAGTTAGCAGAATGCCGGTCCTGATCTTGTCTGTAGAGCCCTGCTGTGCCCAGCTCTGACCCACTGCCTCCCGCCTCCAGGCTCCAGTCAGTTCATTTCCATGCGTTTCAGTTCATTCAGTCTCAGGGAGATGCAATTGCTACACTCCTGTTCTGTGAGCAAGACTCCGGCTTCGCTCTCCAGGAGCTCGTGGTGAGCAGTGCAGGGCACAGCACGGTGGCTCTGCTGTGGGCGACGTGGGGTAGGAACGCCAGGCTGCAGGATAGGGGCAAAGACCAGAATTCCCTCCGTGTGGGTAACCGGAAAATGGCTCATGTTGAAAGTGTTGGAAGGGGTGCTTGCAGTGGGTATGACTTTTTTGTTTAAAAGAAGGACAATAGGCGTGCCTATTGGAGACCCTGCTGCTCCACTTCTGATCCAGCTCCCTGCTGACATGCCTGGGAAAGCAGAGGAAGATGGCCCAAGTCCTTGAGCCTCCACACTCACGTGGAGACCTGGAAGAAGCTCCTGGCTCCAAGCTTTGGCCTGGCCCAGCACTGGATGTTGCGGCCAACTGGGGAGTGAACCAGGGGATGGGAGATATCTCTCTCTCTCTCTCTCTCTCTCGGTGTGTGTAACTTTGAGTTTCAAATAAATAAGAATAAATCTTAAAATAATAGTAAATAATCATTTTGTTCTTATAAATAAATTAGTTTAAAAATAAAATTAAGAAAATAAATAAGATTTATTTATTTGTTTGAAAGGCAGAGTTACAGGCCAGCGCCGCGGCTCAATAGACTAGTCCTCTGCCTAGCGGCACCAGCACACCAGGTTCTAGTCCCGGTTGGGGCACCGGATTCTGTCCTGGTTGCCCCTCTTCCAGGCCAGCTCTCTGCTGTGGCCAGGGAGTGCAGTGGAGGATGGCCCAAGTACTTGGGCCCTGCACCCGCATGGGAAACCAGGAGAAGTACCTGGTCCTGCCATCGGATTGGCGCGGTGCGCCGGCCGCAGCGCACCAGCCGCGGCGGCCATTGGAGGGTGAACCAACGGCAAAGGAAGACCTTTCTCTCTGTCTCTCTCTCTCACTGTCCACTCCGCCTGTCCCAAAAAAAAAAAAAAAAAAAAAAAAAAGAAAGTAAAAAAGAAGCAGAGTTACAGAGAGAGAGAGAGAGAAATTATCCATCTGCTGGTTCACAGTACAAATGTTTGCAATGGCCAGGGCTGGGCCAGACCAAAACCAGAACCTGGAACTCCATGTGGATCTCCCATGTAGGTGGCATGGCCCAAGCACTAAGCACTTGTCCCAACTTCCACTGCTTTCCCAGGCGCATTAGCAGGGACCTGGATCGGAAGTGGAGCAGCTGGGACTCAAACCAACACTCATGTATGATGCCAGTGTCCCAGGCATTGGCTTAGCCCACTGTGCCACAGTGCCTGCCCCAGGGGATGGCTTCTGCTTCAGCCACATTTGAGGTAGCACGCTGGCTAGAGGCAAGGCAGCCGGAGAACAGGGATGTATGGGGAGCTCCTGTTCTGACCACACAGGCACCTGCTTGGGCCACTTTCCCAAAGCACCGCCCACGGGGAACTTCCACTAAAGGACTTTGTTTCCTGCGGTTCCGGAGCCTGCAATTCTGAAGCAAAGTGTCAGGAGGTGGGGCATCTGCAGAGGCCACTTTCCCCTCCCCTTGTGTGTATCTGGTGCCCCCTCCTCCTCCTCCTCCTCTTCCTCCAATGAGGACCCTAGTTAGATTGGATTAGGGCTCACCTTCATGCCCTCATTTTAATTTACTTACCTCTCAAGGCCTTGTCTCTAAAAATAATTACATTCTGAAGTAGGGCGAGTTAGGACTTGAGCAGATGGATGGGGTGGAGGAGGGGCGCACATGAACCCCTGTGGTCTGGAGTCAAGGCAGGTCCAGGTGGCAACATGAAAAAGGCCTGGGCCACATGGCAGGGCGCTTGGGATGCTGCTTAGACGAGTTCAGATTGCTGGTTAAGATTCCTTTCTGTATTGTTTTTTATTTATTTGAAAGCCAAAATGACAGAAAGAGAGCGAGGGACAGATCTCCCATCCGCTGGTTCACTCCTCCAGTGGCCACAGCGGCCGGGGCAGGGCCAGGCTGAAGCCAGGAGCCAGGAATTGTATCTGGGTCTCCCACAAGGGTGGCAGGGGCTCAAGCACTTGGGTCACCTTCTGCTGCCTTCCCAGGCGCATCAGCAGAGAGCTGGATGGGAAGTCAAGAGGAGCAGCCCGGACTCATACCAGCGCTCCAATAAGGGATGCTGGCAGTGCAAACAGAGGCTTAGCTTCCTGCACCATAATGTGAGCCTCAGGAGTTGCAATTTAATCTGTGTTCTAGGGATTTCATCCCCTTGTATGGAACATATACCTCTGCATGTGTGCGATTCTGTAGGATGTGATTTTCCATGGTGCTGGATGCATCATTAAATAACTTTGCATCTCACAGTGAGAAACTCCTTCTCCTTTCCTTTCTCTTTCAACTCTTCAAGAAGAATGTTTTCCTTGATCATCATTATCCGTCTTTCACACCTCTCTGCCATTTGCAGAGTCTCCTGTTGAGCCTAGAGAAAAACAAGGAGTCTCACAGAAGAATGCTCCCTAGCTGGGATTTGAAAGCGTTCTTTGTGTCCAAGTTCACCACTTGCTGAATGTGTAGGCTTGCCTGTCGCTTACGGCGAATGAATCTGGGCTCCCACTTGCAATGATGATGCAATGCTTGCCTGTATGACCTAAATGAGGCCAGGTTTTCAGCAGTGAGTTTATTAAGAAAGTATTGTACAAGGAAAAGAATGAATCCTATAAGGGTTGACCAAAATGATGAATGTGGGATGCAAAAGTCAGAAGCGTGGGAAGTACAGTTGTAGGCTACGGTGAGGGGAAGGTGGGAGAAACAGGTGCAAGCCCCTAGGAATCTCCAGTATATGACACAGCTGTTGAAGGTGTGTGTCCTTGCTCATACATGTGGGCGGCGTGTGTGTGTGTGTGTTCTTGTACTCTGAAAATCGTCCCTTCAGCTGAGATGAATCAGTAAAATTGGCTCTGCCTTCATTTTCACTCCACAGGCAGAATTGAACATTTACCTCCTGAATTCTGGAATGGGCATTTAGCATAGGGCTTAAGACACCTGCTAAGATGCCTGCATCCCAGTTTCTCATAACTGGGTCTGGCCCCCTGACCCCAGCTTCCTGCTAATGCAGATCCTGGGATGGTTCAAGTACTTGGATTGCTCCCACCCACATGGGAGACCTTGAGTGAGTTCTGAAATCCCAGCTTCAGCACAGCCCAGTCCAAGCTGTTGCAAACATTGTTTGTTTCTCCAGAAGCAAATAGTTGACAAGTTACTGGGCATGCTCCATGTGCCAGGCTCTGTGCCCCGTGCTGTCGCTACCGCAGGGTCCTAGCTAAGAGGTTAGAGACTTGCATGGGAGACTCCCAGCTGCACCACTGACCAGCCAAGACCCCCTCCTTGCATGGAACGGACAAAGGCACACGCCACACAGGTTGCCTGGTGCAAACGGAGCTGAGGTGTGTGACCACTCCGCACACTGTGGAAGGGTCAGCTCCTTCTCCGAGCACCTAATTGGATAACTGGAGCAATTAAGCTAGAAACGTTCCAAACGCCGTGCCGCGGAGAGCTGGCAAGGAGAGGACCACGTACATGGTCAGGAGGTCAGGCGCTGTCCTTTTGGAAGCAGTGAGTTTGAAGGAGGCTGGCGAGCATTCGTCTAAGAGGGGATTGGAGATTATTACAATGCAGCCCCTGAATTTTCATAATGAGCCCAACACATGTGCAGTGCTCCAGGCAGAATTACTGAAAGGAAATATCAAGTCAGACTCGCTCCATCCAAACCCATGGCAGGCTCCCTTCCAGGGGGGCCGGGGTGGGGAACGACTTCAGGTTAACAAGTTAATGACACCTGCCTACTGTGCCTTTAATTACCCTGCACAGCTCCAGTGCACACTGCCAACCCCAGCAGCCGTCGCACAGTCCCTAGGCTCTCCCCACAGTGATAACACAGCTGTCTTCCCACAAGCTTTCCTGAGGAGGCTGAGCATTGCGCCAAGAAGCCGATGCTATGTTTCTCATAGGGGGTCGTCCTTAATGGGGGGAACAGGCCTTGGGAGGTCGATAGTATTGTGCTTATTTTTTAAAATAGATTTATTTATTTGAAAGGCAGAGACGCAGAAAGAGAGAGAGAGAGAGGTCTTCCATTCACTGTTTCACTCCCCCACAATGGCTGCAATGCCCGGGGCTGGGCCATGCCAAAGCCAGGAGTCAGGAGCTTCTTCTGGGTCTCTCACGTGGGTGGCAGGGGCCCAAGCACTTGGGCATCCTCTGCTGCTTGAACAGGGTGCTGGGTTGGAAGTGGAGCAGCCAGGACTGCTGGAACTGGCACCTATATGGAACGTCAGCTCTGCAGGTGGCGGCTGAACCTGTGTTATTTACCTAGGAGGACACTTAGGCTTAAATATAGGAAGTGACACGTCCATGGTCTCCCAGGTTGGAAGGCAGTCAGCAGCAGAATGAGGTCTCTCTGGCTGCAAGTCAGCTCACTCCAGGATTCCATGCGGCTGCGTAGCATCTGGCCAGCCCCCCACCTCCCATCCCCGACTCTGTCCCTCTCCTTCTTTCTTTAGCCTCTCTTCCAACCCTGCCCATTTCTGTTTTCCCTCCCCCTTCCTTTCTCTTTCTTTCTTCCCATTCTTCTGTCTATCCTTTCTTTGTTTCCTCTCTTACTTTTCTCATAACAAATGTGCACCGGGACCTACTTACCTGTGCTACTCAAAGAAGGTTTTCCCCTCTATCATGTGCACCTCGTACCTGGGGGAGACAGAGGAGGAAGACTGGTACCAGCCTTCCTGTGTTGTCTGGTACCAGCCTGCACAGTCAGTCCAGCAAGCCAGTGGGTGGCAAGAGGTGGCCCGTGGAAGGCCGAACTGTGCAGGACGCCCCCAAGTGGGGAAAAGGTGCAGGCTGTGTGGGGTCAGCACTCGGAGCATCACAGTGTTGAAGGTGCTGCTGTGGGGATGAGCTTCGTGGGTTTGAGGACTCACCCAGGCAAGGAGGCCCATACGACTGGAGCAGGGTGAGCAACAGGCAGGCTGGGAGGAGATGGCTTCAGGGAAGAGGGGTCGATCAGGTCTGTTCTGTGGCCAAGGCAGAGGGATGTGCTGTGCTGGCCAAGAGCCGACACCAGGCAGAACCAGGCGCTTGGCTACCGGTTGTCTACACCTTGACCCTGAGCCAGAACGTGGGTCTGTGTTCTTTGCTCTCTGTACCTCTGGGCCTCCCCGTGGTGGGTGGCTTTTATCTCTGCCGACCATTCCCGTGTTGAGATTTGCCCAGCCTCTTGAGTTCGGATCATCTTAAGTAACCTGTGTCGCTAGCTGCTTCACAGGGTTCTGTGAAGTTTTGCTGGAATGGATGAGGTCGACCACAAGACCTGAGTCCCTGGTTTTGCTGTGTCGCCTTGGGCAAGCCTTTCTCCTGTAAAAGGGACTCCCTTGATACCCTTCCTGCAAAGCCATCTCCATGTCCACCCTGGCAACATGACAGCCTCCTCAAAAGTCCACCTCCCGCATAGGCTGCTGACCAAGCTGTCTTTATAATTGGTGGCCTGTGAGAGCAGGTAAAAATCTGAGTTCTCTCATCCACAAAGAGTGAGTGAGACAAGTCAGTGTAAGTGCTTGTCACAGCTCTTAGAATAATGAGTTAATACTAGTGCACACTGTTATTAACCAGCGTGATACTAACCTGCAAAGCCATAGAAATAGCATAGAGAAATGAAACACATCTGTTTCCAGTAGATGTAAACAACAAGAAATGTGGATCAGGCTTTCTGGTAAGGGTCCAAAGCGGGACTCAAAGGAGGACGTGTGGTTCTGATACACCTAGGACAAGGAGATCTTGGCCAGGGGGCGACCATAGATGTACCTGTGCTTGACCTTGGATGGGTGGTTACCATCCCAAACAAATGTACTTCCCAATGACACAAAAACAGAGTCAGGCCTGTGCAATTCTTCCTTTAGCAATGTAGTCTTTACTTATGTATTTGTTTTCTTCTTTATTATTTTCCTATCATTCACTACGGAAGTTCAGGAAAGTGGGCCAATGTGGGTTAAGTTGTGTGTTGCAGGAATAATCACAAGAAAATTTCAGTCCTTGGAAACCTGTCTGTTTCATGCCTGTCACATGTCAGCAGGGGTGCACTGCTGGGATCCAGGCTGGTGGGGGCGGGGAAGGCTCCTTTATAGCAAAGCACTCTACCGCCTTCTAGAAAGTCAAGGAACGGAGTGCCTGGCCAGAAACGCACCTGTTCCTAGTGCACATCACTCATTCCTACATGGCAGTGGTGAAAGCAGGCCATGTAGCCATCCACAGCTGAGCTGAAAGCAGGCAGACACACATGGTCCTACCATGTGCTCAGAAGAGCCGTACCCTTGGTCCCAGAAAAGTTTTGCTTTCCTGTTCCTCAGAGAAGTGGCTTCACTCCCCATGTCTCAGAGCTGGCTCCTGAAGTCCCTGCGTTTCCACACCCCAGACTGGCTCTTCTGTGAGGACCTGATGCAGATTCGATCTGATTGTTCTGTTTTGTTCCTATGAGATTGAATTCCGAGTAGCTCAGCCCCACCAGATCGCCATTATCCTCTATTAACATTGATGAGTTGGTCTTTTTTAGCCATCCAGAATTACACTTTAATTGAATCATTCATGAGAGGGGCAGGGCTCCCAGCACAGGTCAAACAGAAAGGTGCAGGATCCGATGTTAGACGGGCCCAGCCCAAATCTCAGCTCTGGCATTGAGAAGATGCGTGGCTTTTGCAAAGGGAGTTTGCCTCCCTGAGGCTCTGTTGTCGGGCATGGAGAGACCTGATTAAGCGCCAAACTCTGCTGGGCTTCTAACAGGGGACTCCAACAATGTGATGCCGAGAGAGAAACTCAGGTGCTGCTGGGGAACCTCGGGCGAGGAACCGGGGAACACAGGAGCAAGGACTTCAAAGCGATGCCCAGGGAAGGCTGCAGGGTTCACGCCAGTAGGCTGGTTCTGGGGTTATGCTCCCGTGGGGCCAGGCCTCCTAATACTGGCTTACAATGTTGAAGAAATACTTCCTATGTAAGAATCCCCAGGCTTTCTATTTTAATACCCTGGAATCCTGGGAGCCTCAGTGTCTTGCACTCTAGAGCCATTGCACAAGGGGGCGTGCACATGGAAGCTCTGCTTCTTCCCCTTCGTGGCATCCCTGGGATGAGCAGGAAGTGACCCACTGTAAGTCGCAATGGTTGAAAGCGCCTGGGGACAGGGAAGTGGGTGCCAACCACCTGACTGATTGGATTCATGCTGACGGTGCAGCTAAATGCTCTGGTGTGTTTGTCTACACGGTTCAGGCTCACTGGGCATTTGATAAAGATCCCCTCTGAGTGCAAAGACACCATGCCTGGCAGGCTGTATGTACATCATAATACATCTTCTCTTCTGAGAGAGAGAGAGAGAGAGAGACTATTAAAATCTTTTGTTTTTCCTAAGAACACTAACTCCCTTCCATTCAAATCAAATTCCCCTCTCAGTTGACTCGGTTTACCTACCTGTGCCAGGCCTCAATGCCTGTCTCCTCAATTTCTACCGAAGTGCCAGGGAAGCCACATGGCTGCTTATCAGAACCGATGGCCAGCAGACCAGAGTGGAAACCTTTGAGAACCCTGGGTCAGGAAGGGGTCGTGCTGGAATCATGGCTGTCTTCCACCAAAATGAAACCCAAAGGCAAGACCTGGGGCCCAGAATGGGCCAGGGAAAAGCGCTTCAGAGAGCTGAGTCTCAAGAGAGTCCCTGAGCTGAGGACCAGAGGCCTGGCCGTGAGTTCCAGGAGCTTGTAGTCAGAGCAGAGGGCGCAGAGATGGTGTGAGAACTGGCCGAGGGGGAGCAACACTGGCCATCAGGCAAGACTCTTTTCCCCAGCCCGAGGCCGACGCCTCTGTGTCATCTGTTTGATGATTGCACATTGTCAACGTCTTCCTCTTACTCACTAGATGGAGTCTCTCTGCCATTTGTCCCTGCCACCCAGACACACATTGTGTTTCCTTCAGTACTAAGCCATGACACACAGGCAATTTACGTATGCATTGCTCTTTCTCGATTTTCACAGTAACACGGATCAACCTCTGCTTGATACAGATCGATCTCTACTCAACACTCTCGGTCATGTACGTATCCTAGATAGGACAAGTTCAACAATGGGTGCCGTTATTAGTATCATAAAGTGAATTTGTATTTGTAATTAGCACCAAATACCCTTTGTTTAGTAGCTCACGTTGCAGTGTCATATTTCATGTCTGCTGTCATCTTGTAAAGTTGGTATTACCCCCATTGGACAGATGGAAAAAGCAAGGCTCTGGGCCGCAGAGTACCTTACCCGGTATATACAGAGGAAGCTGAGCCGAGAGATGCAGAGGTCTGGGACCAGGCAAAACGGCCTCTCCATTGTGGAGTGCATGAGGGGAGCTGGAAGGGGACCTCTTGGGGGAGGGGAGTGCAAGATATAAAGCCATAGTCCCGCCCAGAAAAGGGAGAGAACATGGAAATAAAGTTTGACCAATCCTCCCCGGGAAGGGGGACATCTGTGGAGGTCCTGAGGGAGTCGTCAGAATTTAACCATGCAGAGTGGAAAGCAACATGAGTTGTTGCAAAGAAAATGGCCCCATCAGGCTCTGAAATATAGATATTCCCCAAGCTACGTGATTGTGGATGTGTGATTCCTAGCAAGTCCCCAAGCCTCGCTGACGCCCAGTTTCCCTACTTCCTGGGGAAAGGGGCTGAGCGAGGGGCCGTTCAAGTGGATGTTATTTGCGCGTAGGCTCAGCAAAAAGCTCCCTGGAGATTTTCCATTTGTCAAAAGAAGAAAGAGAAATCAGGGCCCAAGTGATGGTAATATTTTTAGATTGCGTTGCTTCTCGCAGGCTCTTTGGTCGGTTTAAATGTGGGCTTCGGGGCAGGGCAGTGACACGAGTGAGCTGAAGGGGCCAGTGTGAGAGAGCTCCCTGGCCCTGAAAACCGAGGGGTGACAAGGCACAGCAGGAGGCGGACGGCTCCGTGCAGGCTGTGGCTAAAAAGGTCTTAATGGATGAGGCTCTTGCCTGATTTGTGATTACAGGATTCTTTGCTGTCCATCACATCTCGGCCTCAGCAGCAGCGCTGAGGAATCTGTCACTGTATTTCCTTGTCAGCCTCTCGTTCCCCAGGGCAGGAGTGAACCTACCCAGGGTGGGGCTTGAAGTCGGTTCTCTTGCTTCGTTTGCTTCTGCCTTATTCCATGTGAACCTGGGTAACTCAGGAACCTTGGCTTTGGAAGCATCATCATCATCATCATCAGAGAACATCTCACCCGGCCCCTTCCCGGTGCAGGTGGGGAAACTGAGGCCCAGAACTGGAAGGGGGAATGGGTGAAGATGGAGAGGCAGAATGGCCTGAGCTGGTGCCTGGTGTCCCCGACAGTCAGGTCAAATGAGCAAGCGGCAAGCAAGAGTGGCCCCAGTTCAAACTTGGCGAGGAGGCGGGCAGCTCTGGCTGTGAAGACCTGCACACACTGGGGAGGCCTTGAGGGTCAGACCTTTCCAAGAGAGGTTAAAAAAAAAAAAAAAAAAAAAAAAAAAAAAAAACATGATCCGAAGGATGCATTCAAATCAGGATGAAGCACGGAAGCCCAGAGAAGGGGTCCCAAGGCCAAGGTCAGAGCCCTGGAGTGGGTGAAAGGGCAGTGTGGGGGGTGGTAGTCAGAGTGACAGATGCTGTGATACCCACCATTTGCCTCCTCCTCCCCCACCCATCTTCCCTCCCCTTCTCTCTTTTTTTCTTGAACATGGCCATGGGTGTAAGACCCCATTTGCTTACAGACCACAACTAGTCTGGAAGGAGCAGAAGCGGTCTCACAAAGCCATTGTCATTTACTCACAAAACCATTGTCGTTTCTGCTAAAGGAAATCAGGCAGAGAGGAGAGCAGCCGTTAAGTACCGATGTTGGAGAAATAGGCGAGGTCTAACGCTTGGGTTAAGAAAAATGCATCCATCGATTCACAGCCTCAACAACGTGCTTTCTCTTTGCCGGGGTCCCAACTCCCTTCTTCCCTGCCTGTGTGACGGAGGCAGCACCCAAAGCCGCTCACTGGTAATAGCTCACTGGGTTGTTGAGAGAATTCAGTGAGGTACTGCAGGGAGAGAGCACTTTCTAAAAGTGTTCTTCTTGTTGTTGTTGTTTTTACTGCTTACTTTTCTGTCATTTTCCATTCACTGTTTACTCTTCTGGTAGTAGTAGTATGAGGATTATTTCACTTGAGATTGTGTTGATTGTTGCGAGAACCCTGATGATGTTGTATTAGGGGTTTTCCTTATGGTCAAATCAGAGAAATCCAGCCCCGCTCCTAAAAGGAGCACTGAATGGCTGGATTTGATGGTTTATAGCCCTTGTCTGTTCTCCTGAGGAACAGTCACTTGCCTACTTGCTACTTGTTGAATTCTTTATATCGTGGGGAGTTAGGCTTGTGATCATAAAGTAAATTGAGAGTACCTCATTGTAAAAATTAAAAGAAAAATAAGAAAGGAAGGAGAAAGAGGGTGGGAGTGAGGGAGGAAGAGAGGGAGGGTAAGGTGGGAAGTACCATTATGTTATTAAAACAGTGTATTTGAAATACATGAAGTCTGTTCACTATATATAAATAAATAATAAGATTTAAAAAAAAGAGATGAGAGGAACCAGAAAGCTCAGGAAGTAGTTTGAAGTCGACCTATTTTCTTGTATTGGAGTCTCAGCCGCGTCTGTGGCTGGTTTCCTGGGTTAGGTGGCCGTTGGAACCTTCTACCACCTGCCGTCTCCTCTCTCGCACTGGGGATTTCCTGGTGGAACTGAGCTGCTGACATTTGCTCCTGCCTGGGCATCTGGACCCCTGCTTTGAAATAGCTCAGAGTCTGCAGACAGCCAGTGTATCGGCACTACCCTCTGCTTCTTTTCCATAGCAGACATCACTAATCAATCCCAACACAGATACTGTGAACATCCTGCTGAATCCAGGGCTGGAGCTGCTCCATAAGCAGCAGTAGGGGAGCTACTGTGAGGGAGTGGCCCAGCGCCCCCAGACACAGAGCCTCTTGAGATGCCAAAGGACAGAGGGGTAAACACCAGAGCATTTCTTAGAGGCACTGAGCTGACGGAGCACTGCGGCTCAGCCTTGAGACAGGCAGTGAGAGAACAGGGCTGTCTGCTTTGACGTGTCCTCAGCCGGGGGCCGGGGTGTGGAGTCGATATGAGGGTTTAAGGGATTTCGGCTCAGGGCCAGGACCAGCTTATTTCGCTGATTTGGGCAACAGCCTAAACATCTTTATCAGCGGCTGCGAATACTCAAGGCCCTGGCTTTGGCTCAAGCCTGCTGGGAAAATGCTACGGCTGGCTGGCTGGGTCTCAGAGCCAGCGGTCAAGGCACTTGGATTTTCAGTGAGTGTGCAAAGACAGCAGGAGGACAGGAGGGGTCCCGCAGATACTTAAGTGACATAGGGACAAAGATTTCTCAACAGACCTCCAGTGTGCTAGCCCCCCTGGCGGGAGATAGCCACAATGGGGTGGGCGTATCTGTCACCTGATACCTGATGCAAGAGTGAACGCAGATAGGTTGAGCACCCAGCATTCTACGAGGCACCCTGCTGAGGGTGAGGCATTGGTTTCTAGTTCTCTGTGGTCTTGAGATGCCCACCAGAGCAGGTGAATGTCAGACACCACCCTGCAGTTGATCATCTTGGACCTCATACTGAACCCATAAGGCGTTAATGCCTGATGGCTGGGGATTCCTCTCAGAGTCTCTCTCTCCTTTCTCTTTGGGTTCTCGCTCACTGGAATTCACTGCTGCTCCGTGACAAGGTTTTCTGCTCTACGCCGAGTCCTCGATGTTTTAAAAAGATGTTCAGGGCTGGCACCGCAGCTCACTAGGCTAATACTCCGCCTTGTGGCACCGGCACACCGGTCTGTCCCGATTCTGTCCCAGTTGCCCCTCTTCCAGGCCAGCTCTCTGCTGTGGCCCGGGAAGGCAGTGGAGGATGGCCCAAGTGCTTGGGCCCTGCACGCCATGGGAGACCAGGAGAAGCACCTGGCTCCTGCCATAGGATTAGCGCGGTGCGCCGGCCGCAGCACACCAGCCACAGTGGCCATTGGAGGGTGAACCAACGGCAAAGGAAGACCTTTCTCTCTGTCTCTCTCTCTCACTGTCCACTCTGCCTGTCCAAAAAAAAAAGATGTTTGGTAAGACAAGTGCTGCCTTTGATCCTTAGGGCACACCCCTTATTACATGTCCCCGAGGGTTGGTTTGTCTCTCTGTCACTGCATTCCAAGTAGATTCTCTATACTCATGGCATTAGGCACACACCTCCCTAGTCCCATGGTGGTGCAGTGTTTTGAACAGCTTTTGATGTGGAAACTTGTCAAAGGTCTTTCTCTTCTTCTTGTTCCTTTTTTTCCAATCTAATTAACTGATTTCCACAGATTACTTGAGCTAGATGCCTGTTCGTCATCTCAGAAGGCGTGAAGAAATGAGTTAAGCAGATGTGTGGTGCTGGCGTTGTCTTTCTGTAACCGGAGAGTGCGTGTTACGTAACACGCATTTATTGCTGACTGTAATCCTGGTTCCACGTACAGTGTTAGATCAAGGGAGAGAACATCCAGTCTCACCTCCTTCCAGGTCTCCCCGTCTTTCTTCTCTCTTCAATTTCCTCTTGACCTACACCCACCCTCTTGGCTACACACCGGTGTGGGGAACAGTTATGGCCAGGAGGAGGAGAGCGTTAAGAATCCTGCAGAGATATGGGGACTTGGCATCCTGTTAGCTTCACTGCTTGTCCAGGGCTGGGATAGGACTCTTTCACTGTTAGTGATGGAGAACCGAACCAAACTGACCTAATCAGCTAGGAGTGTACTGGCTCAGGGATGAGGAAAGGGGGAGTCCCTCTCTTCCTGTGCGGCTTTATTCCAGTGTTGCCGCCAGGCCTTTGTTTTTCTGTCTCTGTCTTCTTCCATCTCAGGGCTCGGCTCTCTCTGTTGGCTTCATTCGCTGGTGAATTCTGACTCATGGTGGCAAAATGGGACCAGCAGTTATTACCTTCAAATTCTCTGACATTTAGATTCCATGGAAAGAATGATATCTCTCTGCCTTCTTTCTCTCTCTCTCTCTCTCTCTCTCTCTCTCTCATTCTCTCCCTCCCTACCTCCCTTGTCAATAGCTCCAGTAACAGTGTCCAGACTCTCTATGATTAGACTGGTTCAGTTACATGCTTGTCCTTGAACAAAGCCGTGTGTGCCTAGGGCTGGGAGATGGCTAAGCTGAGTCACGTGATCAGCCTTGCAGCATCAATGATGTCATATGAAATATATGGAAGGAAAAGGGAAGAAAAAAAGTTACAGAACACAGAGTAGCTAAAAGAACATGTGCCCGTTATTCAACCATTATTTGAATGTTTATTCATAGAAAGTGAACAGATTTCATGTATTTCATAGATGCAATTCTATGGAGGAAACCATACTTCTCTCATACCTCAGTCCTTCCTCCTTCCTTCCTTTCTCTTTTTTCCTTTAATTTTGGCAATAATATACTTTTTTTCTGAGAGGTAGAGTTGGACAGTGAGAGAGAGAGAGAGAGAGAGAGAGAGAGAGAGAAAGGTCTTCCTTTCCATTGGTTCACCCCCCAAGTGGCCGCTACGGCTGGCGCATTGTGACCGGTACGTTGTAGCCAGCATGCTGCGCTGATCCAAAGCCAGGAGCCTGGTGCTTCTCATGGTCCCCATGCGGGTGCAGGACCCAAGCACTTGGGCCATCCTCCACTGCCCTGCCGGGCCACAGCAGAGAGCTGGACTAGAAGAGGAGCAACCAGGACAGAATTCAGCGCCCCAACCAGGACTAGAACCTGGTGTAGCAGCGCCGCAGGCAGAGGATTAGCCAAGTGAACTGCAGCGCCGGCCAATAATATACTTTTAATTTATTTTATAATTGCAGGCCTAATGCACCACTAACTAATGTTCAACAAGAAAAAAGTAGAAAGACCACCGTCCCTTAGGAGTGTAGATAAGGGCTAAAAACAATAATCAAATCATAAGATGTCATTTTCATTCTTATGAAATTTATTTATTTGAAAAGCAGAATGACACAGAGAGAAGAGAGGGAGGGAGATGAAGATGGAGAGAGAGAAAGATTAGAGGTAGAAGTAGAGGTAGAGATTAGAGGTAGGCCGAGGCAGGGGCAGAGGCAGGGGCAGGGACAGGGGCAGGGGCAGGGGCAGAGAGGTAGAATTTCCATCTACTGATTCACTTCCCAAATGACCACAACAGCCAGGGTTGGGTCAGGCTAAAGCCAAGAGCCAGAAGCTCCTTCTGGGTCTCCCCATGTGGGTGGCAGGAACCCAAATACTTGAGCTGTCATCCACTGCCTTCCTAGGCACATTTGCAAGAAGCTGGGCTGAAGTACAGAGTAGCTGGCATTTCAAGCAGCAGCTTAACCTACTGCACCATAATGCCAGCCCCTCAACCTTTAAATGTTTTTCCTGGAGTCAAATTTCCAAAAATCCAAATCCAATGATTTTCCCAAATGCAGTTCATTGTGTTTAGGGGAAGCTGCACTGGGAATCTGATGAGTCTGGTTCAACTTCTGGCTCCAGTACGAATTTACTGTTCCATATCCTCTGGGCTTTAATCTTCCCCTCTGTCAAAGACCATCCTGTAGTCTTGTGCATCTCTTTGTCTCCAGGGATGGGAGAGTTGTGCTTGAACTTCCTGCCAGCAGCCCTGCAGCTGAATTCTTTGATGCTGCTTGCCTGTATGGCTCAGTTTCTGAGTCACCTACTTTGCCATGCACCAGACTCTGTTGGAATATTGCCGTAGTCTTTGCTGAGACCCTCCCTTGAATAGCTGCATACTTTCCAGAGTTTCGGTCGAGGGTGACTTTCTCTTGGCTCTGGTCATCTCTATCATTCCCAGTCTCTTCCTGTTAATGAAATACAGCCCCTGTCTATTCCCTGTCTATCCTATCCATTTTTAGTAATGAGATCATGAGATGCGATAAGGGGAAATTGGTCTCTTGCAGAACCATATTGGGTTGTGTTGGAAAAGATATTAACAGTCTGTCTATGATACAATTTCTCTCCCCTGGGAAAAGCCCTAGCTGATTGAATCCTAGCTGAGGATCGAGACAGCAGTTTGGAAGCCAGTTTTGAACCTCCACGATTACACAAAACTTGGTAGTCGGTAAAATTAGAACGTTCTTGTTGACAGTTAGTATCCTCTTCTCCCTCAGAAAACTAGAACACCATTAGGAGACACTTTCTGGAGAAGACGGCTTTGTGTTAGGACTTGAGGCATCCATTAGGCTCTCTGCTGGAAGACATAGGAAGCAGGTGAATAATGTAAATGTGTGAATGGAGCTGGTGTCTACCGTGTGCTGGCTGAGTGGTGGGGATACACTGAAGCAGACACTAGCCATGTTCAGCTTCTTCCTATGTTGACATACAGGAAGGAAAAGTCCAGTGTAGTCAAATCTTTCAAGAGATGATAGAAATCTTGACCTTTCTATTAAACTAAATTTCTGCATGTTGGCTGTTTCTAATTACAAGGTCTTGAGGGTGCAGGGTCAGAAGAAAAGGCATGATAAATGCTGGACAGGCCATGAGCAAAGACCCAGAGACAGGACCAAGTATCACGTGTAGGAGCCACACAAAGGCCTGTGAGTGGACCCCGGTGGAAAGGATATCAGTAGGTAGAGCCAGATCAAGGAGAGACTCAAAGCCATGCAGAGTGGTTCACACATGATGCACAGACAGGGAACAAATCATGTAGAGGGTGTAGGCAAGACAGAGGAACTCCAGGAGCAGAGAAGGCAGCTAGGAATACATTGCTGTTAGTCTGTCTAAAGCATGCTCTCTGGTAAAGTGAATTAGACACTGAATTAAGGACACCACGCAGTAGGATTGAACAGTCAGATTGACTAAACAACAACAACAACAAAAAAGGAGAGTGAGAGATCAAGAGAAAGGGGAGATAAAATTTTGCCTGTAGATTTCAGCATTTATTGAGAATCCCTAGTTTGCAAGGTCTGTACACCAGCCTAGTCACAGGAATTCCAATATAAATAAGAAGTGAATCACGCCTTGGACTGCTCCCAGTCTAGATGAAGAAATCCAGAGAGAGGAAGCTGAGAGATCACGTGCCACAGCCTTGTTCTAGTTGCTTAGTTATAATAGAAATAGAAGGCCGGCGCCGCAGCTCACTAGGCTAATCCTCCACCTTGTGGCACCAGCACACTGGGTTCTAGTCCAGGTCCAGACACCGGATTCTGTCCCGGTTGCCCCTCTTCCAGGCCAGCTCTCTGCTGTGGCCAGGGAGTGCAGTGGAGGATGGCCCAAGTGCTTGGGCCCTGCACCCCATGGGAGACCAGGAGAAGCACCTGGCTCCTGCCATCAGATCAGCGCAGTGCGCTGGCCGCAGCGCGCCGGCCGCAGCGGCCATTGGAGGGTGAACCAACGGCAAAGGAAGACCTTTTTCTCTGTCTCTCTCTCTCACTGTCCACTCTGCCTGTCAAAAGAAAAAAAAAATAGAAATAGAAGAGTGCAAAATGAGATGGCAAAGCCGCTGTCTACATCTCATATTCAGTAATGAAACGGAAGTCTGCCCATTTTTATGGTGTAATATCACTCAAAGCAGGTGCATGGATTTTTGTGACGCTTGGAGGATGTGTTTGGGGTGATCTGACCATGTGGCAGCTGGAACTGTGGTACAACACGATGTCCTCTTGGATTTGCCTTGGGTGTGATGTGCCTATCATTTAGATATAGAGAAGAGTGGTCTGCAGTATGAACCCCAAAATGATTGGCACTAGGAAGACCTAATCAATAGCAGACTTATTTTGCAAGTGAGCTGCTTAGGACATGAATACCTGTATGTGTGGTAAAAGCTGAGATGGTTAAGGGGTTTTGCAAACAGTGCAAGGGGATTGAGCTAATTATCACATACACACCCTTCATAAGAGTGATTTTTTTCTGGCCCTAAACTCGAAAAAGAATTTGTAAAGGGAGGTGTGAGAAAGAATATTCTCTCTGTAAGAGACATGGAACATTTAATGCTTTATCCCCTTGAGAGCCACGATATTATCACTGCATCACTTTGTGTTACCTGTGTTGAATGAGGGGATGAAGCCTTCTAAGAAAGGAAAAGAGGTGGAACATTTCCATCTATTTCTCTCTCATTCACTTCCTTCTTTCCTTCCCTCCCATGCCTCCTCCCTCTTTCCTTCTGTTCATTCCTTGGGCATCTCTGCAGGATACCTGGGGTGACTCCCACCAGGAACCTGTCCCACAGGTAAGGGAGATTTACTGTCAGCAGCTGGCGGTGCTGAGACATGTGAAAGGTACAGGAAGACACATGCACCTGCAACCCCACGGGTAGAACAGCGTATGGCTTCCCCCTGCCTAAACAGCACTTGAAATTCCCGATGATGTCTTGCTTCTTGCTTTACAATGAGGATCTCATTCTGGAGTCCTTCCATGACCGAAGGAAGGTGATCTCTGTGCAGTGTAGGACATCTGTGCTTTAGACATCAAGATTATACTGGGGGCCGGCGTCGCAGCTCACAAGGCTAATCCTCCACCTGCGGCACCGGTACCCTGGGTTCTAGTCCCAGTTGGGGTGCCAGATTCTGTCCCGGTTGCTCCTCTTCCAGGCTTGCTCTCTGCTGTGGCCCGGGAGGGCAGTGGAGGATGGCCCAAGTGCTTGGGCCCTGTACCCGCATGGGAGACCAGGAGGAAGCACCTGACTCCTGGCTTCCGATCAGCACAGCGTGCCTGCCAGCCATAGCAGCCATTTCGGGAGTGAACCAACAGAAGGAAGACCTTTCTCTCTGTCTCTCTCTCTCTCACTGTCTAACTCTGCCTGTCCAAAAAAAAAAAAAAAAAAAGGATTATACTGGGAACGGTGTAAGCATCAACACGTGTCATATAAATATACAGCAGCAGGGTCTATGTCACAGAACAGGGATGCAGACCCAGATAAAGATGGGGGGGGTCTTTTCTTTTTTTCAAAGATTTATTTTATTTATTTGAAAGGCAGAGAGAGAGAGATTTTTGATTTGCTGATTGAGTCCCCCAGTGCCTTCAGCAGCCAGGGCTGGGCCAGGCTAAAGCCAAGAGCCATGAACTCCATCCAGATCTTCCTTGTGGGTGGCAAGGACCCAAGTTCTTGGACCATCTTCCGCTGTTTCCCGGGCACATTAGCAAGGGAGCTGGACCAGAGTGGAGGAGGCAAGACTCAAACTAGTATTCCCATGTGGGATGCCACAGGCGGCAGCGGCTTAACCCACTGAGCCACAACACCAGCCCCAACGGGGGGGGGGGGGGGGCTTTCAAGAGCTGGATCAGAGTTCAAGGTCCCCGTAAGCTCTGGGATTTGAGAGGTGGAGGGGATTAAACAGCATTTTGTAGGCTGTACTGGTTTGCCCAGAGGGGTGGCTTGTCCCTCATAATCTGTATTAGGGACACTTCCAAGCCTCCTCAAACACACACGCAATCTAAATTAAAAACCGTGTGGCTTTCTGTGCACACATTACCTCCCAGCAAAGCCCCCATGACTGCTTCCAACCACACTGCCGCTGTGAGACCACCTGGAGAGAAGCTCTGAGCCAGCATGGGCCAGCTGCCCCTCCTTAATTCAACATAGAATTCTGGGTGCTAAAGCCACAGAGTCATCCCCTGCTCCCGTGGCTGCTCGGCCTTGTCCTCAGGGACTGGAGTCAAAGATACCTGAGAGCAGCAGAGCAAGTCCGCCACCCACCCTCCAGATGAACTTGTCCTCGCATGCTTGGGGCGACCCTCAAATGCATGCAAGGGCTGCTGCTGCTGGCACTACCCAGTCATTGGAGGAGTCTGGTCCTCTTCACCCTGAGACACTGCTCAGGAGCAGAGATGATCCGTCATTGTCACACGTTCGAATGGTACAACTGGAGTGTGCACACTTGGGGTCTGCTTTCCTAACACTTGGGGGCATGTCTGCCAAGGGCGAACTCTCCTCCTCCTCCTCCTCTTCCTCCTCCTCTTCCTCCTTCTCCTCCTCCTCCTCTACTTCCTCCTCCTCCTCCTTCTCATCCTCCTCTTCCTCCTCCTCCTTTACCTCCTCCTCCTCCTCCTTCTCATCCTCCTCTTCCTCCTCCTCCTTTACCTCCTCCTCCTCCTCTTCCTCCTCCTCTTCTACCTCCTCCTCCTCTACCTTCTCCTCCTCCTCTCCCTCCTCTTCTTCCTCCTCCTCCTCTACTTCCTCCTCCTCCTCCTCTACCTCCCCTTCTTCCCCCTCCTCCTCCCCTTTCTGCCCCTCATAATGCACATACCTTGAGCACCTGCTGGGGACAGACAGTGTTGTCATCAGTCCACACAGGTTAACTTGGGCCTCTGTACATCAACTCTAATACACCATCAGCTGCAGGACACACACCTGTCTCGTGTTGGACTCTAACAAGGCATCGATTGGGTTGTGTATGCCAATTTCAGAGATATTAGAGAGCTCAACATATATTTCAGGGTCAATAAAATAGAGGAATATTCGCTCCTTATTGTTGTAGGTGAGAGAACTGGGGATTATAGAGGTTCAGTATTGTACCCCAGTTTTACCCCAAAACTAGATTGAGGGAAAACCTGAACTCAGGCTGTTTGATTGAGAAGCTGCCCTTGGGGGACTCAAGCAGTCACTTGACTCTGCTCAGTTTTGAAAGAAAAGAATGAAATTAAAGGATAAGTACGAAAGTCCTGAAAATACATCATCAACAATGGTGGCTAATACACAAGGTATAGCTTAGTATTTTACAGTATTGTTTTTATTCTCCAGAAGCCAAATGCCTTTTAATATGCAGACATATTGTTTCATTTTTGCACGTTCAGATTTCCAGTATGGGTTCTAAGTAAATGTGAAAGTTAGCATGCTGGGGTGGGCATTTGACCTATGACAGGAGATGCTACTTGAGACCCCTGCATTCCATATCAGAGCGCCTGGGTTCAAGTTGCTGCTCTGCTTCTGATTCCAGCTTCCTGCTAATGCACCCCCTGGGAGGCAGCAGGTAGTTGGGTCCCCGCCATCCACTTGGGAGACCCAGATTGAGTTCCTGGTGCCTGGCTTTGGTTTGGCCCAGCCCTGGCTGTTGCAAGGAGTGAACTAGCAGGTGACAGATTTTTCTCTCCTCTCTCTCTCTGCCTCTCAGATAAATTTATATATCTATATATCTTTCTATTTGTAGATGCCAATTAAATATCTATCGTAGAGGGTTGACATCATGGTAAATTGTTTGCAGGAGTAATGCCAATTCTATACTTCTGTCTGTATCCATACCCTTTACTCTGGGATAGTGTATCCTCTCCCATCAAGAAATAGCACCTATTTCTGCATCCTTCTGAGCCTACTGGACTGTGCCTTGCTTTAGGCAATAGAAGGTGGTAATATTGGTAGCCTGCCAGTTCTGTGTCTAGACCCAAGAAATCCTCTGGGATTTGGCTTTCTTTTGGATCCCTGCCCTACCACGAAAGAAATTCCAGCGTAGCCTAGAAGAGGATGACTACTACAAAGCCAGGTCATCTCAGCTTGCCTCCTGGAACAGCCAGCCCCCTGCTGACCTCCTCCCTCACTGCAGGCTCCCGAGCCAGACAGGCACAGCCCAGATCAACAAGACTTCCCAGGCAACCCTAGACATCACTGGCGGCTGTTTCAAGTTGCAGGCTAACGGTTTCAGCTTCTGTGTTAGCACCGTGTCTGCCCCGCAAAATGATGAGTTAACTCTTAGCGCCTGTG
The DNA here is from genome assembly GCF_964237555.1 of Oryctolagus cuniculus. Classification (NCBI taxonomy): domain Eukaryota; kingdom Metazoa; phylum Chordata; class Mammalia; order Lagomorpha; family Leporidae; genus Oryctolagus; species Oryctolagus cuniculus. Next base: position 13,266,714 of record NC_091450.1, on the reverse strand, counting down.
ACAGTTTCCTGGGTTGTTCATTTGCTTTAGAAGGATGTTGTACACTTACTTTTGCACGGAAAAACTTCCCTCTTGAAACAACTCCTTTTTTTTTTTTTGTATATCCAGTTGCCATAGCAACCTAATACTTTTGTTCTCTGCACTGGTCTCCCTGATCCTATCACTTTGCAGTTAGTCAACATGATGTTGGAACCTTGGTTGTTATGGTAACCTGGGACCATTTCTTTAAAAATGTATTCCATTGACATTGTTTTCTTGAGGAGGCCTGCGATTTAGTCTTGTCCTCATCTGGAGAAACTTGCAAGGTTCCGAGCAAAACCGCTTTGGGACGGGGAGCAATCCTCCCTTACAGCCGGCCTCCTTCCAGAAGCCTCGGGCATCTGGGGCCTTTATGGGTTTTTCCCATTTAAACGCCTCTCAGAATCTTGGCAAATGGCAAGGTATGTTTTAAAAAGCTCTCAAAGAGGCTGGATTGTTCATCGAAAACATGTGTAGCTGAATTGTCATTCATTATGCACGAAGCCCCACAGGTGCCCTACACAGAGCTGCAACAAACCTGGAGATGAGATTCTTTGTGTGTGAGGAGGAGACCCGGGAAACAGCCCGGCGTGGATGTGTCGCTGGGAGTAGGTGAAGGAGAATGGCGTGTGTCCGGGGTAGGGGGGTGACGAGGAGGCTTGGAAGGTCACAGAGAGACGGCTGCAAGGCAGACCATTCAAGGTGGGCCTTGAGGCCAAAAGCAGTTTTAGGAGCACAGGGAGCAAGGGGGCTGAGGAATCCAAGTCCAAAGTAGACTCCAGACAGAACAGAAAATATGTCTGTGCTGGGATCCAAGCTATGGTATAGCAGGTTAAGCCGCCACCTGCAGTGCCAGCATCCCATATGAGCACTGGTTTAGGTCCCAGCTGCTCCAGTTCCAATCCAGCTCCCTGCTAATGTGTCAGTGGAAGATGGCCCAAGTCCTTGGGCCCCTGCAGTCACGTAAGAGACCTGGATGAAGCTCCTGGTTTCTGACTTCAACCTAGCCCATCCCCGGTCATTGTTGTGGCCATTTGTGGAGTGAGCCAGCAGATGGAAGATTTCTCTTTCCTCTCTGTTTCTGTTTCTCTGCCTTTCAAACAAATAGATAATTTAAAAAAAAAAAAAAAAGTATTTCTGTGCTTAGGAGAAGTGGCAATTCTTTGAGAAGCCTAAGGCACTTGCATTTTGCGAGGCTTTCATTATATTTTTTTAAAAATCGCGAAGTGCCAAGTCAAGGTTATAAAATGGTGGCATCTGTCATGTGCTTGCATGCAATGCTTCTGCTAAGAAAAATGTGATGCAGCATTGTCACAGTCTTCACGAGATAATTAGGAGATTTATTTAAAAATGCATGCATTCGTCATCCACCCAGGCTGGCGTGGCAGCCGGACCCAGACGCGAAGCTGTAGGAAGCACTGGGGCTGTGCCTGGGAGCAGGCAGACAAGGAGTGGAAGGCAGGACCGTGAAGGGGCCGCTCACTCTCAGGAGCTAAACTCCTTCAGTTCTGTCCCCTGGGGGGAGCCAGATGCCCCCCCGCCCATGTTCTCCTACAAGGAGCCTCACCTCTGTTTCCTTTGATGGAGCTGAAGGAGTCACCATCAGCCATAAGGGGAACAAGTCAGCAGCAGGGAGTTGGGTTCTGGGCCAAGAGGGGCTTCTCACTCTCTTGCTGTGGGACCTGGAGCCAGTGTATTGCTCTTCTGGGCTTTTGAGTTCTCAGCTCTTCAAAAAACATTTGCTGGAACCATCTCAAGACCACGCTGACTCTGACGACCCAGGGTTCTAGCAGAAGAAGGGCAGGAGGGGCAGAGGTCTGGGATAGGGTTGTTCCATCTCCCACCTGCCATCTGGGATCATAACCTCTGGCTGGTGAGCTGGTGATACCTTTGGTGTGGGACATGGAGCACCAGAGTTGGCACCTGGCACCAGACCAGTGGTCTCTAGAGCCCTGTGACTGGGAGGGATACCTGCATGGTGGCGATTTCACTCTTAGACATTCAAGATGGCGCCCTAGAAACAGTGACTTCCTGTTCTTATCTAGGAGAGGTAGGATAGTACATTGGAGAAGAGTGTGTTATGAAATAGGGCAAAGTGCATGCTAAGATGGTATGACGCATAGAAAACACTTCTGCCATTCCTACTGTTTACTCTCTGCTCACTAGACAGTTATTGAGCCAGTTACACTTGCTTGAGTACATTAGATACAGTGTCTTTTTTTTTTTTTTTTTTTTTTTGCCAACTTCATAACAGCCTTTAGAAGGCATGCATCTCCATTTGACAGCGAGGTTGGGTTCTAACATCAAAGCTCAAAATGAAATTTTTTGTGGTCAGAATTACTCTTGAAAATGCACATTTGGAGAGCTACAGTGCTTTTGGATTCTAGAACTTGTACTCTCAACATCTCATTTTTTTTAAGCTTACGTATACTCGAGGTATCATTGCATTTCTCCAGGGTTCCAGTAGAGAAAGGACTGTGGCACTGGGGGGTGTAGCGCCAAACATTCTGAGTTTGAATTTGGTGTCTGCCACTTGTTACCTGTGTCCCATTTGTTACCTGTGTCACCCTTAGGTGACTGTTGCATAATTCCTTCGCTTTCTGTACCTCTGAGCTTGTCCATGGGATTGAACAAGACAAAACACAATTATTTATGTTGCAAACTCTAGTGTGCTACCTGGGTGTTGTTGATGACATTACTGAAATGGATAGAGAAGCTCATGTTTGTACCAGCAATATCTTGGGTGATTTTTCCAATTTTGGTTATTTTCCTGAGTATTTTAGCAATCTCCTCTCAGCCTTTCAGTGTCAAAAAAAAAAACTTCACTTACAGGAAGCAGCATCCTCCTGCTTCTCCCTCCCACTCCCACCAGATCCTCCAAAGGCAGGAAACCTATAGCCTCCCCCACAACTTCCAGAAGGGATTTTCTTCCCTACACCCCATGAAAATGCTGCTTGAAGCCTTGCATCAGGCATCGTTGTTTGAACCACTGCCAGGCAACTGCTTTTTTTATGTTTGTGACTAGCCAAGCTTCATGTGTGTCCAGCCTTCTTTGCAAGTAGGTCAGGACCTGGTGGCATTCTGTGGACAATGAGATGTCCACAGATATTTCTGGCATCTGGGAATGCTTATGATTTCTTGATGAAGAGGCCACCCAGGGCAAGTGCCACCTCCATCCCTCCTCCTCCCTGTTTTGATGTTTGGATGTGGTGTGGAGCTGGGGTAGCCACAGTGAGAGTCGACAAAGGCAAAAAGCCAAGAAGCTAAGAACGAGGCAGAGGCTGGAACACTGGCTATCCTTTTATCAGTCTTGTTATACAAACTCTGGATCTCTAGCATTAGACGCAAGCTTTAATTCCCAGTGGAATCAGAGACGACAGCTCATAAGCTGGCCGTTCTCACTTTCTAATTTTACCTCCCTTCTGCTCTCCTGTTCCCATACGTGTTAGCGCTGTGTCCTGACTCTGAGCCCCAAGCAAGCTGTTCACTCCGGGGGGCTGCCTGTCCCTGTTGTCTTTGTCTCACTACCTGACTTGAAGACCCGAGCTGTGTAGCCAGGAAACTCTCCTGTACCACCCATTTTCCTGCAGTATGGCCCAGCTGACCGTATCAAGCGCCTGTTGTCTGTGACAGTGGAGCCTTGTGTCCCCTCAGGGTTAGAGGCTGCTCTTCTAGCACCTGGTCTAGAGCCTGGTCAGTAATAGATGGTTCCACAGCTGCTGACTGTGCATGAATAACAGGATATCGTCCATAGGAATTTGTTATTTCCACTTATGCATCGAACTGTAGCCCAGCAGCCTTGCCAGCTGGGAGCTTCTGCAGTCTTCTACAGATATTTTGTAGACAAGAGAGGACAGGGCGGTAAACAGGACTTCAGGGCTCAGGAAATAATAGACCAGGAGCCTTAGGTTCTCAGAGGTTGGAATACGATGCCCAGTACATTTCTGAAGGGCATCAAGTAGCCCAACAACTCTCCCGTGCCAGCTTGATTTTTCACTACCAAAAGGAATGCATCATTTTCCACAATAGTGGACATTTCTTTTCAAAAATTTCAAAAAAATCATATTATAAATTGAGAGTTTTATGTATTTGTGGAATACAAAATGATGTTATGATTTATGACTACCATGTGGAATAATTAAATCAAGCTAATTAACATATCCATCACCTCAAACACTTCACGTTTTTGTGGTGAGAACATTTGAAATTTCCTCTCGGCAATATTGAAACGCAATGATGCACTACTATGAACTATATTCCCCACACTTTGCAAGAGATAACAGAGACAACAGAACCCTCCTGGGTGAGATTTTGTACACCTTGACTGTCATCAGGGGGCCTCAGCCCCTGGGAGACCAGCCTGGGCTTCTTTGAATCCTGGTGGTCTCAGGGTTCCAAGATTCATGAACCAAAAGCAAGAGCTTCAAGACCACCTAGGATCTGATAACTCTACCCAAAGTACAAGTCCTCAGAGATAAAACCCGCCCACCTTGCGTTTCATTGGTTCCACTTATTTTGTGTGACACCGCCTTGACCAATAGCAAGTCAGATTCAAGGAAGTGGGGGAAATAGACTCCATCTACTAGAAGGAACAGCAGCATCTTGTTACACATAGACAGGGTCCCAGGGAGGTGAGAGGGGCCAGCAGCCATGGTCTTCACAGTCTGCCTCACCTGGATGTCCACACGGTTCTCTGCCTGTATCGTCCAGCTCCCTGACCACTCCTGTACAGTGGTCTGCATTGCTGCCATACCCCAACTCCATTGTTGCTTGAGTTCCCTGACTGTGCTGTCCTTTTGCCCTGAATACTTGCTGCCATCTGCCACCTTACACATTTATTTGTGTTTGTCTGCCTGTCTGCACCCCATGAAAATGTCAGCTCCAAGAGAGCAGGGATTTCCAGGGTTTTGTTCACCACCCTATGCCCAGCACCCAGGCCTGCGCTTGGCACATCCCAGGAGCTCAGTGAATGCTGGTTGCACGCATCAATGGAGCCTGTCCCAGTGATAGGTGTGTGCCTATGATAAATGATGACCCCAAGCATTTTCCATAAACCTCAAATATGAGCACCGTTTGCATCACTGGGGGGCCTGGGGGACAGAAGAACAAGTGACCACATCATTTTCCTTGCTGAAGTCGCTTGTGCATTAATTCTTTTTTAAAGATTGAATTATTGATTTAAAAGGCAGAGCTACAGAGAGAAGAGATGATGGAGATACAGAGAGAGGGAGAATGGGATGAGAGAGAGATTTTTCTATCTGCTGGTTCACTCCTCAAATGGCCGCAACACCCAGGGCTGGACCGGACCAAAGCCAGGAGCCCGTAACTCCATCCAGCCTCCCACTTGCGTGGCAGGGGCCCAAGCATTTGAGCCATCCTCTGTTCCCGTCCCAGTCACATTAACAGGGAGCTGGAGTGGAAGTGGAGCACCCGGGACTTGAACCAGCTCTCATATGGGATGCTGGTTTAGCAAGCAGAGGCATAACTTACTGAGCCACAATGCCAGGGGCCCAGATTTTTTTATAAAGTACATCCATGCGCTTGACCCAGATCCTCAAAAATGTGTATTTATTAGTCCGCAGCAGCAGACCTGGCTGTCTTATTAGAAAGGATTGGCTGCTCTGATTTCGTAGCATGCAGAAGGATTGGACTTTCAGGCTGTTAAAATTGTTCTCAGCATTAAACACAATATATCTGAGCTGATGTATCTAGGCTTGAATACAGATTCCCAGACCAGAAAGATTCTAAGACGTTAAATCTATGTAAATTCAGCTATTAATTTCTGTTTGAACAAATTCCGCCAGGGATTTGACTTGGGGGCTTCCAGACAAATAGATCTGGTTGGGAAACATGCAAAGTGCAGTCTGAAACCAGAGCGAGATGCCGTGGTCCCCCTTGAAAATTCCACAGCCGGGTGAATCTCTAACAGGTCACAGTTGAGAGCCCAAGCAATTATGCCAGAGTGTGTTAATAATAAAACAGGCAAATGACTATGTTTGTCTTGTAGAAGGATGAAAGCAGCTGTTGGTTCCAATTCAGAAAAATGACAGGGACACCGGCAGCTCACATTGTTGGTGACACCTGGCAGGCTGATAAGAAGGGGTTCTTCTTCCCGGGAGCTGCTCAGTCTCTGCATCGTCTGGGGTCCCTTTGCTGGTGATCAGGGCCCTGGGCGCCACCATCAGCATCTCACTGGGTGGCAGAAGCAACAGATACAGTTTCCAAAGGCCGCCCTGAGCAGGAGCCTGGGACATAATAGAGGTGCTTCCTGCACATGCTAATCCACAGCTGTGACTGCAGGAGTACACAGGATAATCTGGAGAGACGCGAGCCACAGGGGGCTCCTGGCAGCATGGAAATCCACAGGCTTACCAAATGGATCCTTTGAAAAGGAAGCTGGCAGTCAAGAGAAAGTCGGGGAGCCTGCAGTCCCAGATACACTGGGGAGCAAATGCGGGAGATCCCGCAGGTCTGGTTCTAATAACTGTTGTCATAATAAAGACAACAACAGGCATTTATTGGGCTCCTACTCTTCATCAGCCAGGTGCATGCATGATGCCCCTTACACGTCACACGGCAGCCTTGGTGTTAGGAGGCTCTGTCGTTATCCCCCATTATACAGATGAACAAACTGAGCCCCAGACAGGTGGCAGCATTACCCAGAGTCACTAGGGGTGGAGGTAGGATTTGAACTCAGGCCTGTCTGACTCCAAAAACTTCCATTGCTCTAGGCAGAAGAATCCATGCTGGGGGTTGGGGGAAGCTTCCTCTTGGAGTCCATGGGTCTGGCTCTGTGTCAGTTCTCTCTTCTAGAATGTTCTGGACAAAAGTCCCCAAGGCTTTAGAACAGCTGACTGACTGGCAGAAGTCAGTGATACCCCTGATGGTAAGGGGATCTGTGCTTTCTGTGTCAGGCACGTATGTATGTGGATTTGGTGGTATTCTTTATCTTTGCTGCATCTTCATAATCACTGCACCAAAAATGCCAGTCCTGTTGATGGGGATTCTGAGGTGCAGAGAATTCTGGAACCTTGTGAGAAATTGGCAGAGGGACAGCTGAGCTTGTCAGCCTGCCACCCTAGATTCTATGCCCCTATATATTGACGCCATGGAGCCACCTAACTCCACCCCCTGGCTTGTTGCCAATTGTGTGGTGCTTGGAATATGAGCAAGCAACAAGCCTTTGTTATTGTTTTTTAAAATATTTATTTGAAAGGCAGAGTTACGGAGAGGCAAAGGCAGAGAGAGAGAGAGAGAGAGAGAGAGAGAGAGACGTCTTCCATTCGCTAGCTCACTCCCCAGATAGCCACAATGTCTGGAGCTGGGCCAATCCGAAACCAGGAGCCTGGAGCTTCTTCCAGGTCTCCCACGCGGGTGCAGGGGCCCAAGGACTTGGGCCATCTTCTGCTGCTTTCTAGGCCATAGCAGAGAGCTGGATCGGAAGTGGAGCAGCCGGGACTCAAACCAACTCCCATATGGAATGCCAGCACTGCAGCGGTGGCTTTACCCACTACGTCACAGTGCTGGCCCCATCTTTGTTGTTTTAAAGCAGCAAGATTCAAATTCAAGGATTGGTTATAGCTACAGCATAATCCTACCTATTTTTAATTGATTTTGTTTTATTGGAAAGGAAGAACGAGAATGAGAGCCAGAGAGCACACTCACTTCTGCTGATTCACTACCCAAATGTTTGCAGTGGCCAAGACTTGGACCAGGATGCACATAGGTGACAAAAACTACCTGACCCATCACCTGCTGCCTCCCAGGGCGTTCATTTGCAGGAATCTGACATCAGCAGTGGAGCCTGGGCTGAAACCCCCAGGCACTCCTATAGGAGCTGCACACATCCCAAAACACATCTTAACTGCTGGACCAAAAGCCCACCTCTGTTTTATTTTATTTGTTTATTTGCAAGACAAAGAGAGAGAGGAGGGAGAGGATGCAAGCACCCACCCTAGGGGCTGATTGTGAGAGCTGAATGTGACAAGCATTTAGCAGTGCCTGGTACAAGGAAAATGCTAAATAAGAGGAATCCACCTTGGGTGATAGTCAAGGCCAAGGTGAAATGTCATAGATTCAGTGCAGTTCTTCCTCATCTGCTTCTGTTCCCTTAGCTAATGAGCTGCTCCCTGCTCTGCCCTCTGAGAGCACCTGGACTCACTGCAGTTCATTTGTCGGTCTCTCTCCCATAGCTCTTGGAGTCCCCGGAGCTCTAATAATACCTATTACTTCTATCATTTCCTCCCCAACTCTGGCCACCAGGGGTGTTTGGAAAAACGTATTCTATTAGACTGTGCAAGCCGCTTTCATTTGAATATGTCTGCAGCCGGCTCAGCTCGTCTGAGTTCTAGAAAGCTTTGTGGGGTTTGTCCATTCATGAGTTCCATCAAATGTGTTTCAGTGCTGTTCTGGACCAGGGAATGTATACTAGGGTGGGTATTGCTTGTGCTTCAGTAAAGCCTCATTTGCAAACGCAGTTGATGGGCCAGTTTTGACCCATGGACAGTATTTGGCTGATCCATGATATGTAGACAGAAAGGAATGTACATTCTTAAGTTCTGGTGCAGGAAAGATTAAAAATAAGTCAGTGAGGAGCTGGCACTGTGGTATAGTGGGTAAAGCCAGCATCTGCATATGGGCGCTGGCTCGAGTCCCAGCTGCTCCACTTCCCATCCAGCTCCCTGCTAATGCACCTGGGTAAGCAATAGAAAATGGCTCAAGTGCTTGGGCTTTTGCACCCGCATGGGAGACCCGGAAGAAGCTCCTGGCTTTGGCTTGGCCCAGCCCCAGCCGTTGTGGCCATTTGGGGAGTGAATCAGTGGATGTAAGATCTCTCTGTCTCTGTAACTCTGCCCTTCAAATACACAAAATAAATCTTTAAGAAACTGTATCGATTTTAAAGAAGAAGTCATTTGGCAAGGAGCAGTGGCGGGACTCCTTTGTTTGGACTGAGGCGTCGGGATGATCTCCACGATGGATGAGCCCAGAGCAGCCTCATGGGATCTGGGGCTGGGGGGAATAACAGAGACCTACACAGAGGTGGCTAGTGCAAAGGTCCTGAGACAGGAATGTGCCTGGTGTGTTAGGGAACAGAAAGAGAGCCAGTGACTGCTGCTGAGAGCTTTCCTGACCAGTCTGGACTTGGCTCTCATGGTCTGATTTCCCTTGGCTCACGTTTCAGTCCTGGGTTCCTGGCTGTTTCCCAGGGGCGGGGGGGGGGGGGGGGGGCTGGCTTCTATCATACCTGTCTCTCCTGAGCCTTTTCCTCCAGATAGCTGTGCGCGGTTATTATCCCTCCCTTTGGGCCCTGCTTATCCAAGCTAAACAGACTGCATTTGTTTAATCTCCCCCTGACATTCCAGCGCCTCCAGCCCTGAGTTCTCTATGGAAACTTCTGGATATTTCTCTTTCTCGATGCCACCGCGGCCCTTCAGAAATAGCCTCTCCATGGGAACAAACTCTGCCCGGCTTCCCCCCCCCCCCCCCTTTCTGATGCCCAGTCTCGAAGCTCACATCTCAGCTAATCTTTCATTTCTTTTTTTCCGGCAAGACTGTAGGGATTAGAACATTTAATGCTTCCCAGACTGAACGGCCGATCCCGCTTTCATCACTGTCTGGGTCTCCTGAGATCCTTGTTCTGCCAATCAAAGGGTTGGGATTTGTTAGAGTTTCTTTTGTTCTTTGTGAATCCCTGGAGTTCCTGGCAGCTAATGGCTTTGTAATGCTCCCTACGGGCCCCTGCCTCTGAACACTGCCCCCATTCATCTGGTGGCCGGCACAGGGAGGCACACAGCACATGGCCTCCCAGACAGGACCCTGTGATGGAAAGTTGCGTCTCCGCTGGCCTCTCGCGCAGCCAGCTTTCTGGAGACCCTTTGGAGGGAGCTCGATCAAGGGGCAGGAAGCTGGGGTTTAGATTCACAAAGAAATGACTGGAATCCTGACTCTTCCCTGGAAACGCTCTAATCTTAAGCAAGCAGATTCAACTCCTTCCTGGAAACCTCAGCGGTCTCCTGTCTAATGTGGGAGCCGCATCGGGAACTCCCGTCTCCAGGGATTGTGTGTACCTACAGAGACTTGCACGTGTGAATGCGCCGGTGAGATCAGTCCTTCATTCACGCACTCCACGAGTATGTATTGAGTGTCTATTATATGTAAGGCCCTAGGTAGGGAGCCAGAGTCCCAGCAGTGCCATAGGATATCAGTGGATAACGCAGACCTGAGGGTCGGCACTGTGGCGTAGTAGGTGAAGCCTCTGACTGCAGTGCCGGCATCCTATATGGGTGCCGGTTCGAGTCCCGGCTGCTCCACTTCCGACCCAGCTCTCTGATGTGGCCTGGGAAAGCAGTAGAAGATGGCCCAAGTCCTTGGGCCCCTGCACCCTCATGGGAGACCCGAAAGAAGCTCTTGGCCCCTGGCTTTGGATCGGCCCAGCTCTGCCTTTGCGGCCACTTGAGTAGTCACCCAGCAGACGGAAGAGACCTCTCTCTGTATTTATTTCCATCTCATTGTCTAACTCTGCCTCTCAAATGAATAAATAAATCTTACCAAAAAAATATGCAGACCTGGTTACTGTCTTTGGGAGGCTCATGCTGTTCTCAGAAAAAATGCTAATTTCTTGTCACTTCTTGAATGGTACTTGAACTACACGCGCTGATGCCTTAATTATGCAGTCCATCAGTCCTGTGAAAATGTATACACTGGCCATAGTTTATATGTCAGGAACTTAAGGTTCAAAGAGGTTATGGTGCTTTCTCACAGTCTGCAGACAATAGGGATGAGCGAGGATTGAAGTTCAGATCCATCTGTCTCCAGAAGCAGGGCCTGAACGAGCAAGATGTGGTATTTAGAGTTGAAAAGCTGATGGAATCCCTAAATGCTGTCACTGATGGCCCTGTACAGGCTGGGAAGAGTTTATTCCAAAAAAAACTTGGGAAAAGGGTGAGCAGGTAGCCTCTTGATTAAGCTGCCTGTTGAGTTATCCACGTCCCGTACTGGGTTCACTTGACCTTGAACTTGCCTGGGTTCAAGTTCTGGCTCCACTGCCCCTTCCAGCCTCCTGGTAAAACGCACATCTTGGGAGGCAGCAGGTGACAGTTCAAGCACTTCAGTCCGTGCCCCCGACATGGGAGATCTGGATGGAGTTCCTTGATCCTGGCTTCGGCCTGGCGTGGCTCTCATTGTTGTGGGTATTTGGGGAGTGATCCAGTGGATAGAAGATCTCTCTCCTGTTCAAATAAATCAAAATAAATCAATTAAATAAAAAATAGCAGCCTTGGAAAACGTACTTTGAGTATGCAGCTTCGTGTTTTCTGTTCAGTTTGGTCTTGCTTTTCTGAGGTTAGGCCACAGTCTTCTGGAGTGAATCTCTCTCTCTCTCTCTCTCTTTTTTTTTTTTTTTTTGACAGGCAGTTAGCGAGAGAGAGAGACAGAGAGAAAGGTCTTCCTTCCATTGGTTTACCCCCAAAATGGCCGCTACGGCCGCTGCACTGTGCTGACCCGAAGCCAGGAGCCAGGTGCTTCTCCTGGTCTCCCATGGGGTGCAGGGCCCCAGTACTTGGGCCATCCTCCACTGCCTTCCTGGGCCACAACAGAGAGCTGGATTGGAAGAGGAGCCACTGGGACAGAACTGGTGCCCCAACCGGGACTAGAACCCGGAGTGCCGGCACCGCAGGTGGAGGATTAGCCTAAGTGAGCCGCAGCGCCGGCCATGGAGTGAATCTCTTAACTCTCGTTTAGAACTTTTATTTCGTGTCTCTGATATGAGGACATGTGGCCAAGTGGAATGAACCAGCAGTGCACCTTCTCCATGAACTTGTTCAAGACCCCGTGAACTTGTTTGAGAGCACGTGCCCCTTGTTTCCCCAGAACTTGATGCACACCTATACTAAGGGGCCCTTCAAGCGTCTTTGATTATATATCATGTATTAACCATGAAGACATTCATGAAGATTCCACCATGAAGAAATCCTTGCTCTCCATCTCTGAACAGTTACACTTCATGGGTCTGCTTAATAGTAAATAAAGGCTTTAAGAGTTGTTTGTGGCCGGTGCCGCGGCTCACTAGGCTAATCCTCCGCCTTGCGGCACCGGCATACCGGGTTCTAGTCCCGGTCGGGGCGCCAGATTCTGTCCCGGTTGCCCCTCTTCCAGTCCAGCTCTCTGCTGTGGCCCGGGAGTGCAGTGGAGGATGGCCCAAGTGCTTGGGCCCTGCACCTGCATGGGAGACCAGGAGAAGCACCTGGTTCCTGGCTTCGGATCAGCGCTGTGCACTGGCCGCAGCGGCCATTGGAGGGTGAACCAACGGCAAAGGAAGACCTTTCTCTCTGTCTCTCTCTCTTACTGTCCACTCTGCCTGTCAAAAAAAGAGAGTTGTTTGTAAAAAAGCATGGGAGTGGTTCATTCTGCCTGGAAGCGGCTAGGGACTCTCACAAAGGGGGTGGCTAATTGGCTGGGGTCTTGAAGAATAAGTAGAAGTTTTCTAGTTGAAGTAATAGCTATCGATTACCAGGTACCTCGCCTAAAACTGCGATGGATTTCCCTCTCCCGTCTAACCTTAGGGAGCAGGTGCACCTCCCAGCTAGAGAGTGAATCTCAGAGGTTTACCTATGGACCAAATTAGGCGCCAGGGCCCTCCTCCCTCCCCTGTGGCTTGTGTCTTACCCATCTCTATTCTCCTTTGTTTGCCTCCTCAGCTGCTCAGCTGAGATCCAGCTCTTTAAGCAAGGCCTATCTGTCCACGGTTAGTTATGTGGGGAGCTGAACTCCAGTGTTGATTGATGGAAGCCTAAATGAAACTTAACAGCAGACAGGTAGTTGGGTGTCAATTGAAAGAGTTGCTGATTTACTGCTCGCCCAGGTTTAAACCTCAGCTTCGCTGCTTCCAAGGTGGACAAGCTGGGCCTATCAGCTCATCTCTCTGACCCTCAATGTGGCCATCTGTGAAATGAGCTACTCAAGTGTCATGAGCATTGAATGGTAGTTATCTGGGGCCTGCGTGGATGTATGCTCCCCGCCCCCCGTGCAAAATTCCTACCTCCCCTGAAGAGCTGTGCTCAAGAACCCCCTCCCCACAGCTCTGTTTAGGACCTATCCCTTTTGTTTTGTTTTTCTTATAATCCATATAAGTACATGAGAGTCGGTCCCCTATTTCTTTCCTGTGTATTTTCTGACTCACATGAGGGCAGCACCATGAGGGCAGAAATTGTGTCCTTTTTCCAAAGACCTAGAACAATGCCTGGCACTTACTAACTTATCCAAGAAATATCGGATGAATGAATGAATGGCAAAAAGCCCTTGGACCCTTAATTTTTTTTTTTTTTTTGACAGGCAGAGTGGACAGTGAGAGAGAGAGACAGAGAGAAAGGTCTTCCTTTGCCATTGGTTCACCCTCCAATGGCCGCCACAGGCGGCGCGCTGCGGCTGGCGCACCACGCTGATCCGAAGCCAGGAGCCAGGTACTTCTCCTGGTCTCCCATGGGATGCAGGGCCCAAGCACTTGGGCCATCCTCCACTGCACTCCTGGGCCACAGCAGAGAGCTGGCCTGGAAGAGGGGCAACCGGGACAGAATCTGGCGCCCTGACCAGGACTAGAACCCGGTGTACCGACGCCGCAAGGCGGAGGATTAGCTAGTGAGCCGCGGCGCCAGCCTGGACCCTTAATCTTGATCAAGTCCTTTCCTTACTTCTCTCTTCCTACCAATGAATCTCTGATCACATTTTTCATACCTGCTTTCCTAATCCTTTTCTCTGTATTTTCTGATAACCTGACCCCAATTTAAATGGATCTCTGGCATCTGCTTTTAAGAACCCAGATGCAAAATAGGCCTGGGCTGTTGTCTCCTTTCCCTTCGCCTCAACTTCCCCACATTCATTAAGTGAAACGCTTCTTCCAGACCATCTCGATTGCACAGGGATTTTTTTCAAGCCTTTAATGTGGAATGTGCTGATTAATTGTTCTTTAAACACTTTTGGGGTCCCAGGTTCCAACTCTGTTTGTTATTGTGACACCTGGAAGAGCAGTGGTAATTAAGAATGCAGTGGCAATTGTTTCACAAGCCCCTGATGGGGCTGCAGTTTATGTAATTTGGCCATTAAAGTAAGCAGCAGGTGCGTAGCTGGCCGCACTGAGTGGGCACCTCTGAGAAGCTCAGATGTATTTACTTACAATGAATAGGATTTCAATCATCTTGACTGGGTTAGAGCAAGTCCCCAAGCTGTGTTGGAAAGTGAGTAATGAACCACCTGCTCACCAGGGGCCTTTTTCTTCCCATTAAGAGACAAGCTGGCGCTGGCGTGGGGATTCAGTTGAGCCAAGGCTTCCTAATGGAACCAAGGAACACCTGTCATTCTATTACACAAACTTCTAACACAGGTCCTACCTCAAGACCTCCACGTCTCTCATTGCCCCACAGCCCAGTTGCTCACAGGCCATCTTACTTGAGCCCTTAAATGGTTCTCCAGTATCTCTACTTCTTAGCAGCTCCGCCACTCTAGACCAAAGCGACAGCGTCTCCTTCTTGGGTTGTTGCAAGAACTTTGGTTCCTGACTCTTCTATTCCAACGCAAGCCACTTTGACCTTGCTTCCGATCAATCCACTCTTCCAACAGCACCTGGGATGATGTTTGAAGACATAAAACAATTATGTTTATACTCATCACACAGCCCACCGCACTGCTAAAAACCCTGCGACGCCTTTCCGTTTCACTCCAGTTAGAATTCCGTAGTGAGCAGGCCTCCTATGAGATCCTGAAACCATCAGAGCCTGCCCACGCTCCTCTCTCTTGCTGCAGCTCTTGGATCTCTCCAGCCGTTCGCCTTGGCCCTGAACTTGGTGGCCACACAATATCTCTCTCGAGGACACATGTACCTCCTCCTCTAGGCAACACACTCATCCTTCAGATTTCAGTTCAACTGAGCCACTTCTTCCTGGAAGACTTCCTGGCTCTCCCTGGCTCGGTCAAATCTCTATGGAACAAGCTTTTACAATTTACTGTGCCTCATCTTTGCAGCAATTGTAACTATGATTTTTTTGGTCTCTTTCTCCCATTAGACTTGATGCTCCATGAGGACAAAATAGTATTATATTTTCACTCATATTTTATCTCTATTACCATCCATCAGGGAAGAACCCTAATCTTACATAGAGCAGCAAGAAGTGTCTCTGATATGTTTCCTTTGGGAGAGCGAGTGTGTATTCCCATCTGCGGGCTCACTCCCAAAATGACAGCAGCGGCCAGTGGGGTGAAGCCAAGAACCCGGGTTTCAATCCAGGTCTCCCACTTGAGTGGCAGGAACCCAACTAGTTGAGCTGTCACCTGTGCCTTTCAGGGTTTGCATCTGCAGGACGCTGGACTTGGGAGCCAGCACTAAGAACTGAGCCTTGGAACCCCACCCAGCATGAGACGTGGGTCTCCCAACCACTAAGTCAGATGCTCACCCCTCAATTTTCCAATCTGCCATTTACCATAATTACCACTCTATGTCACAAGTTCCACATCAGGTATGATGACCTCTGTGTGAGGGTAGAATACAGTGGAGTAGCAGTGACAGTAATGGTGGCGGTAGTAGCAGCAGAAGCAATAGTGATGCTATCTCCCGGGGCTAATGGTGAGGACATAGAAGTAATTGCCACAATTCCTGCAACATAGTCAATGCTAAATAAAACTTAGCTAACAATGTTGACTGTTGGATGTCCCGGCAACTGGTTGGCTGTGATTGGTTATGTTAGTAGTTTGCTGTGTTGGTGGTTGGTTGTGATATTTTGTTAGCTATGATTAGTTATGGTCACTGTTGGTTTTTTTTTAGGAATTTATTAATTCATTAGATTATCAGGGTCACAACAAATGCATGATAATTACTGTGACACAATTCTCTTCAATTCTCATGTGAATATGATATTAATGCAAAGAAAACAGATTCAATGTAGTTCCTAGATACATTTTTTAAAAGATTTATTTATTTGAAAGTCAGAGTTACACACAGAAAGAAGGAGTGGCAGATGGGAAGGTCTTCTATCCACTGGTTCACTCCCCATCTGGCTCCCCATCAGTAGTGGGAGCTATGCTGATCTGAAGCCAGGAGCCAGGAGCTTCTTCCTGGTCTCCCATGATGATGCAGGGGCCCAAGGACTTGTGCCATCTTCCACTGCTCTTCCAGGCCACAGCAGAGAGCTGGATCAGAAGTGGAGCTGGGACTCGAACCAGAGCCTCTATGGGATGCCGGCACTACAGGCAGCAGTTTCACCTGCTACGCCACAGCACTGGCCCCTATAGATACATTTTTTTTTGAAGATTTATTTGCAAGTCAGAGTTACACAGAGAGAGAAGGAGAGGCAGAGAGAGAGAGAGAGGTCTTTCATCTGATGGTTCACTCTTCAATTGGCTGCAATGGCCAGAGCTGCGCCAATCTGAAGCTAGGAGATAGGAGTTTCTTCTGGGTCTCCCATGCGGGTGCAGGGACCCAAGGACTTGGGCCATCTTCTACTGCTTTCCCAGGCCATAACAGAGAGCTGGATTGGAAGTGGAGCAGCCGGGTCTCGAACTGGCCCCCATGTGGGATGCCAGCACTTCAGGCCAGGACGTTAACCTGCTGAGCCACAGTGCCACCCCCCACTCCGATACATTTTTAAGATGATGCTTCCCTCACTCCCTCCCTTGCCCTTCTTTCTTCCCTCCCCCTCTCTTTCTCTTTAATTTTTCAGATAGCATATTTTTAATGTATCTTATAGTGAAAGGTTTAATACTTGGTCGTTGCACTCACCTGTGATATCCCCTGGTTGACTGTGGTGGATGGTTAATTGATTTTTACTTGGTCATTGTGGTTGATCGACTATAATGGCATGTGGTTAGGTGTGATATTGGTCGATTATGGTGCTGATTGCTTGAATTGGTTGGTTGATTGGTATGGTCATTTGTGTTGCTTGGTTGGTTGTGATGGTTTGTTGTGTAATGGCTAGTTGGTGTGGTGTTTTGTGGGTTAGTTGGTAGTGATACTGGCTGCTTGTTTGTGTTGACTTGTTGGTTGCAGTATTGACTGGTTATGGATTGAATGGTAAGCTGATGAGTTTACATAGCTCTAACCTAAAGTACAAATCCCCTTAGTGTGTCCATTGCAGTTGTGCCTAGTGATTGAACAAGGGAAGAATGTGCTGTATGTGGTTGTGCGTGTGAGAAGTTGCTCATTGCAAACCAACAACCATGATTTCAACTTGTGTCAAATTGCAAGTTGTTTTATTTGCCTTTGGCATCTGAGCAAGTATACCATATTTCCTCCAATTAGAAATCATAGATGCTTTTATTTTCTCTCAGTTTCAGAAAGCCTTTCTATTTGGAGTCTACACCAGGATCCTCAACATTAATTTTTCCATGGGCCATATACTTACATTAAAGTCAGAGTACCCCAAATATACCATGCAAATGCTGCAGAACTCATCATTTTCTCTGGTGTGGTGCAAACAGCAGAAGCTTAATGTCTCTCAATGAAAGTCTTCCCAGCAGGCATGTCTTTTTGCCAGTTGCCTGCCTATAGAGTTGTTGTTTTAGGGTTCCTGCAAGGGATAGTGTGTGTGTGTGTGTGTGTGTGTGTCTGTCTGTCTATCTTTGTGTGTATGCACACACATAGACACACACATGCATACATGTGGCTAGCAGCAATTTTTCTTGGCAGGTGTAATGTGGTGGTCCCAGCAAAGTTGAGCTCCCAGAAGGTTCCAGAGCCAGACCACCTCATCACTTCCTAGAGACAGATAATGAATATGGAAAAGCAACCTAAGGACCCCTAGAAATTAAAATGGACCCATCTGCATCTCCAGATTGTGGAGATTGACTTGTTCAAGCTGGGAGGTGCAAGGGCAGCTCTCAGCCTGTGGCAGGTGAGCGCAGAGCAGGTTACGACCCTGACAGTACTGATCGAGGGTGGATCCAGCATGATGTTTGCAGTCTGTTAGCAAGCCTGGAGGAGGAGGAGGGTTTGATGCAGGAGCCCGGAGAGGTTAGGATGAGTTTGTGAAAAGAGACAAGAGGCAAAGTGTCATTACAGAGAGGGTTTGAAGAGCAGATGGAAAGACAAGGACACTTGCAGGAAAGGAGAGTGCTTGCTTCATTTCTGGAGCTGGTCTGCTGCTGGCATCCACGTGCCTGGTCATATTTAACCCCAGAGGTAGTGTACCCCTGGAGCTATCAGTGTCTGTGTAAATCCCAGATCCTCCACTTGCAAGCTATGGTACTGAGGCCAGTTAATCTGCCTCTCTTAGCTTAACTTTTCAACACCAAACTGGTGGAACAGTCACACTGTGAGATGGTATATCACAGGAGGCATTTAGACTCAGTGAACTCTGAGTTTGAGCCCTGTCTCTCTAACCTCTGGACTTCGCAACTTTGAGCAATTTACTAAGCATCTCCAAGCTTCCATCTTCCATAGGCAGATAACACCACCTGCTTTGTAGGACCCTGTGAATTCTATGAAAAAAATGCATGGGAAACAGCTGATTTGATACCAGATTCATAGGAAGCAATGCCTTTTCACTTCCATCACTATGATTACTAATACCTTATAATTGGTTAATTGGCTCATATGAAATAATATGCTTAAAATACCATGTATATTATAATTGCTTAATAAACAACAGCTCTTTGTTTTACTTTGCTCTGATTTTCAAGACTACGTTTTAGGTCATTTTACAACAGTGACCCAGATTAGTGGACAAACTTCCCCCAAATCATGCAACAGGAACTGGAGTGGAAACCACATCCATCCCCATACAGTGCCAGTGTTCTCCTTGAGGTGGAATTGAGCAAACCATGTGAAATCTCTCGGCATGTGGATGTTTATGTTCCTTCCACGCATGCTGCGGAAGTCATTTATCTTGGAGCTGTGTCCATGTTGGCTAAGATTCTCCAAGGTAAAGGAGTTGACAGACACTGAGGATAATGCTGAATAGGGCACTCAGGGCCTTTCTTGGAGGACTAACCATTCTTTTTCATTCTGCAGAGGAATGTGGGGTAGATGCACCAAATTTCCCACGAGTCTAGAATCTTTGTCAAGAACTGATGAGATCCAAAGAGCTAAGCTCATAAAAGCAACTCGATTCCTAAAGGTGATCTTTAAATCCTCCACTGCCACATGGCAGCCCTCCTCATGGAGACCCCCGGAGGGCCATGGAGAAGATTTGTACCACCATCCAGAGGGCATGTGATCATAAATAGTCGTAAGAGGTTTTAATTTGGAGATGCTGAGCCTCCAAGCAACAACAAAGCAAATCAGTAAAACTGAGTTATAGAAAAGTGTGAGGGCGTGATGCCAGAGAAAGCTGGGAAACTCTCCACCACCCTGGCTCTAAAAGCACATCAAGAGATGTGTGTGGAGCCTGCAGGGGGAAGATGAGGTGCAAGTCTCACCCTCTGATCGTAGACTGGAGTCTCTGCTTCCTAGGCTAGGTTAGGAAGTTATCACTTGAGGCTAATAGCATATAGATTCAACATCACCCTCGACAATTCCCTTAAATCACCCAGAAAGGAGTCTATGAGATTTTATTCATACAACCCCTATAATGTTTTTCTTAGGTACCCTCAAGTGTGAGGCCCACTAGGCTAAATAAAAGAAAGAAACACACGCAATGTCTCTATGCAGATAACTCAATGTTTAAGTCAGTCTTCTTTTAAGATAATTCACCAGTTCTTAGTAAAGAAGAGGAATGAATGGGGGATTATGAGCTGGTTTTTCTTGTCTCTGGTGCTTACCTTGATCTGTGATAATATTTAGCCTCTATAACTTTACTGCACGTTATAAGGATTATTGCTGGATATATCAGTCAGTAAATAAACTGAAAACATCTAGCATACCTTCTGGACTCAGTGAGTGGTTACTGGGTATAAATCTCGCCCAATCAGATACAACACATACACACTGTCTTATTAAAAGTAACGTGGAAAAACTTGGTCACCTGCACCTTGCCCTCCCAAGGTGTTACTTTGCTACCATGGCCCATCTTTCATGTCCTTGGGCTTTGGGGTCATGGCACCTAAGGTAAATTATGAAACCCAGTCCTCCTTCAGTATTTCCTGCTAAAGACTTCTGGGCAATGGGTAGACTGAAGTGGAGTGCAGCAGCGCTACAGATAAAGATACCGGGGGAAGATGCCATATCCTGGAGAGATACCAAAATGAAGTTAGCAGTAGGACATGCAGATCTCTACTCCAAAGGGCTACCCTACAATATCATGAATATTTGGGAAAGACAAGGATAAGTTGGCATTTGATAACTTCCCACCACATCATAGAGAATTAAAACCAAGAACTCCAAATATAAATGGAATCCAGGAAGAAAAATTTCCATGAACTTTATTTTTCAAGGAATACTAATTTTTTTCTGCCTTATGCCAAGGTCTACCAGTTTCATAGATGTCGGGACATGTCTATAAACAAAGAGATAGACTTTAATTCTATGAGAAGATCACATTATAGAACTAGAAGTGCCAGGAGGCTTTAGATGGAACCTAAAAGTGCCAAACTAGGGTTCTTAGTGATTATTTACCTACTGCTGACACCACTGTGTAGGGCAGCCTGGGTCCCCTTGAAGACCAGAATGGAGTATGCACAGAACGTGCTATTCTAGAACCTTTGGAACCCTCTGCGTGAGGCAATGTTCCCAGGTCTGTCTTTAGCCCTGTTCCTGGGCTGTACTTTTCTAGGCAGAAAAACCACAGCAGAGAGCTGGCCACACCATTCTTCTGCAGAGAACAGTATTCACTCTGACTTGCAGAGAAAGACAATGTGAGTTTGATTAAACAGGCATCATTAGAATGTCATATCACTAAGGGAACTGCTCAGGTGAGCATCCTGGCTTCCACTGTTGGATATCCAGTCACCACTTCCCCAAGGCCTTAACCCTAGATCCTGCGCATGGGAACATTGTCTTAGGTACCTTTGGATCTCTAGGTTATAACATGAGATTTGACACACAGTAGATGCTCAGTATATGCTTACTGTATGAATAAATACATGGATAAATAATTAAGACAGACAGGAAGTCTGGATGGTGGTTGGATGGATATGCATATGGAAGGTGAATGATTGATGAGTACAAGACAGAAAGGAGAGCATTGATACACATAACTATTGAGAATCAGTTCCATAGGTCATCCTGTCTGAGACAACCTGAAGATATGGTTTGGGCTATTGGTTGATACACTAATCCAAGAACCAAAAGCCCAGAGCACTACATGGGAGGTGACTGGGAAGAATATGCCAAAGTCAGCACCTAGGAAGCCCTCCATGTGACTACAGAACCTCCAGACTCACAGCCACCCTGTTGGGCAGGTGTTATGCTCATCTTCTATTTACAGAAAGAAACCATAGATTCAGAGTGGTGAAGTAACTTCCCCCAGGTCAAACATGTGGCATGTGGCAGAGCTGGAATTTGGACCCAGTTGGGCAGGCACCTTCCTCGTATTCAAACCCATAGACTTAGGATGGATCTGGGATGAATGGAAGTAAACATTGCTCCTATAGGTTAATGCAGGAATATTTTTAAAGGAAAACCAACATGCAGTTAACACTTGTTGACTCCTTGGGAAATGTTTTCACATTAGTTTATTCATCCACCCAAAAATATTTACTAATGACCAATTATGTGCAGGGTACTGGGACTAGAGCAATGAGTAGACTTACCCTTGGAGCAGGCATTAAGCCTAGGGGTTGAAACGCATGCCTCCTATGTTAGAATACATGGGTTCAATTCCTGGCTGTGGCTCCTGATTCCAGCTTCCTGCTGCAGATCCTGGGAAGCAGCAGCGATGGTTCAAAGTAGTTGGTTTCCTGCCACTCATGTAGGAGACCTGGATTGAGTTCTTGATTCTTGGTTTCAGCCCAGCCCAGTCCTGGCTCTTTCTGACATTCAGGAAGCAGAAGCAAACTAACAGAAGTGTTCACTTGCTTGCTCTCTCTCTCCACCCCCATCTGTATCTCTCTCCTTTATCCCTTTCCTTACACCTGCTTTTGAATCCATGGGGCAACTATGCAATTATGAGAACAGTTTTCCACTCAGATTTATGAAAATTAGTCCTCCTGCATTATTTTCACACTTCATAAATCTCCCCCAACCTAACTGAAATCATCAGTATATACCTAAAAGAAATTTACTTCATCTACCATCTGGTATCATAGGGAGTTTTTGTTCTTCCTATAACTTCTTCATTAGCAATCTCATCATTACGACATTATCTCATGCAATCCTCTTAATAGTTTTAATAGTTTCATGAAGTAGTCAAAGAAGCTGTTATTACCCCTGTTTTGCAGATGGGGCAATGATAGCTCCAATTCATAGAGGGCTCCAAAGGCAGGAGAGCTGGGCCTAGGAGATGCGCCCAGCTTTGAAACTGGCATTACCACCTGTCCCATTCCTAAAGCCCAGAACCAGGGAGTCATCCGGTGTCCCTCACTGGCCATATCCAGGCTGTCAGCAGACTCTGTGTACTTAGATTGCATCTCCAACCCACTCACTCCTCCCGTCTGCTTGCATGCAACCCCCGGTCCCCTCCGTGGCCAAGCTGCCATCGTGTCTCCCTGCAGGGATCTACTCGCTTCCATGCTCAGCGGCTTCCCCAGCCCATCTCTGATCCATTCCCCTCCACCTGAGCTTTGGAAAAAGCTCAAGAAGAGTTGACCCACGTCTCGTCTTCCCTTCAGTGATGCTTAGACTCCTGGGCCTTCCTTGCCCCTGCGCCCTTCTCTCTAGCCTCAGGTCAACATCCCTCTTCTTCGCCAGTTATGTTGCAGTGAGTTCCCTACTTTTTTCTTCCTTGATTCAGAACTCAAACACACGCTATCCCTTACACCTGGAATGCTGTTGCCTCTGTCTTCTCTTGGGGTTGGCTCTCTCTTTCTTCGGATCTCAGCTCAGATGCAGGTCATCTCAGCAGGGAGGTTCCTAACCACACTAGCCTGCCTTGTCTCCACGTCTTTTCTCTTGCTTCCCAGTCCTCTCTTTGCAAACTCTGCCCGGTCTGTAGCACCACTGGAGTATCGGTCCCAAGAGGGAAGAGAAGTTTTCTATCATCTCAGTGACCAGGTTCTGGGAGGGGCCCAACAAACACTTACAGAATAAATGAATGAATGCAAACAAGTGAGTGAAATAAAACATTGAGTTGGTTTTATGTATTAGCAACCAGAGTGCTCCTCTTCTTCTTTACCATTTTATACCTGATAAATGTTCCTGATGCGTTTTGTATTAATATGAGTCGGATATGACTATGAAATGACCTGTGTCAGAGATTATTCAGTGAGTGGAGAGAAGAAAGGATGGATGGGTGGATGGATATATGCTTTGTGTTTTTGATTTCACAGATGTTTCTTAAATTTTCCTCACTTTTATAATCCAATAAGCAGGCTCCTGTTCCTATTGGAATCTCCCTCTATAATCCCCATCTTCCCTCTCCCAGTGTCCTTTCTGCCTGTCTTAGAAGTCTATTTTAGAGCCGGCACCGCTGCTCAATAGGCTAATCCTCCACCTTGTGGCGCCAGCACACCGGGTTCTAGTCCTGGTTGGGGCGCCGGATTCATGCCCCTCTTCCAAGCCAGCTCTCTGCTATGGCCAGGGAGTGCAGTGGAGGATGGCCCAAGTGCTTGGGCCCTGCACCCCATGGGAGACCAGGAGAAGCACCTGGCTCCTGCCATCGGATCAGCGTGGTGCCCCGGCCGCAGCGCGCCAGCCGCAGCAGCCATTGGAGGTTGAACCAACGGCAAAGGAAGACCTTTCTCTCTGTCTCTCTCTCTCTCACTGTCCACTCTGCCTGTCAAAAAAAAAAAGTCTATTTTAGAATTGTATTCTCCTTAGGGACAGAAGAATCTTATGTGACCCCAACAATAAAGCCCTGTTACAATAACAAGGGCAGTTTTCCAAATGTATTATATTCGGGGGTAGGGAATGGGGAAATACGTTAGTATCCTTCTTCCAAGAATATAAGAAAAATAAGTCTGCACAATACAAAAGCACACCATACCTGCAAACACTTCTGGTTATACAGATGGAGTACCAAAAAGATAAGGTGTCAGAGTCCAATTGACATTTTGAGATTCAATGATTGTTTACAGCCCTTGTCTCTTCTGTTGAGGAACAGTGTTTTTTTTTTTGTTTTTTTTTTTTTTTTTTCTTTTTACTATTTGTTGAACTCTTTACTTAGTGTAGGGTTCACCTTAGGAGTATAAAGTAAACTAAAAGTAAATCATTATAAAAATTCAAGAGCGGGAGCAAGAGAGGAAGGAGGAGATAGGGTGGGAGTGTGCATTGGAGGGAGGGTAGGGTGGGAAGTATCACTATGTTCCTAAATCTGTATATAGGAACTAGGCGGATTTTGTTTACCTTAAATAAAATTTTTAAAAATGATACAGAAAGTGCTTCAGTTGCGGGTGGCAGGTCCATGTAACAAACCTGGTCCCGGTTGGAATGAGAAAAGGGAAAGTCCCTTTAAGGATAGACAAGATGCTTGCTTCTGCCTTTTAGCAAGACAGAAGTGCCAGTCCCACTCCTCTGAGCTTCTGGCTTTATCATGGGACTAGCAAGGAAGGAGTGAGGCCACCCTTCTAAGTTTCCACCCCTCCCTTCTGAAGGTTTCTTCGTTTTATCGTGAGCAGGCTAGACAGGGCTGCAGTCCCCGCCCTCTGATTGATTGCCAGCTGTTATGCTACTCCCTGGAACTGTACCTAAAAGACCCCGCTTTGACCCGTTTCTCGGGTCTTCCACTCGTGGAGCCCTGCTCCTGACGCTGTGACTTAAACACATCTTGCTTTGCTCTCTGTCCTGTCTGCTGGAAATTCTTCAAGAACTGAGGTCTCCTTCATTACTGTTTCCCCATAACAAAAGGAAGCATTTATTTAGCACTTGCCTGTGTTAGATGCTCTCTGTGTAAGCCGGGGAGGCTATCACAATAGGAGTTTATTTTTCACTCTCATAAATAGTCAAGAAGGGGGTTGCAGGTTATCGGGCAGGGGTAGGAGTCAGGACCCCAACCTGACTGGTATTTCACACATGGAGCCTTCAGCTTGTTCTAGGTGTAAACCATACAGAAGTGGGAGGAATATACAGAGAATCACCAGTGGGAAATTTTTATGGGACAAACCTGGGAGTAAACACATCGCTCTAGCTCATATTCCATTGCCTATGGCTTAGTCACATGGCCACATCTGACTGCAAGGCAGTGTGAGAAGTATTGTTGAGTTTCATTTGTACAACCAGGAGAAGGAGGAAACGGGTTGTGAAAGAGTAGCAAGGGGCCGGCACTGTGGCTTGCTTGGTTGATCCTCTGTCTGCGGCGCTGGCATCCCATATGGGCACCAGGTTCTAGTCCCGGTTGCTCCTCTTCCAGGCCAGCTCTCTGCTGTGGCCCGGGAGTGCAGTGGAGGATGGCCTAGGTGCTTGGGCCCCTGCACCTGCATGGGAGACCAGAAGGAAGCACCTGGCTCCTGGCTTCGGATCAGCACAGCGCTGGCCATAGTGGCTGTTTGGGGGGTGAACTAATGGAAGGAAGACCTTCTCTCTATCTCTCTCTCTCACTGTCTAACTCTGTCTGTCTAATAAAAGAAAGAAAGAAAGAAAGAAAGAAAGAAAGAAAGAAAGAAAGAGAGAGAGAAAGAAAAGAAAAGAAAAGAAAAGAAAGAAAGAAAAGAAAGAAAGAAAGAAAGAAAGAAAGAAAGAAAGAAAGAAAGAAAGAAAGAAAGAAAGAAAGAGAGTAGCTAGTCAAACTCTGTCAAGCGGAGCTCAGTGTTTTATATAGTTAACTTATTTCATGTTTGCAACAAAGCAGACATTATCACCATTATCAATGAGATAATCCAAGACATAAAGGCAATTATAAGAGAACAGAATGCTGTTACAGCTAATAAACTGTAGGGTTTGATTCAAACACAAGTCCATAGGATGCCAATCCAAGTGTCTTCTTAGAAAACTAGAATTCTACAGCCAAGAAACCTGTTGATGGATACCACACACAAATGGGTGTGCAGTGAGCTCACTGTCCTCATAAGATGGCCATAAGTTACCTCAGCCATTCCTGGTTAGGAAGTAGCTATCCACCCCACTGTACCTCCTACATTCCCAGGTAACATCTCTATAAGAACATTTATTTTATTCTTTCAAAGGAACCTATCTGGCTGCTATATTTGATCCTAATAAATAAAACTTGTAGAAAATGGTTAATGGAAATTTTCCCAGTTTAATTAATCTAACACCATTTTGTCCAGGGATAAATTCACTTAATGACGATACCATTTAAAATTCAATACCCTTGAGTGTTTCATATCCATTTGTGTCACTCATTCTTTTTATCTCTGGAAATAAAATGTTAAAGAATGAGTTTTTAACTGTCACTGAAAGTTGTTTGAAGTGTTCAAAAGTAGATAAAATATTAGACAACGCTCACAGCAACACAGAGAAAGCTCATCTTTTATAAAATGTGTAAATTTGATAAATACACACACTCTACAAAAACAAAGTTAGACTGGAATGCTTTTAAAAATATTGTTTATGTTCCTAAAATGCCATAAAATTAGTTCAAAAAGCACATTTGACTATATTTAGAACTCCCTGTAGGAAGAGTGAGTTTCCATAGCCAAACCACTGGCTGTGTTGCTCGCTAACAGCGACTAACTGGCTTCAGTTAGTCTTTTGTGGACTTCAGCTTGACCTTGTGTGAAGGTATATTTACTCTGATACTCCAACCACTTACCTTACCTCCATCTGCCGGAAGTCAGAGGTCCTAATGGAAGCTTGAGAATCTACTCCCTAGTTCCCACCAAACAGTTCCAGATTCTACTCTTATTAGGTGTGGCGCTGGCGCTGCCTGCTGACTGTGATGGACATGGTCGGCAAGGTACAGGTCAGTGAGTTGGATTCACTGCTCCATGTTAGTCTCGGTCTTCTGACTCCAGGAAGTGACCCCAAAATGGCCATTCTGGGGTTCAGCATGATTAGCAGATGCCGTTTGGGGAAACTCTGCCAGTCAGGTGTTCCCTGAGAGCCCTGTGACTCAGCCCTTTCCTCTATTTTCACCCTCATCTTCGTGAGGTCAATCAGCTTTAAGGCCCCAAAGATCTTTAAATGCCCAATTCATGTAAATACATATGATTCATATATATATATATATTTATATAATACATATATACACACACAAGTCAGTTCAGATCTGTTAACTCTAGCTTTGTGAGTCCAACTCTCTCCTTGACATTCCCACTTGGATATCTAATAAACACCTCAGCATTAACAAGTCTCCAAGCAAACTGTTCATGTCTCAACTCCCCCAAGCTCTGTTCCTCTGTGAGTCTCATCTTCCCTGACAAATGAAAGCTCTATTCTCCCTTTTATAGAGGGCAGGAACCTCAGAGCATCCTTGGTTCTTCTCTTTGAAACCAGTCTGCTCGCAAATTGTGTTGGGGCCACCACATTTCAGTCATATTTACCTTTTTCAAGCCATCACCCTCTCTCACTTTGATTATTTCAATAACCTAACTGGTCTTCCCTCTTCAGCCTTTACCCTATAAAGCCTCTCCACGCAGCAGTCAAAATAAACTCTCAAGTGTGTGTGTCTGATGATGTTCTTGTTTTCTTGAAAACCATCCAGTGGTTCCCACCATACTCAAGATAAAATCCAAAGTTCTTAGAGGGGCTTGCAAGACCCTCCATAGTCTACCCCTACTTCTTTTCTACCTTGTCTCCTCCAACTTGCTCAATCTTATATTTCTTTCTAGTCATGTTGCACCTTCCTTGTTCTAGGACAGGCCAGATACACTTTGGTCCTGGAACCTGGCACCTGCTGCTGCTTGAACCTTTCTCCATGTGACTTGCTTTCACTCTCTCCTGTCTCTGTTCAGATGTGCCCTTTGGCATGGTCTTCTGATTGGATACACTCCTGTGTATACATGGGCAGTTTTCTACTAGGACTTGGAGTCGTTAGGAGGCCAGTATATAAAGAATATGAGGAGAGAAAACAAAGAGGAAGAATAAGATAAATAAAGGACAGAAGAAGAATAAAATGAGAAATTAAGGAGACACTTGATCTCAAATCATTCCTATTGACCCAGTCTGCCTGCTTTTGTCGAGGGTGTAACGGTAGAAGCAGCAGCAAAACAGCAGGTGAAAAGCACATGCTGATGTGGGAAGTCAGTTTCCCCATTTCCTATCCCTTCCCAACCTACTCAAAAGCAATTTCCTATGAGTTACCTCGCATATCCTCTAAGTACATACCATTTTGTACACGTTGGTTAGAGCATTAGCTGTCGCTTATTGCAAATCAGTGTTCTAAGTTATGGACCAAAAGACATCATGTGCTGCAGAAGTTGAAGGGAAAATCAAGAGCAGAGAGTCAGGGCCGATGAAGAGTGTGAGGTTTGAATAACGCACATGGGCCCCATAGTCATGCAGCTCAAACCAAGCATGTGGTCAGAATGGGAAATGGAATTATATGTACAGCCTCCTACCTCTGGGGAGCCTTGAGAGTGTTTGACCATGGGAATGAGTAAAGGGCCGGGTGAGTTCCATGACCTGCTCTGAGTTTCTCAGCAGAAAGTGTGCAGGAGGAAAGTGAGCGTGACCAGATAGTACTTCTTCATGTGCTGAGCCCTTAGCACAAGGACCGAAGATCTCATGGGAACTATTCTCAAACCACCCTCCCCGTAGCCTTCCTGGATTACCTTCCTTCTTAAGGTCACCATCATCTCCTCTGCTGAGGGCAGAATGATTGGCCATGCCCTGTGTGCAAGAATTCAGGCAAAGCAGAAGCAGCAGCAACTGGCTTTCCACATCGACATGCGCTGTTCACCTGCTACCTCTTCGCCATCCTTAACCTTCTAGAATGTTCTTCCCTATCTTAAAAAGTAGACCAGTCTCCCCTCTTCACCTTGCCCATGTCTCCCTCTTCTGGCCTCACAATGCCTTTCACAGACGTTTGTCTGTATCCGCTTTCACCACCCTGTAGCCACAAAAGAGCATGGTTTTTGGAGTCATATAGTTCTGAAGCAAATCTCGGGCTGATGGCTTGTAACTTGGGTGTTCAGTTGGATTGCTCTCTGGTGCACTTGGACTCAGAAAAGTCATCTCCCTGAATTAAGAATCAGAAGATATGTTGCACCTAGAAATGCCCCAATGCAAACGTCCAGCATAAAGCACGTGTCAGAGATGTGCTCTGGTGTTGATATGGTTTGAGTACATCTCCCAAAGACTCATGTGTTGGGAGCCAAGTTCCAGTGCAAGGAAGGGCAATGAATGGAGATGTAGTGGAAGGAGGTGGAGCCTTAGGGAGGTGATGACGTCGTGGGGTGCCTCCTTGGGAAGGGATGAATTTAGTTCTTGCAGGAGTGGGTGTGCTCTCCCAAGAGGAGGTTGTTATAAGGAGTGAGCCCAGCCTTTCTCCGGTCACTCACACACTTGTCCTTATGTTTGGTCACTCACACACTTGTCCTTAGGGCACAAAGCTGATTCCCTGGCTGCCTGTCCACCGTGCTGTGTGATATGGCTAGGCACCCTTGCCAAACACCGGTGCCATGCTGTTTGGGTTTCCCAGTCTCCAGAATTGTGAATTGAATCAACTTCTTTTTCTTCTTGTTTTTTAAATTAAGTACCCAAAGTAGACTGAAAAGCTGCTTAATTATAAGAGTGTTCATTAGAACACTCTTCCTTTTTTGCTAGCTTTCGTGTGAAAAGGCAGCTCAGAACGGTGATTAAGGGAAAAGGCGTGGACTTCCTGGAACCCTGCTGGGTGACCTGGGACAAGTCAGTGAACCTCCCAGTGCCTGGATTTCCTTACCAGTAAAATAGAGAGAAAAGTAAATCGCACCCTAGAGAATGGTTACAAGATTAAGTGAATTTATTTTTTTCTAAGTATCTCGGGATAATGTCCTATAAAATATTAGTATCAAATATTTGTTGATATAGATTTTAAGTCCTGTCAGGGATTTCCCATAAGCTTATCAACTCCTTGATGACAGGAACTGGGTGATATTGGTCTTTAAGTTCTAGGACTTAGCAGAGTATCCGGAATACAGGGATTAATTAGAAGCTACTTTGGAAATGAATGAATAAAGATGTGTGGTGGTGCCCCATGGGTCCTGGTCGTGGTGCACTGGGAGGAATTCTGCCTCCCTGTCCCACCCCCCACTCCACTGCTCAGCCCATCTCAGAGACATAGACCAGCCCAGGCTACAAAGATACAAAGATAGACACACGTGGAAGACTAAATTAAATTGCAGGATGAAACGCAGGAAGATGACATCACAAATAACCCCTCGAAGAAAAAGAAACCCACACTCATTCCGTGCATTCTCTGGAGGAAATGCACTGTGATTTACTCCTGCAAATTACCAGCTGTAAAATATTTACAGCTAATTCCCTCCACCTTCCAGGGTGGCAATGGCGAAGGGAGGCAGGTTCAGGCAGTAAATGCAGGATGCCATTTCCATTTCAGTGGCTCTGTTTTCTGCAGCAACCTCAGGCGACAGCGTCATTTATATCCTACACACACACACACACACACACACACACACACACACAGTCTTTTCTGCATATGCGTGGCTCTCGATTACAGGCAGTTGAGGTTTGTGTGGTCGGCATTATGCATTTATGAGCCAGAGCAAACATTTTTACCAGTGCTAGTAATTCAGGTGGGGTGCAGGGAGAGAAGCACAGGAGCCTTGCCTGGGATCCTCAGATGGGTTGGGGGAGGGAACGGGTGCACAGCTGGGAAAGAAAAGTTCTGGCCATCTGGAGGCACCTGCTCTCCCAGGCATGTCCATGGAACCCGGGAGCTCTACACAGAAGTGCCCCAGGCGCTAGTCCTCGGCCTTTTTCTCATCCCTGTATGTGCCTCCGTGTTTACCATCTGTAGATGTTGTCCATGTCCAGATATTTCTCCAGCTCAGATCTCTAGCTGACTCACATGCTCACTGCTTGGCTGACATTTTCATTTGGCTCTGAGTCTTCTCCAGCCTAGCATGCCTGAAGCAAGCTCCTGACCTCCCTGGTCTGTGCCCAAGCTTTCCCCCTCTCAGTGTCTTCCTCCAAGTCAGTCAATACTTGGTTCTGCCAGTTGCTCAGGCCTGATACCCTGAAGTTACCCTGCCCCAGCCTCTTCCTCCTACATCCACGTATACATCCAGACGATGCTGGCTGTTTCTTCCGGATCCGAGCAGAACCTGTCCGCTTCTCCACTCCCGTCATCATCTCTTTCCTGACTTCCATGATCGCTCCCCTGTGGGTTTCCTTCCCAATGCATGAGTTAAGGCTGTCCCTGGAAACTCTGCTTCTGACTGTGACACAGTCCTGTGCTCAAAAATGCTGAGAATTCCCCAGTGCATTCAGAATGAAATTTCATCACTAGGCTTGTGGTACCTCTCTGATCGAATCTCCGGGTGCCGCTTCCCTCTCTCCTCCTCTCTCTCTCTCTCTCTCTTTTTTTTTTTTTTTTTTTTTTTTTTTGCTAGGCAGAGTTAGAGAGAGAGACAGAGAGAGAGTTATAGACAGTGAGAGAGAGAAAGAGAGAAAGGCCTTCCTTCCATTGGTTCACTCCTCAAATGGCCACCATGGCCAGTGCTGCGCCAATCCGAAGCCAGGAGCCAGGTGCTTCCTCCTGGTCTCCTATGCGGGTGCAGGGACCCAAGAAACTGGGCCATCCTCCACTGCCCTCCGGGGCCACAGCAGAGAGCTGGACTGGAAGAGGAGCAACCAGGACTAGTACCCGGTGCCCTAACCAGGACTAGAACCCTGGGTGCCAGCTCCACAGGTGGAGGATTAGCCAGGTGAGCCAAGGCACCGGACCTCTCTCCTCCTCTCAAGCCACACAGACCTCCTTCTTGTCTGTAAGCACACTGAGAGTGCTCCTACCTCAGGAGCTTTGCACCACACATTTTCTCTGCCTGGAACAGGCTTCTCCAGCGAGACACGGTTTATTTCCTCCAGTCTCCTCAAATGTGCGTGCTCGTATGTGTGTGTGTGTGTGTGTGTGTGTGTGTTTGCGTGTGTTTAGGTACGGACGAACTTCTTAAGCAACAAGCAAAAATGTTACCTACAAGATAAATATTGATCAATTAAAGTACCTTAACATTAAGCTTTTAACATCAAAGCCACAAAAATAAAGTGGTAAGTCAGGCTACAAACCAAGAGAAGATATTGGCAGTCTATATAATAGAGAAAATAGTAGGACTCAAAATGTATACAGAAAGTTCCTGCATATCAAAAAAGAGAACAAACAATGCAATAGGGAATGGGCAAAATCTATAGATGTTTCACCCAGGAGGAAACTCATGTCACCATAAACACAGGAAAAGATCTCTTAAATGCAGGGAAATTCGCATTTAGACAGTAGGACGAATTGAGTAAGAAGGAGGCAGGTGAACCCCTATGCACAAGCAGAAGTGGTGTAACCTGCTCTACACATTCTGTAAACCAAAGTGCCATGCCCTGATAAAGGTGAGCATTTCCATTATTGGGAATGCACCTTAAAGAGCTCAGTGCCTTTTTTTTTTTTTTTTTTTTTTTTTGACAGGCAGTGTGGACAGTGAGAAAGAGAGACAGAGAGAAAGGTCTTCCTTTTGCCGTTGGTTCACCCTCCAATGGCCGCTGTGGCCGGCATGCCGCGGCCAGAGAGAATCTTTCATCTGCTGGTTCACTCCCCAAATGGCTGCAACCTCCAGAGCTGGGCCAGGCTGAAGCCAGAAGCCAGGAGCTTCATCCAAGTCTCCCAAGTGGATACAGGGGCCAACCTCCGCTGCTTTCCTAGACACATTAGCAAGGATCTGGATGGGAAGTGGAGCAGCTGGGATTAGAACCAGCACCCTTACAGAATGCTGGTGCTGCAGGTGGCGGCTTTACCCACGACAGCACCGGCCCCTCTTCTCATTCTTTAAGCAATACAGTATTGCATATTTACATAGCATTTACATCGTACTAGGTATTCTTGGTCATCTTCAGATGACTGAATGTATGTAGGAAGATGTGTGTGCAAATACAACACAATTTTATATAAGGGATTTGTGCGCAGGGGTCCTGGACAGTCCATTACAGATACCACGAGGTGACTGTAAATGTGTATATATGTGTACTTATAGGTGTATGTGTATGTATATATAGTGCACATATATGTGTACATATGTACAAGTACGTATGTATAGTATGAGTATTATGCGCATGTTTTACATATATGTGTGCATTTGTTGCATCGTATATTGCAGATATAACATATGTGTGTGTGTTTAGATATTCATGAGACACTGTACAGAGTTGGAGGCCTTCAGATGGGGGTTCTCTGAGCAAGGGTTGGCTCAGTCGCCAGCAAGGGAAATGCAGTTCAAGAAGTTGGACTAACACATTCAAAAGGACAAGGTGCTGTACTCAGGAAATGAATGCAGAGAGTATGAGACAAGGGTCCAGACCGTGGCTGCAGCACAGGACCCCTCACAGAGGAGCTGAAACCCAGGCACTCACAGGCCCTGGGGGATGCATACTCCTTTGAGTTTGTCCCTCTCCTGTTCTTGCTCACTTGCACCAAACCCCATTAATCTCCACATGTAATTATTTTCACATCAATATTTTTCAATGTCCAAAGCTTGCATGAATCTCCACCTGTTCTAGTGCTTGAGAGGCAGGAGGATTCCTGGCAAAGACATGCCGTAGCATCTGGAAAAAGCAGGGGGTTAATCTGATCCAAGCATGCACACTTTTCCTGGGAGTCGACGTTGGCCCTGTTCCCAAGGAGCTCACATTCTGGTGGAGAAAACAAGAAAATGCATTTGTACCATATGCTGTGATGGGTCAGTAATGGAAATAGAGTCAGCCACAGGGCAGAGGCCAGAGTGGGGAGGTGGCCTGAACCTTGAGCTGAGGCCGGAAGGGTGACCATCAGTCATCTGAGGGGTAGAAACAGAGCACATGGATCCTATTAGAGGTTGGTGAAGGGACATAGGTACTACTCTGTTACATTAGGAGGCGGAGTACAGTTTGGCAAAACACCATGGAGGCAACTTGACCATATTTATGAAAATCCTCAACCCACAGACTCTCATGGCCCAGCAATTGGACTTCTCAATGGCTATGTTAAGAAGATGCAAGACAATTAGCATAAAGAGGCAGGTGGAAGGTTGCTCACGTCAATCTTATTTGTAATGGAAACTTGGTTAACATTGAAGGATCTTCTATAGGAGGGATGGCTAAATAAGCAACTGTTTGCATACACCATGATGCATATTCATTTTAAAAGGGGGTGTGTCATGAAAGGGAAAGATCTCAATAAGTATTATTAAACAGAAAGCCAATCCTAGAATGTTATATACAGTTTGATATTACTTGTGTTGTTAACATACTTCCACTCACGCACTCACTCAAAACAATATTCTATATATAAACCCATAGAAATTATGTATAACACATACTGATATATAATAATGTATGCATACAATAAATAGATAATTTTCTGGAAGATACCAAGATGAGTGGGTCCATGCTCTGTGGAATACCTGGAAGCAGGGTTTGGAATACTTTGGAAGCAGGCTTCCAAAGAAGACTTTAACTGAAACATGGGGCTCTGAGGAGGAGTGCTGAGCCATTAGTCTCACTGATAAAGGCCAGAGCTTGTCTGATGGCTGCCTGGGAGCCTTGAGGGGTGGAATTCATGGTAATTGTTTTCTTTCTTTTTTTTTTTTTTTTTTTTTTTTTTTGACAGGCAGAGTGGACAGTGAGAGAGAGAGACAGAGAGAAAGGTCTTCCTTTGCCGTTGGTTCACCCTCCAATGGCTGCCACGGCCAGCGCGCTGCGGCCGGTGCACCGCGCTGATCTGAAGCCAGGAGCCAGGTGCTTCTCCTGGTCTCCCATGGGGTGCAGGGCCCAAGGACTTGGGCCATCCTCCACTGCACTCTCTGGCCACAGCAGAGAGCTGGCCTGGAAGAGGGGCAACCGGGACAGAATCCAGCACCCCGACCAGGATAGAACCCGGTGTGCCGGTGCTGCAAGGCGGGCGAATTAGCCTAGTGAGCTGCGGCGCCGGCCGGTAATTGTTTTTCAAGGCACCAAGCCAGCCTGTTGGACCTGGAATCGGAGAAGGGTATCAACCCCAAAACTCAGGGTAGACACAGATTTGAGGCTTCTTGGGCACATACTTAGCTACAGAAGCTGACAAGGAGAGAAGGAGCTGTCCAACAAGGCAGCTAATTAAAGATATGTTGAGCTGTACTGTGGCGCACACATTCTGGAGACTGTGCAGAGTTAAGTCCAGCGAGAAGGCGAGAGATCAGCTGGGAGCCACGCACTGCCTCCCTGGGTGTGACCTTTCAGACAAAGCACACACTCACCCTCCCTGGGCTGCAGTGACAGCTTCCGGGCAGCAGCACTTTGGAGGAAAGTGGGTTAGGAAAACAGCAAGGGGGCAGTTATTTACCCAAAAGACATGTAGAGCTTCCATGACATGTTAAAATGATTGTGGGTTGATTTTTTTAAGAGAAAGAAGGATGCAGGCAGTATGATCAGACATGTAAAAAAAAAAAAAAGACTGGATACTTTTACTCATCCTCCTACAACCACAGCCAGCTGCACACCCCCACCCCGTGCCTTGACTTCCCCAAGGCCGCCCCCCCCACTTAGATACCAGAACCTGGCTAGGACTGGACTCCAGTTCTGGCAAAGTCTAGAAAAGCAGGTGCAGAGGGAGATTGGGTTGGTACATGCTTCTACCACAGCAGAGAGCTGGAATATTTACTACGGAAAAGAGGAAGGAAAAGTCCTAGCCCTGTAAAAAGATGGAGACCAAAATGATGGGGACAAGGGAAAGGAGGACTTCCTGGGTGCAAGAACTCTGTGCAGATGGGAACGTGCTCAGACGGTGCCCACCCGCTGTCCCTGGATCCCATCTACAGCCTGAATGAGATACAGCTCTCAGCTAGTGGGTGCTTGGCTATGGAAATTAAAAACCAGGAAACACAATTAGGCAGACACGGGGGTGAGAAAATAATTCCCTTGTAATCTTTTTGAAATATCTTATTTAAGTCCCAGGAGAAAACCCTCAGTTTGGTGCTAGCAGGCCTTTAACAGCTAACATTGTTACTTTATGGTGCAGCACGTTAGGCGGCTACCTCTGATGCCGGCATCCCATACAAGTGCCAATTCAAGTCCCAGCTGCTCCGCTTCTGAACCAACTTCCTGCTAATTCACCAGGAAAAGGAGCAGATGATGGTTCAAATACTTGGGCCCCTGCCACCTATGTGGGAGACCAGGATGGAGTTCTGGGCTCCTGGCTTCCACCTGGACCAGCTCCAGCTGCTCTGGCCATTTGGGGAGTGATCTTGTAAATGGAAGATGGTTTCCCACCTCTCTCTCTCTCTCTCTCTCTCTCTCTCTCTGTCCCCTCTGTGTGTGTGTGTGCAAGACCCTGCCTTTCAAATAAATAAAATAAACTTTAACAATAAACAAGGTGATTTCCTGTAACAGTAAGCCAAACAGAGGGGAAGAAGAGACAGATATGAAGGCGGGAATGCATGGGATGGGAGATTGCTCTCTGCAGAGGCCGTGTTTGAGCTGAGACCTGAAACAGTTATGGCAGGAGTAAATGGAAGGATGTGTGTATGTGCGTGTGTGTGTGTGTGTGTGTGTGAGAGAGAGAGAGAGAGAGAGAGAGAGAGAGAGACCCTCGATGGGAAATTAGCATACATGAGTATCTGATAATAGGAGAATTTTCATAGCAAAGTGTGTGTGCATGTTTGTGTATCTCTCTCTAGGTGTACGCTGATCTTGCCTGTCTGTCATTTCTCCATCTGTTCTATGATCAGACTGATTGGTTTGCAAATCTGTTTAGTATTTCATGCGCCCCAAGCTGTGAAAGTCAAGACTAAATACAGGCGCAGTAGGTCGCACTGATGAATTTAGGATTGTATTTTTACACCAGTGAAGCGCGAGCTCTCAATTCAGGGACTGCACTTCCTGGAGGGAACCGCTGCAGGACAGCCTGGTGGGCTCTTCCTTGGGCGCCCTGTAGAAACGGTCATCCCGCAGTCCTGGTCAAGTGTGGGGGAAGGGGCTTCTGGGCTGTATTCGCTCAGCCCAGAGGGTAAACCCCCTCCAATGCTGTGTCTCTGTTGCAGCCACACTCTACAGCTGGTGCATGGCAGTATGGCAAAACACATTCGCTCTTCACAGTGACAGTCACACTTGTCATTCCTATGGATGGATGCTTCCTTCTGAGTGACTTATTTCATGAGTTTCCATAACCGGGCGTGATTGGCCCCACCAACACCCTCGCCAAGAAAGCGTCCTGTGTTTTGACCGAACATCATCTGTCTCACTGACCAGGTTCCTTCAACCGCAAGGAAGACACGAGTGCAGATTATTTAAAAAAGCAAAGTTCATTCTCAGGATGCCCATGAGGGAACAATTAAGTGACCTCACCATCAACACAGGTCCTAAGGTGGCATTCCCTGAGAATGTGCAGTGAAGAAACAGGCTTCAGAGGTAACAGCAACACTAATTAACACGTGTGCAGAGCAGTTAATTCCTTTCAGGCACCCTGCTAAGTGCTTCCTAAGCAATAACTCCTTCGAACCTCCTAAAATATGCTCTGAGATCTGAGCTCTTGCGTGTGAGCCCTGTTTTATCTGATGAGGAGACTAGGGTTTGCGGTAGTTTGGTGGGGTTTCCACTGAGGTGGAATGGCAGAGTGGGGGATGGACAGGGAAAGCAGTCAGCAGCACCAGCAGGAAGGACATTCGCCCAGGGTGCTCCGGACCTCTGGCTACAAATGGTTTGGGAATGATGTGCTGAGCACATCACTGGTGGCGGCTCCATCAAGAGCATATGTGGGGCTGGCGCCGCGGCTCACTAGGCTAATCCTCCGCCTAGCGGCGCCGGCACACCGGGTTCTAGTCCCGGTCGGGGCGCCGGATTCTGTCCCGGTTGCCCCTCTTCCAGGCCAGCTCTCTGCTGTGGCCAGGGAGTGCAGTGGAGGATGGCCCAGGTGCTTGGGCCCTGCACCCCATGGGAGACCAGGAGAAGCACCTGGCTCCTGGCTCCTGCCATCGGATCAGCGCGGTGCGCCGGCCGCAGCGCGCCGGCCGCGGCAGCCATTGGAGGGTGAACCAACGGCAAAGGAAGACCTTTCTCTCTGTCTCTCTCTCTCACTGTCCACTCTGCCTGTCAAAAAAATAAAAAAAAAATAAAAAAAAAGAGCATATGTGGGAGCATTTTGAAAGGCAAGTGGGAGGAAGCACAGGGCAGCTCTAGACAAGGCAAGATTCGAATGCGAACTTGGCAGATTCACCTCCATACAGAGCCATGTCTCTGTTGCTTCGAGTCTTAGTGTTAGGATAGCCCAGATGATTTGACACTGCCGGGCTTAGAAATGCATCAGGGTTGCAGAAGCTGACCCAGCGAGAACACCCAGGGCTGAGATTATCAGCAGGATGCAGGTGAGGAGGAGGGAGGGCTGGCCACATCCCTGAGACAGTGATGGGCTGACACACAGCTGGGGGCAAAGCATCAGACGGAGAGACCTGGGGCACAGGCTTCCCCCCGCAGGAGCCCTCTCACGTCAATGTTTGTTAAACTCTGAGCACAAGGTGCCCGGGCAGACAGTTTGACACCTCCATAATCATTTCACTGTTGCATGTGCCCTTTGAAGCATTGAGTCTGAGGACGGAAAATAAAATGAAACCACTAATAGAAGTTGGCGTGTGAGGGGTCTGCAGAGGGTTGCTCTTAGCATACCTACGAGGGTGTTCAAAAACTTCCTGGAAAGCTGGGTGTCAAAGGATTTGAAATCCATGCAAAACTGCTTCATCCTATGCATTTCCATGAAATTTTGGAAGTACCTGGGTATGGATACAGTATCAGAGAAACACACTTCAGATGGATCCTCAAGTGGGGGCAGATAAAATGTGTTCCATAATATTAATCTGAATCAAGGAGTATCTTGTCTTAGAACCTCTGGAGTGAGATGGTCTAATTACAAAGGAGAGAGTCATGGCAGGGAGGGGGGAGTCTTACCAGCTGGAGGGTACTCTTGGAAGCTAAGGGTGTGGGCAGGCAACAGTTTAGATTTTTAGATCCATGCTTCCCA
Source organism: Oryctolagus cuniculus (assembly GCF_964237555.1). Lineage (NCBI taxonomy): Eukaryota > Metazoa > Chordata > Mammalia > Lagomorpha > Leporidae > Oryctolagus > Oryctolagus cuniculus. The sequence goes on along the minus strand of NC_091450.1, from coordinate 13,227,622 downwards.
TCCTGTGGTCTTGAGAATTATTGCAAGGGACCTTCACATTCCTATAATAGATACCAAACATGATCAATTTAAAAATCTCATGTAAACATCCATAGGTACATGCATGTGCAATACACACACGTACACACATGAACACACATATGGCAGCCATTAAAAAATGTAGAATCAATGATGACTCAATCACACGTGCATTTCAAAGGATTGTTGAATTCATAGCAGCTTTCTTCCATATGTGCTTTTCTAAAAGAAATCATTTGAGAAAGTCAACTGCTCTCATCAGGTGATCTACTGTTAATGACAGGTGATCATATTGGGAAAAGTTCGGGATGCCAGAGAGAAATGGAAACAATGCCTAAGATTTGTGAAGTGTGAGGTGTGTGTGGGAACTGTGTAGTGGCTGAACGCTGCCCAGAAATGAGGCTTCCTGAATGCTGGGACACCCAGGATGGCAAGGAGAAGGTTTCTAATAATTCCTTGGGTTGGATGCCAAACCGAAGCACCTTGGTGTTCCAAGCCTGGGTTATGTCACTGTCCACTAGAGAGGTGTGTTCTTTGACTCAGTCGTCATTTACACAGGGGTGCATATTGAAGGCAACCAATAATAATCTTTGAGATTCCAGGGGTATTCTTCATTCATTCAGTAGATAAGATTATTTTTGTACCTACTCTGTGCTCCATTACAAGCAGTGATAATAAGAGGGGGCATTTGCCAATACTTGAGCTGTTGTGATGTCTCGAAACTTTTCTTAGGAACAATTAGAAGATGCTATTACCCCCACTTAACAGATGATGGAACTGAGGTTCAGGGGTGTGAAATGAGTTGCTGAAAGCAAGTATGGTTCAGAGATGGAAACCCAGTGCTCAATCCTATCAATACCTCTAATACGATGAGAATATAGAAGCTCCAGAGGAGGCCACTGTAGAAGTCCAGAGTCAAGCTGTCCACTAGCCAGTGATTCCCAGCCCAGAACTCATGAACCACTCTGAGTTCTAAGAGATAAGGCTAGGAGCCGGCGCTGTGGCATAGTGGGTAAAGCCACCTCCTGCAGTGCTGGCATCCCATATGGGTGCCAGTTCAAGTCCCAGCTGCTCCACTTTGGATCTAGCTCTCTGCTATGGCCTGGGAAAACAGTGGAAGATGGCCCAAGTCCTTGGGCCCCTGCGCCTGCCTGGGAGACCTGGAGGAGGCTCCTGGCTCCTGGCTTCGGGCTGGCACAGCTCTGGCCATTGTGGCCAGTTGGGGAGTGATCCAGTGGATAGAAGACTCTCTCTCTCTCTTGCTCGCTTGCTCTTTCTGCCTCTCCTTTTTTCTGTGTGTAACTCTGACTTTCAAATAAATAAATAAATCTTTTTAAAAAAGAAAGAAAAAGAGAGGGTTAAGATTAGACCTCTCAAACTGTTTATCCTGTTTCAGAAGTACAAACTTCTTGAGGGCAAAATCTTGCTGTTTACCTCTTAATACCAGCGCAACGTCTGGTCCACTACAGTTGCCAAATCAATGAGCACATGAATAATTTTCTCTCCTTTATTAACTAAAACTTGGTTCCGTGTAGTGACCTTGATTTTCTCCTATTAAGAAACACTAGAGAACAATTTGTATTGCTCTGATACATAAAATACAGGTAAACAAGTCTGTAATGACTTGAACGTGATGTTGGTTCTAAAACTCAGATCTCATGAAAGAAAATGTGGGTAGTACAAGAGATCAATATGGAAATCTGTTAAAAGCATGGGGATGAAGGCTTTCAGCTCTCCAGGGTAGGCTGGCTTTTCTGCTTCCTCGAGGGGTAGACTAATGTCCTCATGACAATTTAGCCAGCTTGTGAGCTCCAGAGAAGGTACCACATACTCTGAATCCACCAGGACACTCTCTCTTTGGGACCTGGTGCACAAACCATAAAATATTTGACCAGCTCCTGACCGATGAGGGAGTGAAAACACAATCAGAATTGGTGAAAGCTATCGAGTCCTCGTTATTAGCACTTGGAAGAACAGAGCTACGTTCGCAAGGCTATAAACCAACCTGCTCTAGAACGTAGCAGTGGCCTGCGGAGGGCCTTCTCTTTTTCCATCTTCCTTTGTCTTTTGTTGCGTCTCTGGACATGAAGGAAGCAGATGTTGTCTTGTGGGATAGGTAGTGTCTGTAACTTCTGCTTCTTTAAGTTCTGTCCAGAGTAGTTTGTGGCACTCAGATTTCTTCAGAAGTAATCATTTATTATTTTCCCAAGTAGTTCTGTTGACAATGTGTAATATATTCTCGTATTCTTCTTCCTCTTTTGGAATCTCCATGGATAGCCTACAGACTTGACTTATCATTTATGGTGATATCTTCAGAAAATCATCTGTATTGTTTTTGCTTGAAGAGAATCATCAGTAAAACAATAATAAAACAGTTCAATTCTGTGTTTGTATTACACTCAGAAAGGCAGTCAACCAACCTTACATTTCCAGCATCTGCACTCTGGTCCCTTCAGCTCCCACTGGCTTCCTAGCCATAAGCCCCCTCCTGAATTCCTTCACCCATCGCCTAGCAGGGTCAAAACTATGATCCCAACCACAAGCATTCACCAGCATCTATATTTCCCCTGTCTCTTAGTCATTCTTCCATAGCACAAAACCTTAACGTATACCTAGTCCCTGGATACGAGTAGCTTGCCATCCATTCATATATGGTTTCCAACTTCTGGTGGATATCCAGCGTCTATTGACAGTTTTCTTTTAAAACAGATACATTCCCCCCAGGGTTTCAAGAAAGCTGCTTATTTTCCAATTCAAAGTAAATCTAACTTGAACCTGTATCACTAGTTTGGATAGAAGTTCTTAGTCATTACCCAGACCCACCCCTGACACCTCTTATGGAGCAGCCCAGGAGGAAGATGACTCCAGTCTTTCTTTGTCATATGTAGCAATATGTAGCAATACACATGGCAACACTAATGCTAATGCTTCTACAGTGTTTATCAGGAAGTAAAGCAGCATACACACTAACTCATTTAATGTTTCAAACAGCCTTATGAGATAGATACCTATTATCATTCCTTGTTATCTCATTTTGTGACTGTGTAATCCTAGACACAAAGAGGGTAAGTAACCTTCCCTAAGTTCCACATCTAAGGGCAGGGCCCAGAGTCACGCCCAGGCAGTCTGGTTATACCAGTGGCTCTCAACTGAGGACTGAGGGTGATTCGGACCCCTAAGAGACATTTGGCCATGTCTATAAACATTTACAGTTGTCATATCTAGACAGTGTTACCAGCCTCTGCAGGATACAGACCAGAGATGCCACTCAGCATGGCTCAGGGCACAGGACACGCCCCGAAGAAGGAATTATCCATCCCAAAACAATGACAGTACTGAGGATGAGAAACTCTGAGTTGGACCTAGATCTTGGAAACGTAAAGCTTCTCCGTGCTTTGTCCAAGATGCACCAGCATCTTTTATCAGGCCATATAATAGAGAAACTTCTTACCTCTCCTGGCAATACATATTAGCCAGATCTAGGGAGTCCAGGATGGGCTAAGTTCCCTTGGCGGTGGAGATGTGTGATGGGGTTTGGGGTGGTGGTGATGAATGCCTTACCTTCCTACCAAGTGAGTCTCCAGAGGCGAAAACAAACACATTTCACAGTAGGTCACTACAATCTATAAATCATCAGTATAGCATCCAGCTACAACCTGTGCTCTTTGAGTGCTCCAACTCCACTTCCAAGGCCCCAAGTTCAGCCTGAGTGTCCTCTTGGGTCACCGGGAATACCCAAGCCATCAGCCAAGAAACTTAAATATTGCCCTCCCTGATTCCATCCACAACCAAGCCACCAGGTCTCATGACCTTGTCAGTTGCTCTGTCTGTTGTTACCGGAGATTCCATCTCAGAGAGTGCCCATCTGCCTGCTGGGCTCTCATTCCCCTGCCTGGGGTCAGCATCCGGCCCCCCTCCTCCAGGCTAGTGCTCCACTTCCTGCCATCCTTTCCTTCATCTCACTGAGTGGTGGGAGGGAGAATGGGCTCTGCTAGGTTCCAAAGCCCAACTCTGCCATGTAGGAGCAGTGTGATCTTGGACAAGGCACTTAGGATCCTCTGAGCCTGTGTTTGATCCCAAGGGGAATAATGAGTGTCCTTCTCTGCCCCCTTCAATAGGGCCGCTTCCTCTTCCACCTTGATGGAGTGTCCCTGGCAAAGGTCAGCATAAGCCCTCTGATCCCAAATCCCTGTACTTGCCTTGCACAGACTTTAAAACAACAGACACCGCTGAGAGCTGGGTTTGCTGTCTTCTCCTCCAGTGCGGTCATGGGTCATTTAAACCTGGGATTCTTTACGCCTTCTCTCCCAATTATTTAGACTTTGCGTGTATCCTCAACACCCCATCCCCTTTATTTCTTCTTCTCGCCCTTCTAATCATCTTCCTCTTTTGCTTCTGCCCTGCTTCCTCCTCTCCTCTGTGCTCTGCCTGCCTGTCTCCTTTCTCCCTGGAAACACAGCTAAGACAGAGCAGATAAGAGACAGCCATCCTGACGGAGGTGCCACTTCTGACTGACAGACCACTCTAAGATATGGGATATCCAGGCCTTTCCTTGAAAGAACTTACAGACTTTTGAAGGACAGAGACCATGTATGCCTTATCATCAATACATAGCCACCATCTGCTGCATTACAAGCACCAATAAACAGCTGATGGAATTAATGGGAGAGTGACTATAAACACAGCCCTTTCATTGTACAGGAATTTGTGGCCCAAGAAGGGGCCATCCCTGTTCTAACTTCATACAGCAAGATAGTTGCTAAGTCGCACTCAGTCTCCATTTGCAATGTCAGTTTGCTTGACAGCTGTGTTGGCATGAAGGCATGCTACTTTTCTTGAGTCTCTGTGTAAGAATGGGGATCCCAAATAATTTGACTTTTTTTTTTTTTGCCTTCAGGAATTTGGTTATTCATGGAACTTTAAACCACAGTGAACTTTCCAGAAGAACTGGGCAAGGCAAAATCTTGGCTATAAATCACTGGACAGGGTTCATTTTCTCTCACTCTGTTTCCACACCTCTATAAAGGGCTCAGTGAATCGGATGGTCCTTGTGACACTGAACCAAAATAACATGTGAAATTGCCTTGCTTGGTGCTTAGCAAGTAGCACTTGCTCAGTTGAATTTCTAAGTGAGTTTTCTTCCTTGGTGCAGAGGAACAGGCCCTACCTCGTGCCCTTGCTCTAACCACCATTCTCTTGGGTTATAGTTCATCAGGAGGGCTCAGAAAATATTGCTAATTTATGCATCATTTATTCAACTGGATAATGCATTTGGGAAAATGTAAGGTGTCCACATAGCTCTAATTCAGACAAACCAAAGGCAAGCTCTGCCACTGACCCTTCCAGAGAGAATGGGCACTTTATAGCTAATACGGGTGATTGCCTTCTCCCTCGGTATTCATGATGGCATCCATTCGCTTCAATTGAGGAGGCCCTGGAGAGACATATCACAAATTGAATGATGTAGCTTGATCTGGCAAGAATTTCTAGGGATTCTGGCTTGTGTCTCTGCAACTCCCAGTGGAAAGTCAGTGACAGCCACCTTTATAGCACACATAATGAGTCTCATTTTAAGATTCAGTTTTGCCACCTCCTAGCTGAGTGACCTTGGGCCAGTCATGTAACCTTGCTCAGGTTCTGTAGTTTGATTAAACACTGCCAGGCAGTTAAGCAAGGGCTCAGAGTATGGTGCAAGCAGACCTAGGATTGAGTTCTCATTTCTGTTCTTATGGTTTGGGACAAACTAATCAGTTTGATTGAGCTACTGTTTCCTGATCTCTAATGTGGAGATAGATAATGGTCCTTCTTACAAGAATTGTTTCAAAAATTAGTAGCTAATATATTGAGATATATGGTATATTAAGCATTATTCTCAAAATAGATTTACTTTATTTATTTTCAAGCAGAATAATAGAGAGGGAGGGGGGAGGAAGAGAAAGCAAGAGCAAGAGAGACCAGTCCTCCATCTGCTGGTTCACTCCCCAAATTGCCAGAATGGCTAGGGCTGGGCAGGTTGAAACCAGGAGCCAGGAACTCCATCCAGGTCTCCCAAGTCAGTGGTAGGAGCCCAAGTACCTGAACCATCATCCGCTGCTTTGCCCAGCACAGGAGCAGGGAGCTAGATTGGAAGTGGAGCAGCCAGGACTCAAACTGGTGCTCCAACATGGGGTGCCAAGTATCACAAGCAGAGAAGTCACTGTGACCTCTGAACTTGAACTCTCAATCACATGACCTAGCATGGGGTGTGCATTTGCTAAGTGGTAGTGCTCGCTCCAGGCTGCAGGATAACCGTGCCATGCTTATCATTGTTTCTTGGAGCCCCCGTCTGCTTCTGACCTGCATGGCAGTGGGGTGGTGCTTAGCAAAGCACCAGCACAGAGAGAAAGGGGGTGGGGACAGGACGGAGCGTTGGATGGAGCCTCATAAACATTTGGGGCTGTGAGAGCAGCTGTGTGATCTTGCGGAATGATTCTCACTTCAGGACTGTGTGTTGACGCTGATGTCACGGCTGCTCTGAGCACCCAGGATGCTGTTAACGAGGCGTTCCAAGCCCAGATGCAATGTTTTCTCACCATATGGCCGGCACTGAAGTGCATGGTCTTTCAGACACGGATGGCATGTGACTCCGAAGCACTGAGCCCTCGTGCATGGAAAACTTGGTTAGAGGAGCCGTATCCTTCTGAGTGCCCCAGTACTCCCGACTTCCAGGAACCGTGAATTCATGTGTATGTTACTGACTTCTGCATCCATTCAATCCAGGTAGTTGTGGGGCAGCTGCTCAGTGGTGGGTACTGTGTTAAGCACTGGGGATTCAAAGGTAGATAGAACATTGCCTATGGCCTCAAAGACACTATTGGAAGCCCTGGAGTGCAGGGGGTTATCAAGGACTCTGGGAACTAGAAGGAGTAGGGAAAATCTTTGTAATGGAGTTCTTTATAAAGGTCACACCCAGCATCCAGACACCTTTCCTATTTGAGAGAACAAAGGACAGGTCTCACCTTGTACAGCAGTGGTAAAGAGGGGAAGACATTCTTCTCCCTAGCAAGTGGAATGTGAGCACAGGACATAAATGTTGACATAAATGTCAACACCTCCAACCTGCTCTTCCTTGGCTCTCACTCTCGTATCAAGATGGTTATTCAATACCTCCAATTGGGTGTGTTACAGACATCTCATAGTTCAAGTCCACAGTCAGAGTTGGCTTCTTCCTCCCAAGCCTGCTTGTTTCCCAGTGTTCTGTACATCAGTAAACTATGACTTGGAGTCATCTGTGACACACCTCACCTCCACTTCTTCCCCATCACTCACCACCATTGGCCTCATTTTAAAAATACAACCTGGGGCCAGCACTGTGGTAAAGAAGGTTAAGCCTCCGACTGCAGTACTGGCATCCCATACGGATGCCGGTTCAAGTCCTGGATGCTCCACTTCTGACCCAGCTCCCTGCTAATGCACCTGGGAAAGGAGCAGAAGATGGCCTACATGCTTGGGCCCCCGCACCCACGTGGGAGACCCCGAAGAAGCTCCTAGCTCCTGGCTTTGGCCTGGCCCAACTCTGGCTGTTACAGTCATCTGGGGAGTTGAGCCAGTAGATGGAAGACCTCTCTCTCTCTCTCCCCTCTCTGTATCTCTTCCTTTCAGATAAATAAGAACTTAATCTTAAAAAAAATAAAATAAAAAATAAAAATGCATCCCGATTCTGTCCACTGCTGACCATGTTGCCCTTTGCACGTACATCCAAGCCACCACCGTCTCTACCTGTTCTCCTGAAGTGCCTGTTGTCAGGTTGCTGGCTTCTATTCTTTCCATACTCTTGTTTGATCACTGAGAACCATCCAGAAAAAAAAAATTAAGTCACCTTCTCTCGTTTAATGTTCTTCCATGGCTTCTTATGACATTTAGAAAAAAACGCCAATGTCTTTCTCCTGGTCTATAAGACCCTCCATGGTATACTCCCTGCCCATCTCCCTGGCTCTATTTTCTGTCTTTCTTAAGTTTGCTGAGTTGTCTCCATCATTACTGGTCTTTCTATCCTCTAGCACACCAAGATTGGAAAAACATGAGCATGTGGAAACTTCACATCCCATTGAGAACTTTCTGAAAACTTGGAGAAAAGAAAATTGGGGATGAGAAGAGCCTGAGATGATGCAGGGAAATCAGATCCAACAAGCAGGTGGAAGGGTTGGGCTTCTCCAGTAGAATGGATCTTTCCCCTCGTCCTGTAAGGAGAGAGACCAGGATGATACAGAAATATTTCTTGGACGTGAGGTGCAGTAAGAACCCTGATGAAGAGACAAGGATGGAGGAAAGGAAGGGACTTCAACACAAACCTGCCCTTAGGAATGGACTAGACTTAAGAGAGGAAGTTCATGGCTTGTCATCCATCCATGTCTTCAACAGAGATTTATTGAGCCCTTGCTGTTTGCCAGGAACTGGTGTTGAATTATGTTTGCTCAACCGCTGAACTATAGACAAAAGACGCATTCACTCGTTGGGACCTTGGAAAGTATCTTTAGGCTCTGAGCCCATTTCCTTCTCTGTAAAACTGCAGTCATAATGATACCCGCTCTGCTGATTAAAATGGTTCATTGTGCGACGTTATAAAGAGCGCTGCACTTAGTCATTTGGTAGCTAGACTGTAGCTGTGTGGAGGAAGGGACTATGTCTGCTTGGTTCACTGTTGCATTACTGGTAAATGATGCTTTATGGAGTGTATGTGTGCTCATATGTAGTATGTATGAATGGATGAAGGAATCAACACACAGAGTTCTGAAGCAGTTTAGGACAGGGGAATGGCTGCTTCGTGGATTCTGAGCTGATACTGGACGTCTTCTTCCTGACAGAACAGACTGAGTAACTGATGCCACAACAGTTGGCTCTGGGCTCAAGGAAACAGTCCCAGCACTCGGGCCCAGATGCAAGAACTCTTCCAGATGACGAGTTTTGATCTCACATTTGTAGCATGACCCCCAAAGCTGTTTAGGCTCTCTCTGCCTTCTTCAGAGCCTTCTGCAATGCCCCTTCTCTTGCTCCTTTTCCCAACAAGCACCAAGCTAGGCACACACTGTCTCCTAAGCTCTCTGGTTCACATGGTGGGTCCCATTTTAGCCCTGGTACTTCAGATAGAAGAGCCAAGAGCAGGGCTGGTGCCGTGGCATAGTGGTCTAAGCTTCTGCCTGGGGCACTGGCATCCATATATGGGCACTAGTTCATGTCCCGGCTGCTCCTCTTCCAATCCAGCTCTCTGCTGTGGCCTCGGAAAGCAGTAGAAGATGGCCCAAGTCCTTGGGTCCCTGCACCCACATGGGAGACCTGGAAGAAGCTCCTGGTTCCTGGCTTTGGATCAACCCAGCTCTGGCCGCTGCAGCCATTTGGGGAGTGAAGCAGTGGATGGATGACCTTTCTCTCTGTCTCTCCCTCTCTGTGTAACTCTACTTTTCAAGCAAATAAATAAAATCTTTTAAAAAAATAAAAGAGCCAGGATATACCATGATCTTGATGGATTGACAATTAGTTGAATCACAGGAGATGCGTTCAAACAGAACTCCATAGGAAACAAGCACTGAGGTCTAGGTATAAGCACAAAGAATTCATGAGAAGAAAACCAAGCAGCTGCCGGTGTAGTAAAGAAAACTACCACAAAATAAACAAGTAAAAACGCATCCAAGGGAACAAAATCTGGAAAATGCTATGGAAAATGGCTATTTTGGGGGTGATTTTTTTGCATCAACATTTAGTTAATACAGTCAGATCTCTGTATCTGTAGGTTCCCAGGCAATCCCCCTGATTCAGCCAACATGATTGAAAATATTGGGGAAAAAATTGCATATGTATTGAGCATGTACGCTTTCCTTGTTATTATTCCCTGAACAATACTGTTTAACAACTATTTGCATAGCATTTACATTGCATTAGGTATTACAAGTAATCTAGAGATGATTTAAGGCATTCAGGAGGTTGTAGTCCATATGCAAATAGACAGTCCCCAGATATGATGGTTCCACTTCCGATTTTTCCACTTTACAGTGATGCAACAATGATATGCATTCAGTAGAAACTGTATGTCAGAGTTTGAATTTTGATCTTTTTTTGTGTTGCCAATATGTCACGTGTTATTTGCAGTGCTAGAGAGCAGCATCAAACCACAACCCTCAGCCAGCTATACAGTCATGAAAGAGAGCAACTGATACTCTGCAGTGTACTGTGTTGCTAAGCTATGATACTTGGCAGGTTAGGTGTATTCCATGCGCTTTTGGCCTCTGATATTTTCAGCTCATGATGGGTCTGTTGGGACAGAACCCCATCTCCAGTCAAGGAACATCTTTAGTATGTCATTTCATGTAAGGGCTTGAGCATTCGTAAATTTGGTGTCCATGGGGAGAACGGGGTGGTGCTGAAATTAATCCCTTTGGGACACCGAGGAATGACTCTATTTGTATAATGTCAGCTCTATAAAAATCTAATCTCTCCATTGAAACAAAAACCAGACGTGGGTATGTTCTTCATAGTCAGACGCAACTAATTAGCTCCCATGTTGGTCAACAGCTCCTCGATCAGGTAATAAACTGTGATATAGCCTTGAACCAGCATTTACCAATTGTTTAGATCAGTCCCTTAATTCTTGAGTTTTTCAGCTTTTCCATTTGGTCAAATATATTTTTCTTCCATTTTTCTCTAAAAATTGCTGTGAAAATGATCTTGGGTAGCTGGATTCAGTTTAAAAATCCTGGCATTGATTGGGTGCTATCCTAAGTGATTTACCTGCACTATCACATTTTATCTGCATGACAGTCCTATGAGGTATTGGACTCTGATTAACCGTCGTTTTTAGATGAGAAATTGAGACTCAGCATGAGCTCTTTAAATTCATTGAGGTGTCATGAGTCATTGGAATTCTGAAATCAGGCAAATGTGGTTCCCAAAGGCTGTGTTCCCTGGCCTTGCCCTCCCCAAAGAGACAGTTACATCAGTTGAGGACCAAACAGGTATAGCAGGTACACAAACATAAAGACATTCAGAGGAATAGATCAGCCCAACCCAAGTGTGATTATTTATGTCCAGGGCTATTGCTTTGATCCAAAAACTCCATGCTGCCCAACATTACACTCTAACAAGGTCTGACTCCACATGAATTTTTCTACCAGGCAAATTCTTCTTGCTTAATAAAAGTGCTTGCCGAGAAAGCTCAAAACCCAGTAGCAATTAATTATTGACAGAGCATGTGAATGAGAGATAAAAGAAAAGTCATTCTTTCTCCACACACGCGATAGTAAATAAATTTAATTATGGTAGGAGAAGCTAAGGGATCTTCGTCTGTATTAAGTTTTATTAGCTGAGACATTTAAAAGCATGTCATCATAACAAAAAGGTCTTGTGTAATCCTAAATGTACCACTTTGGTGCAAGGCTCAGAAGTGAATAGACTTAATGGAGCACATGGTGGCAGATGGCCCACTGTACCAACAGTATTGAATAGGTTTATTGTCAATTAACTTTGGTCTACCTATGCCTATAGCAAATTGAGTGAATAAGAGGATCACTGTCCTCTGATAGGCCTGCCATGTTGCAACTAGGAGGAGAAATGCTATCAAATCCTTTAATATCTTGAAGCTCCCAAATAAGATAAGGCCATGGTAAAGACAAACAGGGATAGAGCAGTGGAGGTGCACAAGCAAACGTGGTAAGAGACCTGAGAGACATGGAGTTGTGTTACAGGATACAGAGCAGCTCATTGGGCAACCTTGGGATCAAAGAAAGAAGAAAATCTCATACGTTGAACCAGACCTGCGTATATGCTTTTTTTTTTTTTTTTGGACAGGCAGAGTGGACAGTGAGAGAGAGACAGAGAGAAAGGTCTTCCTTTTGCCATTGGTTCACCCTCCAATGGCCACTGCCGCCGGCACGCTGCGGCCAGCGCATCGCGCTGATCCGATGGCAGGAGCCAGGTGCTTCTCCTGGTCTCCCATGGGGTGCAGAGCCCAAGCACTTGGGCCATCCTCCACTGCACTCCCTGGCCACAGCAGAGAGCTGGCCTGGAAGAGGGGCAACCAGGACAGAATCTGGCGCCCCGACCGGGACTAGAACCCGGTGTGCCGGCGCCTCAAGGCAGAGGATTAGCCTAGTGAGCCACAGCGCTGGCTGGGTATATGCTTTCACTCTATCTGTCACTTCCTTCTCGACCGACCTGGAGGTGAGTGTTAGGATTTTACAAATGAGGAGAGTTAGGCTTGGAATGCGATTGCGTTTGCTGCGATCACCAAGTCTGTTTGATTTGCTTGTCCACCCCCTGTCCCTGAACTTCTTTCTATCCCCTTGGCCAGTCATCATGCCTTTGGACAAAGTCGGGGGTCAAAACAAACTTTTTCTTGAAGGGCAGAAAGGTCAATACATTAAGTTTTATGGGCAATACAGTCTCAGCAACATGGACTTGACTGGGCCACTGTGGTGCAAAGACCAGTATTGAGAATGCATCAATATGTAACTGTCACTGTGCTTCAACACAAGTGTATGTATGAGCATTGAAATTTGAATTCCATACAATTTTGATGCAACACAAAATGTGTTTGGTGTGTTTTTCTCAACCATGTAAAAATTACAAGTCATTCTTCATTGAGAGTCCTGGAAGCACAGGAGGTGGGCAGTAGTTGGCCAACCCTTGACAAGATCATCTTGGAGGTTTTGGTATTAGTCAACATTTTGTGAGACCACTACAACGATAATAATATTCTTGATTTATTAATTAAGCTCTTACGCATGTTAGATTCTGTGCTAAATACTTTCCAAACATTATCCCCTTTAATCCTTACACTAGAGTATAAAGTTGGTACTATCATCATCTCCATTTCAGAGATCAGAAGGCTAATACATAGATAAATTAAGGGTGTATCTAAGTTAGCTCTAACTGAAAATAGGTGGAACAGCAGTTTAAACCCAGAGGTATCAGGTTCCCAAGAAAGAATGCACAAGCCTTCTGCTGCCTTTTCTGATAATGCGTAGTCAAGACTACAGTCAGGATGCATGGGTACAAAGAATTCCCAAGAGGTTATTGATTTCATTTGGTAACTCCTCACTAGATTATTTATATCATGTATGTTATGCAAAGAAGGTAGGGTATTTCTGGATAGGAATAACCGTGCTCTTCCTTTTTCTTCCTTATTCCAGAAATGTGATGCCCAAGACATTGGATGGGCAGATAACCATGGAGAAGACGCCTAGTTACTTTGTCACAAATGAGGCTCCTAAGCGCATTCACTCCATGGCCAAGGACATCAAACTGATTGTGGTGGTGAGAAACCCCGTGACCAGGGCCATCTCTGACTACACCCAGACCCTGTCCAAGAAGCCTGAGATTCCCACCTTCGAGGTGCTGGCCTTCAAAAACCGGACCCTAGGGCTCATCGATGCCTCCTGGAGTGCCATTCGAATAGGCATCTACGCTCTGCACTTGGAAAACTGGCTCCAGTATTTCCCTCTCTCGCAGATCCTCTTTGTCAGTGGCGAGCGACTCATAGTGGACCCTGCTGGGGAAATGGCCAAAGTCCAGGACTTCCTAGGCCTCAAGCGCGTGGTGACTGAGAAACATTTCTATTTCAACAAGACCAAGGGGTTCCCTTGCCTCAAGAAGCCAGAAGACAGCAGCGCCCCGAGGTGCTTAGGCAAGAGCAAGGGTCGGACTCATCCCCGCATTGACCCAGATGTCATCCACAGACTGCGGAAATTCTACAAACCCTTCAACATGATGTTTTACCAAATGACTGGTCAGGACTTCCAATGGGAACAGGAAGAGGGTGACAAATGAGACTGGAGCCATGGAGAGAAGGCTAGTGAATAGCTCAGGAGGTTCTTCCCCCGAGTCCTGAACCCCCTGGCCCCCACCCCAGGTTCTGCAGTTTGGGCCTTGCTGGAGAGCCACGCACATCCCCTCTTTGGTCTGGTCAAGATTGCCTCCAATGCTATCAGCTTAGGCAGAGTGGGTGGACCCTGACATCCTCTTGGAGGAACCAGGCTTCCCTGGGCAGCAGCATCTGGTAGACCAGATGGCCCCCCCGAACCCACTGCTCATTCCTGTCTTCTGCTAGTTCATTGCAGACAGAGGATAAATAGCTATCAGTGGCAGAGACAGTGTCATGAGTGATTATTCGAGTGGCAGAAAGGTGAAAGAAAGAAGGTTTACTTTCTGGAGCTCTGACTATAGTTTGAGGAGGTTGGGTGCTGGCCCTGTGTCTGGCAAAGGCACCTGCTGTCTAACCCTCCTCTTTGGCTCCTCTCCACAATGCTGTTTGTGACTGAGTGTTGGGGGACTCCTAGGAAGCAAGATCCTCCCCCTAAGTTGTTTCTAGCCTTCTCTCTCAATGCCTCGTGCCACAACCCTGACTTCCTCCCTCCCACATCATGAAGGGAGAAGCATGTCTGTTCCTCACCAAAAACAAAAACAAACAAAACAAAAAAAGCTGACAGCCTTGGAAGCCTTCTTTCTTAGAACCCCCTAAGGAGAGTTCAGCTTCTCTCTTCATGGGTATCCCGGATCATGGAGAAGCTTAGCATGTGCCCTGGTGTTAGAATCTGGAAGCAGTGTTGCTCTGAGGGGGGTGTTGCTACTGATATCAAAGCCCTGTGGTTGTCAAGATGGATGACCTTGTCTAGGGTGGAAAGATGACATCCAGTCCTCTTGGTGGAGGGCCCCTACCCTGAAGACCCTGTCCCCCAAGTGCCATGATTCTGAGGCACACTTTGGGGATGGTCTCTGTCCCCTAAGTCCCCAGAGAGACAAAGAAGAGACCAGAGAGTTGCCCTATCTGTTGTTATGAATAACCCACGGTGATCCAGTGGGGAGGGGACCAGCCCATCCTAACGTTTGTCCCCCACCCTCTCGGGGTCATCTCATGCTTTATTTTTTCTATTCAGAGATGGTGTACGTTGAGACAGTGGCAAGAGGGATGACTCAGTTTGTCAAGTCCAGCTTCTCCGTAGTGGGGGAAGTTCAAGGACTGTCTGCAGACACTCCCATCAAGGGCTGCCAAATAAAATGTCCCTTTCCATTAGTCTGAGTCCATTACAATGCAACGTTTGACATGAAGCACTTGTTCACAGATCTCCAAAATCAGGAATTGTTCTAGTAAAATTGGAAATTTGTATGAATGGGGGGGGAGTTAAATCTGTTCAGCTGTTATTAAACTGTCATTTCTCCCACTCAGTGAAAACTGTGTTGTTATAAAGCTTAATGCAACCTGATTAATGGGTTTCAGTGGTGTGTTTCTGCTGGTCACTTTCATCCCAATTCCAACCTTGCAATGCTTGGAGCACTTTTTCTGTGGAATGACCAGAAAGGCCCAACTTCGAGAGTCTTTGGGAGATTCTGTCTGTAGAGTGACTCATGGTTCTTGCAATAGCACCAAAAAAAAAAAAAAAAAAAAAAAAAAAAACATGGCTACTGAAAAGGATGCATCTTGCCCTACCTTGATCCTGGCAAGACCAGGACTGCTATGCCAGGTTCAGAAAGAGCCTTGCATTGTGTGTTTGATTGTTCTTAACAGATAAGAAAGTGGTTATTAAACTAATGCAACAAGTATGCCTTCACTGTCAACATAAAAGAAGGTATAGATCAAAATGTCTATGCATACACACACACACATTTAAAGGAAGAAAATGCATATTTGTTCAGAAGGGTGGACTGTGGGACTGATTGATGTGGGTCCTTGTTTTATAAGCAGAACAAGGAGTAGGTGAGCTTCAGCCCTGATGACATGTGGGAGTCAACTGTAGAGTTTGTTCCAGAAATGGTTTCCTGAGTTCTAACAGAAGTGGCCCCCAGGGTTTTATGGCTTCTGCGTAGGACAATTACTCTTTTGCAGTTGAGTCACAGCTAGGTAAGAGGTGCCCTTATAACCCAGATTGTCAAGGGGTTCCTGGTGGAAGGAAGGTGCTCAGGGTATTCACTTCCTGACCAAGAACGACCATTACTCCATCCTACCCCTAGTCTTTTCCACTCTGGATGCATACACAGTGACTCACCCCTCAACCACACCTACTCGCCATGTCCCAGCTCCCTAGCTATCTGCCTGTCTCTGTAAACTTAAAGCATCCATATCTTACTTGCGGCTTCCAAAGAAGCTACTCTGTGTATGTTCATATAAATATGTCATGTAAGTATGGCAGGCAAGTTAACATTTTCAGAAAAAGGTTTATTAATTGATTGACTGATTGATTTGAGTCAGAGTTACAGGGAGAGGGAGAGATAGAGAAAGACAGGAGCTGGGAAGAGAGACAGGATCTTCTGTCTGCTGGTCCACTTACCAAGTGGCCACAATGGCTGGGGTTGGGCAAGGCTGAAACCAGGAGTCCAGAATTCTGTCTGGGTGTCTGGGTAGCCTACATAGGTGCAGATCCCCAAAGACTTGGGCTGTCTTCTGCTGCTTTCCCAGGCACATTAGCAAGGAACTGGGTAGGGTGGAACAGCCAGGACTCAAGATGGCACTCTCAGGGGATGCTGGTTTCACAGGTGGCAGCTTCACCCACTGTGCCACAAGCCAACCCCGCAAATTACCTTTTTAAATTATAGTTAGCCAATGGTGAATAAGCTCTTCTCACCTGAGAAATGGATATGGGACGTTCCCCCCTTAAATTACATATACACCTTTGCATGTAACACTGTAAAATTCTCTGGAGAAAGCATCGGAGCTCCAACCCTTAAGATTGTGAGGATTTTTATTTTTAAGTCTATTCAGTGATGTGGTCAAAAGCTCTTGGATCTGGAAAGAAGTGCAAACTTGACATGTTTCAGGTCTATGTTCTTCAAAATCTACCCCAGCTTGATCCTTGTGACTCCAAGAGCAAGCCACTAAGCCATGTCTCTTTCTTCAGTGGGGAATCTTGACAAAAGAATTATTTTATATCCAGAAAAGCTAAGTCAAGTTGCTGAAATAATTGGGTTAATAATACTTCCACACCATTGAAATGTGAGCATTACAACTCGTGAGAGATCAAATTTTGTATTTGATTTCAATTAGCAAAGCATAAATTATATTTAATTTTCCATTCCTCTCCCTTCCCTCAAATGGAAGACTCATGACACAAGAAGGGTTAGCACATGTGGTTTAGAGATGAGAAAAAGATGGCCGGCACCGCAGCTCACTTGGCTAATCCTCCACCTGGAGCCCCGGCACCCCAGGTTCTAGTCCCAGTTGGAGCGCCGGATTCTGTCCCAGCTGCCCCTCTTCCAGTCCAGCTCTCTGCTGTGGCCCAGGAGGACAGCGGAGGATGGCCCAAGTGCTTGGGCCCTGCACCCGCATGGGAGACCAGGAGGAAGCACCTGGTCCTGGCTTTGGATCGGCACAGCGCGCCAGCCATAGCGGCCATTTGGAGGGTGAACCAATGGAAGGAAGACCTTTCTCTCTGTCTCTCTCTCTCTCACTGTCTAACTCTGCCTGTCAAAAAAAAAATAGAAATGAGAAAAAGAGAATTTGTCCTTCCAAATGGTACAGAAGCCTTTGCACCTACATTCACCTTATGGGACTGTGTTTTGCCCATGTCATTCTGTACCTGAAAGGTATGGAAGCTTTGACGCTGCCACTTGGTCCTTCCAGCTCAAAATATAACAATGATAGCAAAAGCATTCAACAGGGGTGGGCACTGTGGTGTGGCAGGTTAAGTCACCACTTTGGATGCCCACAATCCATTTCAGACTGCATGGAATCATGCCCCACCTCTGCTTTTTATCCAGCTTCCTGCCAACGCACCTGAGAGGAACAGACTATGATCCAGGTACTTGGGTTCCCGACACTTCATGGAGGAGACCCGGATGGAGTTCCTGGCTTCTGGCTTTAGCGTGGTCCAGCTCCAGTTATTATGGGCATTTGGGGAGTGAACCAGCAGATGGAAAATCTGTGTATGTGTGCTTCTCCTTCTTTCCCTGTCTCTCTGTATTTCAAATAAATATTTTTAAGACACAAAAAATATGTTCAACAGCCCCATTTACCTTTTGACCATATATGAAAACCAAGGTTTCGGAAAGGTAAAGAGGTGGCCACTCATGAGGATTCTGCAATGGCCACTCAACCCGAGTACCAGGAGTCCCAAACTGAACCTCACTTCTTTGTGATTTCAACTCCTGAGTTCTTCCAGTTGCTTCCAGTTCCCTGCACCCTCACATTTGTCCACCTCACTATGGGCAGAGAGGCAGATGGGTTTTGTCCTTGGGTCTGCAGTGCCTTCCATAAGCAGAACTGCCAAACTAAACCATAGTTTTTAGATCTCTAAAATAGAGTGCATTTATTCCATACCTTCCCTGTCACTCTGAGTTTCTATGATGATCAAAATGAGCATTAAAAAGAACAGGAGGAGGAGAAAGGAGGAAAAGAAAAAAAAAGAGAAATATTTTGTCCACTGTTTCACTCCCCAGATGGCCACAAAAACCAAGGCTGGGTCAGGCAAAAGCCAGGAGCCAGGAGCTTCTTCCAGTCGCCAACATGGGTGCAGGGGCTCAAAGACTTGAGCCATCCTTGGCTGCCTTCCCCAGGTACATTAGCAGGGAGCTGGGTTGGAAGTAGAGCAGCTAGGAGAAAAACTGGTGCCCATGTGGGATGCCAGCATTGCAGATGGCCACTTATCCTACTTGACCATAATAATGGCCCCTAAAGTGCTTCATTGACAGGAAAGATAGTGATGGTGGTGGTGATGGTGAAGACTGTGAGGATGGTCTTAAAGACAATCACAGTGATGATGGTGTGGATGATAATCATGAGAAAGATTAAAAGGGGGAGGGAAAGGATGTTCTTGCTACTCTTTCCAGAAAAATATGCCCTTAAAGTGTTCCAAGGAGGTATCTGCAGGTGAGCCCGCTATCAATTAGGAAAAATGTGAGAGTGGTCAATTATGAGAATGCTAAGAGACAGTGAAACACCAGGCATTTGTTTGATGCCAAGACCAGGAAAACACTTGAACTGGCTGAATTTCAGACATTCAAATGCAAAACCTCCCCACTTGGGGCAAGGCTCTCCCATTCCAAACAGAAAATTCTCTTCCCTCTGGTCTTCTTTGCTCCACATTTAAGGTTATTTAAGGTAGAAAGCTCCAAGATTGATTCACACAGGGCCAAGCAGATTCTTGTAACATGGAAGTGAGACTAAGTTTTCAAGCTTCTGTGCTGTGGACTCAGTACCTGAAGCTGTAACCCCTAACAGTTTATATGGAAGATGCAAAGATGTTGAGAACCAGGGCACATGCTTGGGAGCAGCTCTGTTTGGTTTCTGGAAATAAGTTGGGATTGAAGGATCTCCCCAGGTTGTTCCTATAACAGATTGCGGTGCCAAGAGATGAGTGTGTGTATTTCCAGTTTCTCAAAGGGATGAGGAGGTGTCATTTCAGACATAAGGGATACATGACACCACTTACTAAAATTGTGGGATATATTGTATAGGATGCTATAATAATAGTATTCCATGCATCATCAAAGCAGGCAACTAAGACCAAGAACATGTATGCCCACTAACGGAAGATGAGAATCTTTGGGGTCCCTGGATACTACTGCTCCTGCATAAAGGAAAATCACACTGCTCTGGAGTCAGCCAATCATGTTTCATTCGATCCTTCTCATTCAGTCCCTTATTCCAAGTGGCCACTGAAGGAGACGTGGAGAAGAACAAATCCTTGGCAGCGTCTGCAGCCTAGAGGGGACGATGGACACAGGAGTACATGGAGCAAGGGATTTACATTGTTAAGAGAGGATATATACAATGTCCACATGGAATGGGGCAGAGTAGGGGGTGTTGTGAGGGGACACCCACCAGGGGGAAGGGAAGTCCACCAAGTACTGTGCCATTAAGGACTGCAATCAGCAGTGTTTGGCCCATTGTAAGAAAAGACAGTTGTTACGCTCTGGAGCTAGTCCACATGCCAAATGGTAGACCCCCACCAAACTAGCACATGCGCACTCACATACCTGACACTGGTAATGAAGAAGGCCATCAGGCATGGCAGCAGGTGCTGTGGCACGGGGTAGAAGCCCACCACTTAGGACACCCATATCAGAGTGTTTGGTTTGGAGCCCACCTCTGCTTCTGATCCAGCTTCCTGCTGGTGTGGATCCTGGGAGGCAGCAGACAATGGCTCAAGCACTTGGGCTCCTGCCACTCTCATAGGAGATTTGATTTGAGTTCCTGGCTCTTGATTTTGTCCTGGCCCAGATTCTCTCTCTCTCTCTCTCTCTCTCTCTCTCTCTCTCTCTCTCTCTCCCCCACCTTCTTCTCTCTCTCTTCTAACTTTCAGATACACAAAAATAAATATTTTTTTAAGAAGAGAAAGCCATGAGGCAGGAATTTGGGGGGAAAAAGAGAAAAAGAAGTGTGCACAAGAGCCATTGCTAAGGAACATTTTTGCCCTGAAGGGAAGCAGGCACTTCTTTGCTTCACTTGATTGTAGCCAAGCTGTTAATAGGGACCACAAACCATTCCCAAGCCCTTCCACCAGCCACAGTTTCCAAGGTCAAAGCCTAACTCCTTTTCCTTAGCAGTCAGCTGGCTGTTGACTCATACATCAGGAAGTAAACATTAAGCCAATAGAAACGGGCTTTTCTATAAATGTGCTAAAATTAATAATAGTGGAAATCAAAACACACTTACACACTCCTGCACCTTGTGTTAGAGGGCACTATAGATGTGTCCTCCAGCTCAAGGATGGCCAACAAATCTTACAACTGCGCTTTAAACTTGTGGACTGTGAGGGCTTGGGAATTTAGGAGGCTTTTCCAAACTCTGAAGCAGTGTAATGACCGAGGTCAAACTGGACACAGGTGGCTGCACAGGAGAGAGAGAGGGGGGAGAAGGGGCCAGAGTAGCTGCGCTAGTAATAGCAGCAGTGAACATGATTTTGCAGGCTAAAGGGTCTTTTCATCATTTTCCTAAGCCCAGGTAAGCCGCTTCTAATTGTTCTGATCCATCTGATCATTCTGGACACCTTGGAAAAGAGTCGTTCAGACCTGGATGACAACTGATGTTGAGTTTGAATTGTAGACAATGATAGCTAGCTGGGAAGTCATTCATGAGGTCGCGAGTGAGTTAGAGAGAGAGCAGTCTTTCATGTTTGGGTGTCAGAAGGATTGTCACAGCTTCCTTCATAGCCCCCTGATGTTGCAGTAATTATGGTGCATGAGTAAGACTGAATATGAGATGTGGATCTCATTTGGGGTTGTTAACACTCTTCTCTCTGGCCAATCTCAAACACCAGGAGACCATTCTCCTGGTCCCTTTTACAAAAGAAAATAAATATCTAGTGCTGAGTGTTTGGTCTAGCACTAAAGACACTGGCTAAAATGCCCACATGCCATCTCATGGGGCATGCGTGGAGTCTTAGCTCTGCTTCTGATTCCATTGTCCTAACAATGCACACCCTTGGAGGCAGCAATTATGTCCCAAGTAAACGGGTCCCCAGCACCCTTGTGAGAGACTTGGATTGGGTTCCTGGTGCCTACCTCTAACCTCAGCACAGCCACAGCTGTTACAAGCATTTGAGAGGCAAATTGGCATAGGGGAGCTTACTCTCAATATCTGTCCATCTCTCTAATAAATAAATAAACATTTTTTAAAAAGAAGGGAAAGATTCGCCTTCAAACAGGCACCCAGAGCACTAGAGACTTCTCTTGGTATCTCTGTGGCCCCAGGAAATGGTTACTAGCAAGTTTTCTGGATGGATCCTTTCCTGGACAGCTTATTTCCCTGTGTGGTTTCTTGCACTTCACTCTTATCTTCCAGCACTCACGTATCGCATGGTCTATACTGAGAAAAGTCTGCTCTTACAAAGATGCCAGACTGTCAGCTGCATGTGCCTCAAGAACCAGGTCCTGTAGTCTTTTTACAGAGCAGGCTATTCTGGGGGAAAAGGCAATGGACAGTCCAAAAGGACATGTAGGATTGCACTGAAGAATAAAAAAAAGTTGATGCAGGAAGCCAGGTGCAGGCCAATGGGGTGGGGTTGAAAAATGAGTGTCAAGAACTCTCAGAGGTCCTATCTTGAGTCTTCACTTCCATTTGCAAAATGAGAATGTATCTGTGTTGCCTGAGGTCGCCTGGAACCACTGACTTCTCACCTAGCACGCTTTCTTCTACACTCACATCCGGGATTCAGGATATGAACTACGGGCATCTGAATGTGGCTTTGCCTAACAGAATGATCTTCAGAAGGGGTGTCTACAAACACCAAGAGGGCGTCTTTCTCAAAAGGCAGATGTTGAGTGTATTATTGATTATGAGTGTGCTCCAGGTTTGCCTCATTGGGGTCCAGTCCAACCTTTATAAATGATCTCTGCAAGGCAGAGGGTACTAAATATATCGGGGGCATACCACTGGATAGACCTAGAACTGTGTGTTTGACCAGTGTACTTACCTTTCAACTGCCCTTTGCCAACTCAACATCCACCTCTCAACAAGGTCTTGGAGCAATTGCTTCAGATAAGCACGGTAGCATCCCAAAGAGACCATTAGTAAGCATCTCCACTCAGAATAACTAAACAACTAAACAAAAGAAGGAAGTTTTAGAAATGACAGTCGTTAAACCCAAACTAAGTAGCTGTGAAATCTCCATCATTTATTCTACTCCTTTACTTATTTGGCAAGCATTTATGGATCATAATTATACTAGGTGCTACAGAATTGACTCTCCCCATGAAACAGAAAGATGTTCATCTGTATGGAGAAACACAGAATCTGTCCAACCAGTAAATAAGAATAGATAGGGGCCGGCGCCACGGCTCACTAGGCTAATCCTCCGCCTTGCAGTGCTGGCACACCGGGTTCTAGTCCCGGTCGGGGCGCCGGATTCTGTCCCGGTTGCCCCTCTTCCAGGCCAGCTCTCTGCTGTGGCCAGGGAGTGCAGTGGAGGATGGCACAAGTACTTGGGCCCTGCACCCCATGGGAGACCAGGAGAAACACCTGGCTCCTGCCATCGGATTGGCGCGGTGCGCCGGCCGCAGTGCGCCGGCTGCGGCAGCCATTGGAGGGTGAACCAACAGCACAGGAAGACCTTTCTCTCTGTCTCTCTCTCTCTCACTGTCCACTCTGCCTATCAAAAAAAAAAAAAAAAAGAATAGATAGGATGGTTTCCCGGAGAATGTAGGGTTCTAGAATTTGATGATCAAGGGAACCATGGACTGTAGAAGATATTAGGTGTTTCCTTCCTATATTTTTCAACTTGAGAGAAGAGTTGATACTGAACTTTTGAATTTCTAACTGAGGAAGGTGTTCCAATTTCCTGCCACTGCACACTCTGGGAGGTAACAGATCATGGCCCAAGTAGTTGGTCCATGCAACCCTCATGGGACACCTGGACTGAGTTCTTGGCTCCTGCTTCAGCATGGCCCAGCCCCAGCCATTGAGGACATTCAGGGAGTGAACCAGCAGATGTAAGTACTTTCTCTTTGACTCTCTCTCCCTTTTTCCTCCCTCTCTCCCTCTCAAATAAATCAATGATTTTTTTGAAGCCTAACTTGTTTTCTTCCCCACTTCTCTCCCTAACTGGAAGAAACACAA
Source organism: Oryctolagus cuniculus (assembly GCF_964237555.1). Lineage (NCBI taxonomy): Eukaryota > Metazoa > Chordata > Mammalia > Lagomorpha > Leporidae > Oryctolagus > Oryctolagus cuniculus. The sequence continues at coordinate 13,204,089 of NC_091450.1, read as the reverse complement.
AATATCCTGCAGAAAACCGAAACACAACGAGCTGAAATTGCAGGATTAGATGAACCAGATTGGAAAAAAGAAAACGTGCGCAGTTGTTAAAAGATTGACAGCGCTTGTTCCATGTCTGGCTTGCCTCTGCAGGGGTCTATGAAAATGAATACCCAGAAGACACCATGCTGATCTGGGCTGGATGGAAGCACATGGTCTTCCTCCTCCTCGTGTATCAGAAAGGCTCAATCCCCTTGGCAGCTCTACCTCTGCCACTTCTTCGCTTGATGCTCAGCTAAACCTCTCCTTTGACAAAGGCTATTTCCCCTTAAATGTCGTTAGGGAATGAGTTCTGTCACCTGTTTGTTTCTAAGGTCACGAGAACAGCCTTGAGACAAGCAAAAACTCTGCAATAAATGGTAAAAGGAAGAAAGAAGTGATGTATGTTCTTTCTGATAAATCATGGAGGAACAATATTTAGTAACCCCTTTGATTCCTTCCATCCCTAGAGAAAAGGGCAGGACATGTTCGAGATGATGGCTGCAGATTCCACTGTGATTTTTCCCCATCAAAGGCAATGCCTTCCGATAGAGCAGGAGATAGCCCCTGCTCTGTCATTTAAAGGAAAAATGCATTTCTCAGTTTTTATCCCAGCTCAAGTGCTTTAAAGGGTGCCAAGGGAGAGGCCTCTTTCTGGAAATGCTTAGGAGGGCTTTGGAAGGAAGGGTTTTCATTACCCTGGACATCCAGCCAGGAGGAAAGAAAAAGCAAGAAGAAAACTAGGAACTGTTTATGCCATAGGCAGCAGGCCAAGGACGGCGTCTAAATCATAGGCTCGCAGACCAGTCCCCAGGCCAAGATGAAACCCATCATCCATCCATTTTGCTGCATTACAAGCAGCAGAGAATGCAGATAGGGGTCTCTATAAATCTCTGGTTTGTAACCTCATCTGGGCCCTCAGCCCTGCTGTTCATTCTGTTTGTTGGTCCCTAGGCAATTCTCTTTTTTTCCCCAGCCCCCTTGTGCTGACTTCAGAGACTTCTCCCCATTTTCAAACTTTCTATCTCTACTTATGTTCCCTCCCAGTTTTCCTCTTGGTCAAGGGAGTTGGCTTTGTGGAGAAGTCATGATTATGTCTCCTTGCCTCTTTGCAGCTGCGTTCCCACATCTGTCAACTAGAGACAGTGATAATGCCAGCCTTAAACAGGTCAGTGTGAGGGCTAGGTGAGAAGATGCAGAGAAGGAGCTCAAAATAGGGACAGACCAACAGGAAGAACTCGGTGAGCTCACTGTTACTGCTGTTACCATTATCGTTATCCATTAATAAGATTACTATCTGTGGCATAAATTCTTTTTTTTTTTTTTTTTGACAGGCAGAGTGGACAGTGAGAGAGAGAGACAGAGAGAAAGGTCTTCCTTTTACCGTTGGTTCACCCTCCAATGGCCGCCGCGGCCGGCGCGCTGCGGCCGGCGCACCGCGCTGATCCGATGGCAGGAGCCAGGAGCCAGGTGCTTTTCCTGGTCTCCCATGGGGTGCAGGGCCCAAGGACTTGGGCCATCCTCCACTGCACTCCCTGGCCACAGCAGAGAGCTGGCCTGGAAGAGGAGCAACCGGGACAGAATCCGGCGCCCCAACCAGGACTAGAACCTGGTGTGCCGGCGCCGCTAGGCGGAGGATTAGCCTAGTGAGCCGCGGCGCCGGCCTGTGGCATAAATTCTTAATTCCTCTGCTCGTGTCTCATCTACTTTTCTGTTAGCTCCTAACTCCTAACCTCTAGGTTCATGTACTTGAATTGTTAATCATCTTTTTTTCATTTTCTCCTTAGATTTAACATCAATCCAAAACAGATAATCCCAATCTGAATTTAAGACATCACAAAAACTTGCTGTAGCACTTCTCAAAATACCATAAAACAGCCATCTTTTAGGCCGGCGCCACGGCTCACTAGGCTAATCCTCCTCCTTGTGGTGCTGGCACACCGGGTTCTAGTCCCGGTCAGGGCACCGGATTCTGTCCCGGTTGCCCCTCTTCCAGGCCAGCTCTCTGCTATGGCCAGGGAGTGCAGTGGAGGATGGCCCAAGTTCTTGGGCCCTGCACCCCATGGGAGACCAGGATAAGTACCTGGCTCCTGCCATCAGATCAGCGCAGTGTGCCGGCCGCAGCGCTCCGGCCGCAGCGGCCATTGGAGGGTGAACCAATGGCAAAAGGAAGACCTTTCTCTCTGTCTCTCTCTCTCACTGTCCACTCTGCCTGTCAAAACAAACAAACAAAAAAACCAGCCATCTTTTGAAAGTGGATTGTACCCTCGCTCTACTCTCTCACTAAGCCAAATAAAATGCTTTGTCGGCTCAGTGATGATGTCATCATTGCCAAATACAGAGAATATTTTCAGGCCTAATGTATTTGATATCTCTTTAGTGTTTGACCCTATTGGCCAATCTCTTGTTCCATGAAACACTCTTGATCACTCTTCCACAGAATTCCTCTCCAATACCTCTCCCCTCTCTGTTCTCTCCCGAGCTCTTGTTCACAGACACTCCTCCTCCTCGTATTTTTTCATTTAATGGCAGAGGCTGCTATCCATGGTCCTGTTTTCATTATATGGATGCTCTGGATGGTCGCCTTCACTTCCGTGGTTCAAATAAGTCATAAGCTGACTCCCAAACCCATATTGTTAATGACCACTATCCCTAGGACAGCTGTTCTCAATCACCTGCACAGTTGCTATCTACCCCCCTTTCCTCTGATGACAGAACCCTGTTTTTGCTTTGGTTAGAGTAACACTGTGTGCAGGGAAAGCAGAGCACCTCTTTACCTTCAAGAAATGTTTTCCTAGCCCAGGGCATTTTTTCAACCCCTCACAATTCCATCTATTTATCAGTATCAAAAGTCATCTCTCATGATACACCCTCAAATCCAGTGTCCTTTCTGCATCATCATGGTTATGAAAGTTACAGGTTTCTCCCCCGAGACCTCTCAAATTTTGAGGAGCTAATAGAACACAACACATCTATTGATGGCCTTCTCCAAAAATATAGGGTCAGTACATCTAGCGTCCAATGAATCATATGAAATGTAAGACTACAGACACCCCTTCTAAGGTAAACAACTCCCAAAGATTCTATCTTGAGTTAAGATCAAGTACTAAGAATACAAATAGTTGGTAACTTTTAAGTAACCCTGCCTTTATTGATTTGAGACACAAAGTTACAGAGAGAGGAAAGAGGAGAGAGGAGAGAGGGGAGAGGGGAGAGGGGAGAGGAGAGGGGAGAGAGAGAGAGAGAGAGAGAGAGAGAGACAGAGAGAGAGAGAGAGAGAGGTCTTCCATCCACTGGTTCACTCCCCAAATGGCCACAACAGCTGGAGCTGGGCTGATCTAATGCCAGGAGCTTCTTCCAGATCTCCTATGTGGATGCAGGGGCCCAAGCACTTGGGCCATCCTCCATTGCTCTACCAGCCCATTAGCAGGGAGGTGGATCAGAACTGGAGCAGCCAGGACTCAAACCAGTACCCATATGGGATGCAGGTGCTGTAGGTGGATGCTTAACCTACTCTGCCACAGCACCACCCCGGGGTGATCCTGTCTTCATGCTACTCAGTCTATTTGCAGATCACCTACCTTCCTTCACAGCCAACAGTACCTCATTGTCTGTGTTTTCCCTCTCCACTACTTCTCGTCTCTCCCACTTAGACTGTAAGATTTGACAAATAATTAGAAAATATCTACAATCAACATTTATATTGCCTTAATATTCTTTATTTTATGTGGAATTCTGAGCTCTCCCCACTCCCCAATAGTGGTCTTCCTTCTATTAAGCCAGTCCCTTTATTATTTATAGTCCATGCTGCATATGGGACCATGTTAACAGACAAGGGAAACTGGTCAAGACATCCCCTTACTAATAAACTAGTCATAACCCGTGTATTATTCACTTCTGCACAACTGAAGTGGGAGCAGGGGCTACAGGGACTTCACTGGTTCATGTGACAGATTTCCAAGCAGCGGCTGGCTTTAGCTGTAATGTATAGCTAATAACTTAATCATACGGGCAAGTTTGCTCCTTTTCAATCCACTTCTCCTTGTACACTTTGTCTCCCAGTGTTTTGCTGGTCTCTTAGCTTCATTCACAGACTTTCCATGGGATATCATTATTGCTGCTTGCAGTCAATCCAACTTCCCTCTTAACAGTTCCAGAGAAAAAAGTATTTTCCCAAGAGCTCCATCACAATGGGGCAGAAGGCCCCTCAGGACCTGGAGTGCTGTCACAGTCTGGCTGGAGTCACCCTTGGAGCCACACAGAGCCAGCCCCCATCACTTCTAACTTGTGAAACGTAATTATTGAATTGGGGGGAACGATTGCAAAAGGAGATGCTGGGAAACCAATTCACTGGGTCTCATTGTTCCCTGCTGCCTCATGATCTATTCCAAAGTCCTCAGCTTAGCACATAGGCATCTTTACAGTCTGCTCCCAAGCCCCCCTTCACCCTCCTCTTTGGAAGCTATTCCCTACTCAGTGTCCTGCCACACTGATTCATCATCAATCCCTACACAGCTTTCGCTGTACCTTGTACTTGTAATATCTTCCTTACGCCAAATCCTTCCTTTTCCTGCAAAATATTACTCATGCTTAATGTTTAAAGACCCAGCTAAAATGTGCCTTCTGTTTTTTCCCAGCTGAACGCGTTGTCCCATCCTCTGCACTCCAAACGCGCTACTATTCCCCTGAAGTTCCTGGGATGCCACTTTTTTGAGGCACTGTTTATCACTAGACTGTGAGCTCCTTGGAAGGAGGAATTTCTCATTTATCTCTGTTCCCTCGATGCCCGTCCGTGGGATTAATATGGCAAACGTTGAACAAAGGGCTGGATGAAGGATTTGATGATGCAGTAAATACGTTGTTTGATGAAGACAGCACCAGGCTGAGTCTTTCGTCTTCATCTGGGCCCACCTTGCACCTCTCAATCTCACTTTCCGGATTGTTGCTTCTTCCTCCACGGGGTTTGCACATCTCTCCAGAAGGGCTCATGTGAATACATGAAACAGAAGAGCTGTCCACAAGCCTGCAGGGACCTCAGATATTCTTCTTCTTCTTCTTCTTCTTCTTTTGTAGTCATTTTTTTTTTTTGACAGGCAGAGTGAACAGAGAGAGAGACAGAGAGAAAGGTCTTTCTTTTCTGTTGGTTCATGCCCCAATGGCCGCTGCGACTGGTGCACTGCGCTGATCCGAAGCCAGGAGCCAGGTGCTTCTCCTGGTCTCCCATGCGGGTGCAGGGCCCAAGCACTTGGGCCATCCTCCACTGCACTCCTGGGCCACAGCAGAGAGCTGGACTAGAAGAGGAGCAACCAGGACAGAATCTGGCGCCCCGACCGGGACTAGAACCCGGTGTACTGGCACCACAGGCGGAGGATTAGCCAAGTGAGCCGCGGCGCCAGTTGGGACCTCAGATTTTCAATACGTATTTTCCAAGTGATGATAAGCATCTGACTTTTCATCTATAAACACGGTTAAGGACCACATGAGGTAAGATCAATAGTCCGGGAGGGACAGTTTTTAATCCCTTCCTCTTCGGAGATGTCACAACCTCACTCAATGTAGCCCTTCAGTCTACAACTAAATACCGTCAGCTTGGAGAGCTTTTTGTCAACATAGTGTTTATTGAGCATTTACTTACCAAGGGTCGGTTGCTGCTCCCTCTACATGGAATGCTGTTCTGCCAGATACTCCATTGGCTCATTGTCTTACTCGATCAGGTCTCTGCTCAAATGCGTGCAACTCAGACAGGCCTTCCCTGACTACACCCACTTGTAACAACCAACACTTCCACCTTGCAACTCTGTTCCTTTCGCCTGTATTTTTATTCATAGAACTTCTCAGTGCCTGTTGATATAATATGACCTGCATTACCTGTATGTGTTTCAACTGCTTGCTGCCTATCTTTTTCTTTTCCTTTTTTAAAAATATTTATTTATTTTATTTGGAAGAGTTACACACAGAGAGAAGAGAACGAGAGGCAGAAAGAGAGAGAGAGAGAGAGAGGTCTTCCATCCACTGGTTCACTCCCTAATTGGCCACAATGGTTGGAGCTGCTCCTATCCAAAGCCAGGAGCCAGGAGCTTCTTCTAGTTCTCCCATCCGGGTGCAGGGGCCCAGGGACTTGGACCATTTTCTACTGCTTTCCCAGGCCATAGTAGAGAGCTGGATCGGAAATGGAGCAGCCAGGACTCGAACTGGTGCCCATGTAGGCTGCCGGCACTGCAGGCAGCAGCTTTACCCACTACACCACAGGGTCGACCCTGCTACCTGTTTTTTTCAGTAGGACATAAGTACTTGGAGGCCTGGAGCTCTCTGGATCATGCCCATCAATTCTCCCTGAGCTCATAGACATGCAGAAACAATCATATCTATCAAGTCAATGGAACAATATCAGGCCCTTTCTATACGAGGTACTTCAAAATGTCCATGGAAAATTTTAATTAGAAGTAAGTTTATTTTGGTGCATAGCATTTTCAAATCTATGCAGTTTTCCATAATGCATGTTTTCCATGAACTTTTTGAAGATGCCCTGTATGCATGGATTTCAAAAATTTTGGCACTAAAATAAGCTTATCTTTTAATACTACTTAATAACATTTTTTATAAACTTTTTGAAGACCCTCGTGGGTTGTTTTACTCGATTTGACCCAGTGGCCCAATGAGGTAGGCACTAATAGTCTATTTTACAGAAGGGGAACCTGAGACCCAGAGGAGTTACGAGGTTACCTTTCAGGCCACGTAGTTTGTAAGTGGCTGAGTCAAGTCTCACTGCGTGTTTTCCCCTGTGGGACATCTCCAGGATTCACTTGGAAAGTTGAGATGAGATTGTACATTCTTCTCAAGCACCTAGTGGGACATTTGCCCAGTCCGGTTGCCATCCATTCCCTGTCGCCATGGAGACCCTAGAGGGAAGAGATTTACTACGCTATTGCTGGGCTGTCACAGATGAGCTACAGCACTGATTTCCTAACCTTCAGCCTGCAGTTATAAACTGGTTCCCTGTCTGAGATGTCACCTGACTTTTAGGAATCCCATTCTGCAGATGAAGACACAAAAGATACAGAGTTACGTCATTCCTCGCCAGGAGGGTTCCCAACTTTCCCCTTCCTGTTTATTGGTTAGGGAACAGCATATACCCAAATAGAGAGCATCCATACACTAGGACCAGGGCTTCCAACACCAGCCACACAAGATGTTTGGTCCTTTCTCTATACAGAACTTTTTAACTTGTTGGAGTTGGCCCAATCGGTTCAGAGTTCATCCTCCTATAAAACGGCCATTGTATCATATTCCTTCAATCATGGAGGTTGTTGCTCATGGATAGCCTGTGTTGCTAAGGATGACCTTGGGAAGAGGTCCCCAGATGACACTATTCTAGCCACCCACTTCCTGGATGCTCGATCTCACAACGTGCTCTGTGACCAGAGACGGCGAATGCCATCCAGAGAGAAATCACCACAACTTCTCAGAGATGACCTTATTCCACCACTGGGGAATGGCTTGCATAACTTTTACCCAGGAAAATTACTGCACTTCACCAGACTGTGAAACAATTTCTACAATATCAAAAATGGAAGCCAAGTAATAATAAACTAGATACTGGGGACACATATTTGGTTGAATAGTGTATAGAGCATATTTGTAGTATTCAGAACAAAATCAATTTGCCAAACTGTTTTATCCCAGTCACCGCTTCACCTTGCTTCCCACAAGTCCTTAGGGTCTTACACCAACCTACTTTATGATAGGTGTGTCTGCCCCTAAAGGATTCAAGGTTTATCAACACAGGTACTTCTAATGAAGCAACAGGTGGAGATTGCAAGGCCTGTAACACATAATATTTTTTTTAATAATACTGTGAAAAGGAACAGAAACATCAGTTATCTCAACAGCACCCTCCCTTTTGTTTGGAGCCTATTGTCACATGTTATTTCAGTGGCTGCGCACAGTGTCATTGGGACTGGTTCTCAAACTCTAGCATGCATGAAAATAACTGGAAAACTCAATAAAAAAAATACTGGTCCACGGCCCCTGGAGATTCTCTTTTGGTAGTTTTGAGGCAGGGCCTGAAATTCTGCATTGCTGAAGTCTTCCAGGAATGCAGATACTGCTGGTCCATGCTCCATGCTTTTAGCAGCAAACAGGAAATATCATCATACCCATTTCACAGGTGCAGACACGGGCTGTCCTCTTCAGATAGGCTTATAAAAGACAGCGAGAGCCTCTCCATGTACTGAAAACAATAGCAGCTCATTTCTCTGGCCATGAGCAGTGGGCTCCAGAATCATGCCTCCATCTTTAGTAAAGTCCTTTCTATCACCGCAATGCTCATTGTAGCTCTAGGCTAGCTGGGTGCAGGGAGGGAGAGGTGAGCTAATGTGTTGTAATGAATATTTTTACAAGCTCATTAAGGAAAGATGTATCGGGCCTAATGAGCAAACAATTTTCTTCTCTACTCCCACTGCTAAGGTTAAGACCTCCCAAGGTCAAAGCCAAGCCATCCCCAAGCTGCCTTCTTACAATGTTCCCTTGATGTTGATTAAAGATAATTTATTACAGATTCAACTGTGAGATTGGGGGTGTAGTGGGGGATGGTGATAGAGGGAAGGAGGGGCCTACATTCTGACTGATGAAACAGAATGATAATCAATTCTCAGAAAATTATCTCTTTATGAGACTCATGTTTACCTCCATATTGGGCAAGGGATTTCACAGCACGTTGCATTGTGGTTCCTGATAAAGCCATTGAAAAAACTTTATCTGCAGAATTAGGAAGTGGTGAACTATAAAATTGCTAATTATTTTCTAGTAAATTTACTTTTAAATAACTTTAGACATCAATTACAGGCACCATTAGGCACCATTAAGCACTGGGTGTGTTTACCAAACAAGGGCCGTGCCTTGCTGGTTTTTGTCCCATCTGTGTGGCCTCATCACTCAAGCTCCCCTCAGCTCCCCTCCCAAGTGCTTCTCAGACACAGCATTTGTACCAACAACTGAAATTAAACTCCATAAGCAATGACAGGCTGTTTCCATTTCAAGTGTCATTGCCTGGTCAACCCTGCTGGTGTCTTAGATGAAGGTTAGTATAGGGCAAGATTTTAATTCTAATTGTCAGTTTGGGCTACATCTCCTAGTTGAGCGTTTCTGTACCATTGCTGCAGTTTAGAATCACCTGGGGACTTAAAAAAAATAATAATGATATGTCAGGACCCCATTTCATTACATTTTCACTTAAAATTTTTCTTTTTAATCCATCCCGAGTGCCAAGGAAAACAAACACAGCCTCGTCTGTCCCCAGCTGCTGGCTCGATTAACCACCATCTTTCTCCTATCTCCTGTACCTTGAGTCATGTGGAAACTGAAGTTCAATACCAAGCTGGAGCTGTGATGTCTTGGCTCAGCGGTAACAGTGGCATCCAGTCAAGGGCGTCTCTCCCGGCCCAGTACCCACAAGGCTGAAGCGTCTTTAGAACCGCTAATCTGCAGGAGACCTTTCACAGAACATGTAGACACGCATGGAGGCAGGGAGGCCTGTGTTCTCAGTTTCCTCTGGAACTGTGGGAAGACCTCAAGTCCCTCACCTGTTGACAGGATGAGGGCTACACACCTCAGCTCTGTGGTGGATGTTCAGAACACACACTGCAGAGTGTGTGCCTCTGTGTGCTAAGCCTGGCTCTGCCACCTTCTAAGCTTTATCACTTGGTTCACTGTGCCCCAGTATCTCATCTCATCTTGGTTACTCCATAAGATTGTTGGGAGGATTACATGAATATAAGAAAAAATAAACAGAGGGGCCGTTGCTGTGGCATAGTGGGCTAAGTCTTTGCCTGCGGTGCCAGCATCCCATATGGGTGCTGGTTCAAGTCCTGGCTGCTCCTTTTCCAATCCAGCTCTTTGCTGTGGCTTGGAAAAGCAGTAGAACTTGGCCCGAGTGCTAGGCTGGAGAACATGGCCCAAGTGCAGCTGTGTGGGAGACCTGGAAGAAGCTCCTAGCTCCTGGCTTCGGATGGGCCCAACTCTGGACTCCACCTGTTATGGCCATTTGAGGAATGAACCAGAGATAGTGGTTCACTATCACACTAGGGAGTGAAAGATAGAGGGTCTTTCTCTCTGTCTCTCCCTCTCTTTTTCTGTAACTCTCTCTCAAACAAATTAATAAAACCTTAAAAAAGATGAACAGAATACTGGACAGAGCATAATGGTAGCTTTCGTATAAAGCTAAGACCACAGGATCTGAGAGTAGAGGCAATCTCCCCATGTTTATACTTTTGTAGAAGTGTGAGGTCTTGTCAGTAGTTACCCTTTCAAGAAATGGTAGGAAGGGAGCTTCCACTTACTTCTTTTGTGTGGTAGAGTAGCCAGCACAACTGATGAGAACACAACAGCTATTGCTTGCTATAGGTGTGATCACTCTTCACGTGTGACATGTTTCTGGCTTTCTCCAACCAGCCTGTGCTTAGAGAGAACTGGAGGAGACAGCACCTGCTCTCCTACTTCCTTCCTTTCTGGTGTGGGTCAACTCTGTCTCCTGTGATACAGAACAGCATGGCCCCCAGGGCTTGGGGGAGTAGAATCTGAAGCCCCTACTCTAGGAACCAAGTCTACACATGCTCTACAAAAGGTCTTCCTCCGTGGGGAGAGAGTCAAGGAAGAGTTGGCCATCAATGAAGCTGACGACTGAGTTCCCACCTGCTGATCAGTTTCTTTCCTTATTCCCTTGAGCCCAAACCTGGAACAGCTCTGAGGTGGGTTTTAAGGGCCAGAATCCAGCACTGCAAGGTGGTCTTTTTCTCCTCTCCGTTCCGTTGACTTGATTCACAAGCCAGAGTCGGAACTGTTCAGTTCCCTTGCTTGATATACCAGTCCCCTGCTCTTGCCCCAGCACCTACATGAACTTCGTACATAGGACATTTGTGAAGACCAAGTTCACATCATTTTTCCAGTGCATGGGGTGGTAAAGTTGGGGAGGAATGGAAGGATGCTTCCTGTGCATCCAGCCACGCCATTGGTGCTTCATTGTCCTTCCCACACCACTCCACTCTGGAATCAGGGCTTGAGTATTCCATGACATGTGGCACCTGGACCACCCATGAATGACCTGCAAGGCTAACCTGCCGTCTGTTTTGTGGCTTCACCTGGATACTACTTCTGCTCCTGCTGACCCTTCCTGAATATTCATGCACCTCAAAATCACGTGGAAAAATTAAAAGGAAAAAAAAAGGGGGGACAGGTGTTTAACTTCATGGCTTAACCAAGATTAAGATGGCTGAGTTCCTTATTGGAGTGCCTCTGTTCAATGATCAGCTCCAGCCCCTGGCTCCAGTTTCCTGATAAAGCAGGCCTTGGGAAGCAGTGATGAACTCTTAATTAATTGTGTTCCCACCACTGATATGAGAGACCTGAGTTAAGCTCCTGGCTTCAGCCCCAGCCCAGCCCTGGCTGTTGCCACCATCAGGGGAGTGTACCAGCAGATGGGAGTTCTTGTTCTGCTGCCTCTCAACTTTAAAAAAAAGGCTTATGGGAAAATGGAATGAAAATATAAGCATATTTCAGTGTGAAATAATTTGAACTCCATGCATTATTTTTTCATCATATACATTTTCTTTGATCTTTTGGAAACATTTGTCATAACCTTTTCCCAAAAAAGTCCAGAAATTCTGGTAGGAATTGCAGGGGCTGGGCTGCACTGGCTTTTGGTGCAGGAGAGATTTTGAGTCTTAATAATGCAGTGAGCACGGCTGTGAGTCCCCATATGTATCTGCAGTACCAAACAGCAAATGCCTGGCTTGTGAGCTCAGCGATGTTAAGTGCTTGGGGCCAGTAAGTAGAATGTTGCAATGCATTTTCCTTAGCAAAATCTGTATTCCAGGGCAAACAGCTATGAAAGGAGAGGTTGAGAAGATTAATTGATTCTTTTTTATTATAACATTTCTTACTGTTAAAAATTATAAAGTCAATATAATAACAGTATGGGGAGAGTTTGGAAAAGAGAGGAAACTAACTTCCTTAAATACCAACATCTAACACAACTCAAGTCTTACTGTTAGGCCTTTTCTTTCCCTTCCATTCCTAATACATACACAGGATATTTTGACACAATCACCATCATTACTTTATTCAATAAACAATTACTGGGCTCCTATTATGCGTGTAGCCTTCTGCTAAGGGGTCAAAGCCGTAGAAGACTTGGCCCCTGGTCAGGGCTTGCGCCCAAACAGACATCAACACCAATCATTCTAATACAAAGAGGCATCTGTGTTAACAGAGGCTGGGTCTCTCTAAGGTCTGAATCCAGGTCAGGAAGATCATGACCTGGTTCTACTTAATGCTCCAATTTGTCAGCCAGGACTGGTGATTTTAGGATCACAGGACAACGTGGTAGTATTCAAAGATCTTGCATTAGGTCCGTTTGTCACAATTCTACAATTGGAGGTGTTTTGGAAGGGAGGACCTAGTGATCTGACAAAATGGAATTCATATGAATACTAAAATAAGTTAGAGAATTTACATGAAAATCTAGGCTCTTTGAGTTCTCTTGAGGATTAGGCAGCATTGAGCCTGGCTTCTCTCTAGGGAACAAGGAAAACGAATTGAGGCTGCCCCATTCAAATGAGGCAGTGTCTCTGTTTGCTCCCTGTTGCCCATTCGTTACCTGTCTGGCCCATATGAGCGTGGACTTTTGCACGCAGCAAGGCCAGAGTCCTTCCAATGGATCCCATGGGACATCATCTCCTACCACCCTACTGTTCTCTTTGTGTTCCTGCTACTGACCTCGTTGCTGGCCCCAGGTGCACCCCATCCTTCCGCCTCAGTGTCCACACTCAGTCTGGAAGGCTCTTCTCCCAGATGTCCACGGCCTCATCCATTTGCCTCCCTCAAGTGTTCACTCCAAGGTCATGCATTCGCATGCACTTCAAACTGCAACCTCTGCTCTCACCTTATTCTGTCCCATTTCCCTACTTTAATATATCTTTTGCTTTTTACTGCCTTTTCACGTACTGAACAGACTATGTATTTATGTGTTGTGTTTGTTGCTAGTCAGCTCTCTCTCCCTGCTAGGAAGGAAGAGATGGCATGAAGTTCAGTGTCTAGAAATCTACCTGGTACCTAGCAGGTGCTCAACTCATTTTTGTGGAATAAATAACTGATCCTGATTAGACCGTAGGACTTAGAAGAATAACTACTCGCTCATCCCGACTCTGCCTTAGGAGCTAGATAACCTTGGCAAAGCATCAGAACACTAACACTCCATTTCTTTGTCAGTAAAATTAATTGGAGACTTAAACATCATAGATCTATACACAAAGAAGCTTTGCTAAAAGACATGGAAAAAACAGAATTAAAAGACACATTGATTTCTGGTGCAAAAAAAAATTCAAAATGCATGCACTTCTTTTTCATACCATGCATTTTCCTTAAATTCTAAACAATACTCCTCAAATGACAGATGTCCTGGTGCGATCAATGAGTCACCACGTGCTGGACAACAAGGCCAGAGGGCATTTACTGGTTTGATAGTAGGGGTTTATAAGCCAGTCTGGCTCCAGCTTGTCCATTAGTAGCCAAGGGATTGTAGCAAGTTACTGAGTTTCTGTCTACCTCAGTTTCCTATAAAGCTAAGTCCTACCAGACTGTCTCCTCATCCACCAGTTAGCAACACCAAAGAATACAATGTGCTTGGGTGGCAGGAGGGGGGAGTTTGGCCTTGTATCTTAACAGACACAAGTTGCGACGTCCACATCCCATAGCACAGTGTCTGTGTTGGACCTGATTCCAGCTCCCTGCTAATGTGCACCCTGGGGAGGAGACAGGTGATGATGGCTCCAGCCACTGGGCTCCTGCCACCCACATGAGGGACATGGACTGAGTTCCCAGCTCCTGCCTTTAGCCTGGCCTGCCGGAGCTGGAGAGTGAACCAGCAGATGGGAGCTCTCAACGTTTCTTCAGTCAATCATTCAATCAGGGTTTTTTTTTTTTTTCTTCAGAACAGGTGAAAAGGCCCTATAATATTAGCATAATAACTAACATATGGTTCTTCTCTTCACGTTAATATTGAAGATTCCTCAGAGGACTTGGTATGGATCCTTGGAGCAGAGCTGTGAGCTTGGCCTTGTGAGACCAAGAATCTTTGACCCATGATGATGATTTAAAGGATTCAGGGTGAGAGATGGAAGGTGAGGACTTATGCTCTTTGGACGAGAAGAGCCTTCATGCGATTTATCTTCTCCAGGGATGTAAATTTGTGGAGCATGATGGGCACCCTGGACTTTTAGTGCCTTGTGTATGAGGAGGTGGAGGACAGGCTGGTGGCAAAGCTTGGTGGTTCAGTTCTGCTTGGCTGAACTCGCTCAGGTGAACTCAGAAACTTGGTGCTTTTCCAGCTTCATCTGGACCTCCCACAGTCAGGGACAGCTAGCTCCAACAGGAGGATAATGGTGCTTCTCCCATCCCAGGGCTGCTAATGTGTGTGAAAATATCCCCATGCCAGCATCCCCGCCTGCACCAATGTGCCTGGAATCAGATAGAAAAATTGCCCCCTTTGAAGCCTCGTTTTTCGTGCACTCGAAGTTTTCAAGGCTTAAACACCATCGTCGTGATGAGAAAAGCCATCCCTGTTTACAGCCTCTGTCTCGCCCGAGCACTTAGCTAAGTGCCCTGCACAGGTCGCCTCCTGCTACCACAGGCCTAAGAGCTTGGGCCCATTAGGCTCACAATTTTGGCCAATTGTGTCCAAATTGGCCCATGGTAGGGGCTGCAAATGGCTAGGAAAGAGGCTGGTTAGGTGGAAATTCAGGTCTTGCAAGCCCACTCCTTCTCCTCTGAGGTTGACCAGATATTTAACCTCCAGGCCTCAGTTTTCTTATCTTTGAAATGGAGACCACACAGCTTACATCCCATGGGTGGGTAAGAAGTAAATGTGCCGGCCGGCACCGCGGCTCACTAGGCTAATCCTCCACCTGTAGCACCGGCACACTGGGTTCCAGTCCCGGTCGGGGCGCCGGATTCTATCCTGATTGCTCCTCTTCCAGTCCAGCTCTCTGCTGTGGCCCGGGAGTGCAGTGGAGGATGGCCCAAGTGCTTGGGCCCTGCACCCCATGGGAGACCAGGAGAAACACCTGGCTCCTGGCTTCGGATCAGCGGCCATTGCAGGGTGAACCAATGGAAAAGGAAGACCTTTCTCTCTGTCTCTCTCTCTCACTGTCCACTCTGCCTGTCAAAAAAAAAAAAAAAAAAAAAAAAAAAAGAAGTAAATGTGTCAAACACAGTGTTTGCCAAAAGTCCCTGCTCCAGAAAGGCCAGTGAGCTCTTCTTTATCGTTATTTTTCTCCCTCCCTTCTTTCCTCCCTTCCTCCCCCCCCCTCTTTCTTCAATTTCCTTTATTTATTTGAAAATCAGAGACAAACAGAGAGGGAGAGCCATTGAGAGATCTTCCATCTGCTGGCTCATTCGCCAAATGGCCACAATAGGCAGAGCTGGGCCAGGCTAAAGCAGGGAGCCTGGAATTTCATTCAGGTCTCTAACTTGGGTGGCAGGGGCCCAAGTACTCTGACCATCTTCCACTGTCTTCCCAGGTGCATTAGCAGGGAGCTGGATCAGAAGCAGGGCAGCTGAGATTTGTACTGGGTTCCTATATGAGATGCCGGCGTTGCAGGTGGCAGCTTAACCCACTGTGCCTCAATGCTGGTCCCTCACCTTATCTTTCTTATGATCCGTGCTTTGGGTTGAATTGTTATTGAGCTAAACTTCTCAAAATTCCTATGTGGAAGTCCTAACCCACGGTACCTCTCAGCATGTGACCGTTTTTGGAGATAGGGACTTTCAAGGAATGATTACACTAAAATGATGTCATGTGGGCGTGCTCATCCAGCAGGCCCGGTGTCCTAGGAAAAAGGGAGGGTTTTTTTGTTTTGTTTTTAAAGATTTATTTATTTATTTGAAAGTCAGAGTTACACAGAAAGAGAAGGAGAGGAAGAGAGAGAGAGAGAGAGAGAGAGAGAGAGAGAGAGAGGTCTTCCATCTGCGGGTTCACTCCCCAGATGGCCTCAATGGCCGGAGCTGTGCCGATCCAAAGCCAGGAGCCAGGAACTTCTTCCAGGTCTCCCATGTGGGTGCAAGGGTCCAAGGACTTGGGCCATCTTCTACTGCTTTCCCAGGCCATAGCAGAGAGCTGGATCGGAAGTGGAGCAGCCAGGACTCGAACCAACACCCATATGGGATGCCGGCACTACAGGTGGCGCCCCCCCCCCCCCCAGAAAGGAAGTTTTGGACACAGATACACAGACAGGAGACCTTATAAGGACACAGAAAGAGGATGACCACGTGTCAGCCAAGGGGAGAGGCCTGGAAACGTTAGCGGAGACAGATAGCTAGATACAGAGGGGCTCTGGATGTCTCCAGGACTTCCGTATCATAAGACACCAAAAACCACAGAGTTGGCAAATGTCCCAGAAAAGCCAGTCATACTGTCAGCCCTCGTGTCACCCTAATCAACGCTAGGCTCATTATAATATCACTAGCATGACAGTTTTGCTAAGTCCCTGCCCACCATCTTGTATGACAGGTTCCCAATGGTGCCAGATACAGCTTAAAAAAAAAAAATCCCTCCATCCTTAGGGAAAGCGAACAGTGGGTACATTCCAGGAAATCCCCACCTCGTCCCTGAAACGCTGCTCCCTACCTCATGAATATTCCACCCAGCATTATAAATACACTTACAATACGCTATGCCTGCTTGCCCGATTCAGCAAGCTTGCATCCTGGAGTTCTTTCTTGCAGCAGGTTCAAGGTCCTGGGTACACGTCCAGGTAATAATAAGAAGAAGCCAGCCCTGCTGACACCTGATCTCACACTTGCAGCCTTGAGAGAGCAGGGAGCCAAGCCACTTCTTTTGCAGAAGATCCCCAGTCCGCGGTATTTTGTTTTGGCAAACACTGGCCACCCCAGAGTGATATGCATGTGTACAGCTTTAGCTGGAGATCCCTACACCTACATGCGTATTTAGGTACATCTTTGATTACTCACTGCAAATATACTTTTTAGAAGGACAATCATTGGGTTGTTTTATATATATATATATATATAGTATAAGCATATATGTACAAGGACTATGCTTTATATCTTATAAGGCACTTGATACCCAAAGTTATAATGTCATCAAATTAAAATATCCTACAGTAGCTTGTTCCTGTTGTCTTTCATTAGTACCTGGGCATGACCTTCACCCTAACACTCACCCACAAGGGTCCCTTTTTTTCACTCCCAAGTTAATGGATGAACCTTGTGTTTTTTTTGTTTGTTTTTTTTGTTTGTTTGTTTGTTTATTTTTATTTTTATTTTTTGACAGGCAGAGTTAGACAGTGAGAAAGAGAGACAGAGAGAAAGGTCATCCCTCCGTTGGTTCACCCCCCAAATGGCTGCTACGGCTGTCACGCTGCACCAATTGGAAGCCAGGAGCCAGGTGCATCCTCCTAGTCTCCCATGTGGGTGCAGGGCCCAAGGACCTGGGCCATCCTCCACTGCCTTCCCCGGGCCACAGCAGAGAGCTGGACTGGAAGAGGAGCAAACGGGACAGAATCCGGCACCCCAACTGGGACTAGAACCTGGGGTGCTAGCACTAAAGGTGGAGGATTAGCCTAGTGAGCTGCGGCACCGGCCTCAAAACACTTTTAAACAAGGTTCGCCCAGGCTAATCCTCCGCCTTGCGGCGCCGGCACACTGGGTTCTAGTCCCGGTCAGGGCACCGGATTCTGTCCCGGTTGCCCCTCTTCCAGGCCAGCTCTCTGCTGTGGCCTGGGAAGGCAGTGGAGGATGGCCCAAGTGCTTGGGCCCTGCACCCCATGGGAGACCAGGAGAAGTACCTGGCTCCTGCCATCGGATCAGCATGGTGCCCTGGCCGCAGCGGCCGTTGGAGGGTGAACCAACGGCAAAGGAAGACCTTTCTCTCTGTCTCTCTCTCTCATTGTCCACTCTGCCTGTCAAAAAAAAAAAAGTGTTTTGAAATATTTTTTTAAATTGCTAGGGATCTAGCACATTTCAGAAGTATTGAGTATTTTGATTTTTCCCCCCAGTAAACAGCTAATTTATATGCTTTGCCCATTCTCCTAACAGGACCTATATACTTTTTATTGATTTATAAGAGCTTCACATTTTTTGAATATTCAATTTCTGTTACAGAATTTACAAATGCTTTTTCACAGTTCACAATTGCCCTTTCCATTTTGTTTGTGGTTTTTTTGATATAAATACTCCATTTAAATCATATTGAAGATAAATCTATTAATATATTCCTTCATTTTTATTTCTATTCAATTATGCTAAAAAATCTTCCCTGTAAATACCAAGTCTGCTCATTTCTCCCTTCTTTCTCCTTTCCTACCTTCCTTCCTTCCCTTCCTCCCCCTCCCCTCCCTCCCATCCTTTCTTCCCTCCCTCCCTCCCTCCTTCTTTTCTTTCTTTCTTTCTTTCTCTCTCTTTCTTTCTCTTTCTCTCTTTCTTTCTTTCCTTCCTTCCTTCCTTCCTTCCTTCCTTCCTTCCTTCCTTCCTTCCTTCCTTCCTTCCTTCCTTCCTTCCTTCTTTCTTTCTTTCTTTCTTTCTTTCTTTCTTTCTTTCTTTCTTTCTTTCTTTCTTTCTTTCTTTCTTTCTTTTCTCCCTCCCTCCCTTCCTCCCTCCTTCCCTCCTCCCTTCTGCTTACAATATTACATTATTGTATCACCTCATTTACTTTGTTCCAGGTATTCAGGTTACTATTTAACTTCTGCTTTTCCTTCTTTTTACTATCACTGTTTTTATAAGTGACTAGCAGATTGCCCTAAAACTGTGTTAATTGACTGGTTCTTCCTTTTCTTGCTGAGTTAAAGGCCACCTTTATCATATTGAACATTTTTTAATATTCTCATCTCTTTCTGGGCTATTTCTACTTTTATTTAGCTCAAGCTATCCACTCTTAAACAGGTCCTACACCATCCTAATGACTATATTAATTATACTAGTATTATAATTTATTGATGTACTTTCCTTAGCTTATTATCATATTAGTAGGTCAATATATTAGCATATTAATATATATTCATCTCATTGGTTTGTAATATTTTCCTAATTATTTCAGACTTTTTTAAATTCAAGAATAACTTTGTCTAGATGTAAAATTAGGATCTTGATTGAAAGTGTTCACATCTATAAATTAGCGGAGTTAAATATTTTTAAAATATTCTTCTAAACACAAACCTAATGTCTCTCTTTTCAGGTCTATTTTCTGAACACTCAGTAAACATCTGCATCTATTTTCTAGGTCTTGAACATTTTGTGTCCTTCACTAACCTGTTACAACTACTATTTCTATTGTACAGCTTTGTAATACTGGAGAAGTCACCTCACCTCTCTGCTCTTCCCTTGCTCTTCTTTAAACTGGTCGTGTTCCTTCCTCCCTCTGCCAGAGACTGTTCACAGCATGCCGGGTGATGGTACGAGCTGTTGTTAATTTCAAAGAAATTGTAGAACAGTACTAGATCATCATAATCATACTAGACTACGAGGAAAATCCCTCTTCCACATGACAACTCTCTGTGCACCTGCTACAATTAGCTTATAAATCTTTGAAGTGAGGCCACGAGGCAGTGAGATAGCAAACAACAATCCACGTTGGAAGAATGCAGCTTTAACTCTTTCTACCCTGCTTCATGCTCCCTACCAGCTCACTCCAACTGCCTATCAGAAATATTTTTTAAATTGCTAGGGATCTAGCACATTTCAGAAGTACTGAGTATTTTGATTTTTCCCTCCAGTAAACAGCTAATTCATATGCTTTGCCCCTTCTCCTAACAGGACCTATATACTTTTTATTGATTTATAAGAGCTTCACATTTTTGAATATTCAGTTTCTGTTACAGAATTTACAAATGCTTTTTCACAGTTCACAATTGCCCTTTCCATTTTGTTTGTGGTTTCTTTTGATATAAATACTCCATTTAAATCATACTGAAGATAAATCTGTTGATATATGTTTAGTTTCTGATGGAAGTGGAAATGCCCATGATGTGTTTCCATCCATGAGGTGTGAGTTGGCTCTCAAGAGTGATTCCTGATTGTATTATGTTTCCTTCCCCACTGTCCTAATCCTAGTTACTCTCACTCTGGAATTCTATCTGATGGATAATTCTATTCTATTCTATTCTATTCTATTCTATTCTATTCTATTCTATTCTATGATGGATAATTCTATTAGAGGATAATTCCCCGTGACTGTTCTGTAGGATGATTCTACATGAAGATTCTAAATGATGGCCTATGAGCACTGCTGTTGTTGGAATGGGATTTAACTGTGCTCCCCCAAATTTTGCGTGTTGGAAGCTTGGTCTCCAGGATGGCAGTGTGGGGAGGTGATGAGACCTTTAAGAGATGGGGCTTAGTGCAAGGTCACTGGGCTATTGAATGATTAATGATGTTCTTGTGGGACCCCAGTTAGCTCCCACCTGAGAATGAGCTGCTATAATAGAGTGAGAACAAGACTTCCTCTCCACCCTGGCTTCCTGTTTTGCTGTGTGGTTTCTCCTTGTGTATACTCCCACCATGCTACCCTTTGTCCTGACGTGCTGCAGCCAGGGTGTTTTTTGTTGTTGTTGTTGTTGTTGTTTTAATTTTTAGCCTCCAAAATGATAGAAATCAGCCTGTTTGCTTTGGAAAGTACACAGCTTCTGGTTGTTACAGCAGTGGAAATGGACTAATATGAGCACTCTTGATGGTACTGATTTTAACACTAGTGTGGGGTTTCCACTGGGGGTCCCTCTAAGTTGTTGTGGAAGACAGAAGGTTGACAGACAGGACAGGAAGAAAGACAAAACGGGGGCTGGCATGGGGTCTGGGAGAGGATAAACGGGAATCAGAGTGGAGCTTAAGAATGGATTGTAGGCCAGCGCCATAGCTCAATAGGCTAATCCACTTGCGGTGCCGGCACCCCGGGTTCTAGTCCCGGTCGGGGCGCTGGATTCTGTCCCGGTTGCCCCTCTTCCAGGCCAGCTCTCTGCTGTGGCCCAGGAAGGCAGTGGAGGATGGCCCAAGTGCTTGGGCCCTGCACCCCATGGGAGACCAGGAGAAGCACCTGGCTCCTGCCTTCGGATCAGCGCAGTGCGCCTGCAGCAGTGTGCCAGCCACAGCCATTGAGGGGTGAACCAATGGAAAAGGAAGACCTTTGTCTCTCTCTCTCTCTCACTGTCCACTGCTTGTCAAAAAAAAAAAAAAAAAAAAAAAAAGAATGGATTGTAGAGTGAATGTCCGTTGTTGGGAAGAAACAGGGATTGACAGAGGGCTGGGTGGGAGAGAAGGACCAGCAGACATGAGGGGGGAGGAGTTTAAAGGGAAAGGAAATAAAATGAGAAGTCTCAGATTATTCAACTTCTGTGCAAACCATTGTGAAAATGTCCCCAAATGTTGCCAACAAAACATTCTGTGAATAAGTTGTTATGCAGTGAGATAAGCTGGGGGCTGGAGGACGGAATTAATATAGTAAGTAATTCTATCCCTTTGGCAATGTCTTTCTGCATGAAATAATGATTTTATGTCTCACTTCTCTCCAGCCTGCACATTCCTCATCGCAAACAGTTCCACAGTGAGTGACTATTTATGTTTCAAGGCAACAGAATCGACATAATGGGCAATCCTCTGAATCCCTTTTTGCCAAGGACTGCCAGAGCCACCTAGGGAGCCTGGGAGAGCTTTCCAGGGGGAAGAGTGATGTTGCTGCTGCCGGCTGAAGGCGACGGGGTTTGGAATATGGACTCAGGCAGACCCTGCGCACGCCCAGCCAGCCTCAGCCACCTTGTCTGCATCTCCGTCTTCTTGTTTGAAAAATGGGGGTGCACACATCCAGCTCCCACTGTTTAGGCAGACAGTGCCATCATGGCTTAGCAAAGGTACTCCGGGAAAATGGCCCATCTCTTTCCAGCTTCTGTGTTTGCAAGGACACAAAGCTGGGTGATGAATTTCCTGCCTGTGGGTGCTGAGCAAGAAGCAAGATGTTATCTGGTCCTGGTCCCTGCACTTTCCTAAGAATGCTCACTTCATATGCAGGTCCTGTGGTGCAGTGGGTTAAAGCCCTGGCCTGAAGTGCTGGCATCCCATATGGGCGCCGGTTCGATTCCCGTCTGCTCCACTTCTGATCCATCTCTTCTATGGCCTGGGAAAGCAGGGGAAGATGGCCCAAGTGCTTGGGCCCCTGCACCCGCGTGGGAGACCTGGAAGAAGCTCCTGGCTCCTGGCTTTGGATCGGCACAGCTCCAGCCATTGTGGCCATCTGGGGAGTGAACCAGCAGATGGAAGACCTCTCTCTCTGTCTCCACCTCTCTCTGCAACTTTTTCAAATAAATAAAATAAATCTTAAAAAAAAAGAATGCTCACTTCATTCATTCACCAATGCCTATTTCACGCTTCCTTCATTCCAAGCAGTATACTGCAGGGATCAAAAAGATGAGTGAACATATAATCAGTCACGGATCATCCAATGACCTTTGTACACTCCCTATGTGCTCCGTGGTAAACCAGGCAATGGCACTGGGAAGCATTCTATCTACGTTCAATCCTTACCAAAGGAAGAATACAATGGTCTCTTTTGTGCCCGTTTTATAGATTAAAATGATCCAGAGGGCCAGTGTTGTGGCACAGCAAGTTAACATTCCATGTTAGAGTGCCAGTTCGAAGCCTGAATGCTTTGCTCAGATTCAGCTCCTGGGAAGGCAGCGGAGGATGACCCAAGAGCTTGGATCCCTGCTACCCAGGTGAGAGAGTCGGATGAAGTTCCAGGCTCCTGGCATCAGCCTGGCCCTGCCCTGGCTGTTGTAGCCATTTTGGGGCATGAACCACAGGATGTAAGACCTTGCCTTTATCTCTCTCTCTCTCTCTCTCTCTCTCTCTCTCTCTCTCCATTCCTCTTTTTTTATTATTATTTATTTGTTTGACAGGTAGAGTTATAGAAAGTGAGAGAGAAAGAGAGAAAGGTCCTCCTTTCCAAATGGCTGCTATGGCTGGCGCTGCGCCGATCTGAAGCCAGGAGCCAGGCTTCCTCATGGTCTCCATGCGGGTGCAGGGGACCAAGGACTTGGGCCATCCTCCACTGCTCTCCTGGGCCACAGCAGAGAGACTGGACTGGATTAGGAGCAACTGGGACTAGAACCCGGCACCCATATGGGATGCTGGCGCTGCAGGCGGAGTATTAACTTAGTGAGCCACGGTGCCCGCCAGTAGTCCATTTTCTACTGCTATAACAGCATGCCCTGGACTGAATAATTTATAAAGAAAAGGGATTTAAGGCCGGCGCCATGGCTCACTAGGCTAATCCTCCGCCTAGCGGCGCCGGCACACCAGGTTCTAGTCCCGGTTGGGGCGCCGGATTCTGTCCCGGTTGCCCTTCTTCCAGGCCAGCTCTCTGCTGTGGCCAGGGAGTGCAGTGGAGGATGGCCCAGGTGCTTGGGCCCTGCACCTGCATGGGAGACCAGGAAAAGCACCTGGCTCCTGGCTCCTGCCATCGGATCAGCGCGGTGCGCCGGCCGCAGCACGCTGGCCGCGGCGGCCATTGGAGGGTGAACCAACGGCAAAGGAAGACCTTTCTCTCTGTCTCTCTCTCTCACTGTCCACTCTGCCTGTCAAAAAAAAAGGGGGGGATTTATTTTGGTCAGTGAGGATTAACCAAGTGAGCCATGGTGCCAGCTCCTTTTCTTTCTTTTTTTTTTTAAGATTTATTTATTTATTTGAAATTCAAAGTTACCCAGAGAGAGGAGAGGCAGAGAAAGAGAGAGATAAAAATCTTCCATCCGTTGGTTCACTCCCCAGATGGCCACAAGGGACAGAGCTGTGCCGATCCGAAGCCAGGAGCCACGAGCTTCCTCCAGGTCTCCCACGCAAGTGCAGAGGTCCAAGGACTTGGGCCATCCTCTACTGCTTTCCCAGGCCACAGCAGAGAGCTGGACAGGAAGTGGAGCAGCCGGGTCTTGAACCAGTGCCCTTATGGGATGCTGGCACTGCAGGCAGCAGCTTTCCCCACTATGCCACAGCGCCGGCCCCTGCATTTCAAATAAATAAATAAATCCTGGAAAAAATGCATCTGCAATGTATAAAGTTAAACAGTTCCCCCACCCGAGTCACATGGTATTGTAGTCTGATTTAGACTAAAACCGTACGACAGCACAGCCTGAGTGCTCCACCTTTGTGCTCTGTTTCCCTGAACCTACGTGTCCCATAGCCCAGCGAAGGAGGCAGATCTGCCCATCAGCACGGCCAGCTCAGTGTTAAGGGCCCTGGGACTCTTACCTAAGACTCGGTGGGATCGTACACCATGAGTTACTGTCTGAATACCAGTCGGACCCAACTTAATTATCCTAGGGTTTTGAAGATGACAAAGGTGCTGAATGTCTGATTTGTGTCCTGAATAACAAGCAGGGCTAGGCAGCACAGGCCTGCCTCTCTGGGTGGGGGTGATGTGCTCCTGGAGGAGGAGAGGTCACTGGAACACAGTGCGGCGGTCTTGTGGAGGGCCTGCAGGAGGCAGAGTGGGAGAGACCCAAGGGAGCAAGGCCTTTGTGGGGGAGAGCACCCCATTGCCCATCTGGAGAGCTTACCCTCTGTCCTCAGGGCCAATAAGAGCCACTGAGGCATTGTGTGGAAGGAGTGACGATGATTAGGTTGGTGATAGGGAAAGCTCATGCCTGGCGAGTGAATGGGTGGCTGCAGCCTGGTGGCAAGTGACACCAATGATGGGTAAAAGGTAGGTGAGGAACAACCAGATCTTGAACTAAGGCATTGGGAGTGGAGAAGAGAGAATGATTTTTTTGAAGATTTATTTATTTATTTGAAAGGCAGAGTTACAGAGAAGCAGAGGCAGAGAGAGAGAGAGAGAGAGAGAGAGAGAGAGGTCTTCCATCCACTGGTTCATTCCCAGTTGGCTGCAACAGCCAGAGCTGAAGCCAGGAGCCAGGAGCTTCTTCTGGGTCTCCCACATGAGTGCAGGGGCCCAAGGACTTGGGGCATCCTCTACTGCTTTCCCAGGCCACAGCAGAGAGCTGGATCAGAAGAGGAGCAGCCAGGACTTGAACTGGCACCCATATGGGATGCTGGCACTGCAAGTGGAGGCTTAGCCCACTACACCACAGCACCGGCCCGGAGAGAGTGCATTTGTAAGAGATTCACAAGGAAAATTCCTTGGTTCTGAGGTGGTGCAGCCACTGGGGAAGGAGACCGGGCGAGAGTTTTCAGGAGTTCTTCTGGATGTTCTGGGTCGTGACGCCCCCTCCTTGCCTGCCCCAATAGAGACGAGCGAGCCTGATTTGACATCTGTATAGAGCTTTCCCAATGTGCCAAAGGTCCTTCAGTTTTAAAAGCACGGCAGAAGCCTCTGATTATTCCCTTTCAGTGTCCTTTTGATCTGAAGGCAAGTTTAATCAACCAGAAGCCCACGGCAGGGGGTTGAAAGCGTAGCCAGCCATTTGGCCTCTTTCATTCTCCAAGGCAGATCTCTCAACCAAAGTGGCTGAGTGATCCCTCCCCCTTTCTCCTCCTTTCTGGCCCCGTGATGATGACAACACGTGCCGTGGTGACCCTAGTGTGTTAGGACACCAGGCATGAGCGTAGCAGCTCCCACGGGGCGGCAGCCCCATCCCTGTGACCGCGGTGAGACTCTCCCACAACTTGGCAGTTCTTCCACGTATTCAACAGATATTCACTGAGCATCAGTAGGAAGGGTCTCCGACCAGTTCCCGGGAATGCATTTTATGAAAACACTATGCAAAGCTTACCAAACAAGCTTATCTTTGGATTCTATTATTCCACAAACTTTTTTAAAGAAGATTTATTTATTTATTTGAAAGTCAGACTTATACAGCGAGAGGAGAGGCAGAGAGAGAGAGAGAGTCTTCCATCCACTTGTTCATTTCCCAATTGTCCGCAACAGCCAGAGCTGCACCAATCCGGAGCCAAGAGCCAGGAGTTTCTTCTGGGTCTCCCACATGAGTGTCGGGGCCCGAGGACTTCGGCCATCTTCTACTGTTTTCCCAGGCTATAACAGAGAGCTGGATTGAAGTGGAGCAGCTGGGACTTGAACCAGTGCCCATATGGGTTGCTGGCACTGCAGGTGGGGGCTTTACCTATTATGCCACAGCGCCAGCCCCTCCATGAACTTTTTAAAGTACCCTTGCACATTCCTGGTTCTGCATTATGTGCCAAACATACCACAGGGAGCAAAGAAACAGTCCCAGGTCCTGACCTCACAGATCTAATCTTCTAATGGAAGTTGGTAGGGTGGACGTTGTTCAGACCAATACATACTGACATGCAATAAAAGCTGGAAGTGCTAAAAAGGAGAGTAGCCCAGAGGTGTGAGACTCCACGTTAGTAAACGGATTTCTACTGCTTCATGAGGTCAAGGGAGATGCTCCTAAGAAAAACAACCGTTACTCTTGACATCTGAAGGATGACAACGTGTATTGCAGGAAAAGAGAAAAAACAAAGGAAGAGTTGCCCAATATAAGATCACTCTTCCCAGTTAAATTTTATAATACTGCTTTTGTAAGATCTAAAGTAGCTTCTCCCTGCCTGTAGTCCAGGTGGACACTTTGTTAAGAAAATTTACTTATTTATTTGAAAAGCAGAGACAGAGGGAGAGACAGAACGAGCTCTTCCATTGGTTCACTTGCCAAGTGGCCACAGGTGCCAGGGCTGGGCCAAGCTGAAGCCAGGAACCTGGAACTCCATCCTGCTGTCCCCTACGTGGGTGGCAGGGGCCCAAGCTCTTGGTCTGTTGTCTGCTGCCTTCCCAGGTGCATTAGCAGGAAGCTGGATCAGAAGCAAAACAGCCAGGGCAAGCGCTGTGCCTTAGTGGGTTAAGCTGCCAACTGCAGTGCCAGCACTGTATATGGGTGCTTGTTTGTGTCCCAGCTGCTCCACTTCCTATCCAGCTCTCTGCTAATGCACCTGGGAGAGCAGTGGAGGATGGCTCCAAGTCCTTGGGCCCCTGCACACATGTGGGAGACCCAGATGAAGCTCTTGGCTCCCTTCTTCAGCCTGACCCAGCCCTGGCCATTGCAGCCATTTGGACAGTGAATCAGCAGATGAAAGATCTCTCTCTCTCCCTCTCCCACTCCCTCTCCCTCCCTCCCGCCTCATTCTGTGATTCAGACTTTCAAATAAAAAATATTTTCAGAAAAAGCAGCTAGCATTTGTTTTTTATTTTTATTTTTTAAAGATTTATTTATTTTTTTGAAGTCGAGTTACACAGAGAGAGGAGAGGCAAAGAGAGACAGAAAGGTCTTCCATCCACTGATTCACTCCCCAATTAGCCACAATGGCTGGAGCTGGGCCAATCTGAAGCCAGGAGCTTCTTCCGGGCAGCTAGCATTTGAACTGGCACTGTAATACAGGATGCTGGCATCTCAAATGGTGACTCAACCTGCTGCACTACAACACCAGCTCAGGTGGGCACTTTTGATGTGGCACATCAGTCCTTCTCCTATGCACTGGAATCTGGCCTAGACACGGTGGTTAGGAACCCTGAGTTTGGTACCAGACAGATCCAAGTTGAATCCAGGCTTCATCCCCTCCCAGCTGTGTGACCTTGGGCTGGGGGCACGCCCAACCTGTGCCCAGGCCTCTTCAGCTGGTAAACTGAGACTAAAATCCCCTGTACTTCCTAGCGCTTTGGGAAGAGTTAGTGAGAGAGCAGACACAGGGTGCCCAGCAGGTGCCTGGCACGTGAGTGGGTACTCAGTGGTAGATGGCTTTCGTCAATGTGGACTTTTGAATTTGATTCCAAGTCAACCCACTGAAAACCAGCTCTCCAAAGCCAACCTGAAAACAGAACTAAAAAACAAAACCAACTCCATCAGTGACCCACTTGTCCCACGACTGAATGCAGAAAGCGTGGTTGCTGGTACGAAATAGAAATGTGAAACAAAACCTGTGCTGAATCCCACATCATTCTGCTCTTCCCAGCCAAACGACTCAAAAGAGGAGTCTGAGCTGATGTGTCAACTCAACTGCTCCTATCACAACCCGTCTCCGCTCTCGGGCTCCTGGGCTCCTGCCTTCAACAAGCCACCAATCCTGAGATCACCCATTGCTCATGTTGACTGGATCCTAGGTCTCTTTCCCTTCCCGGCCTGACACTGTGCTTCCTGCTTATTTGATTGGGAATCGTTATAGATTTTTCTTTATAGAAAATTTTGCTTTTGCTTCTTTTACTCCTCTGACTCTCCAACTCAAGTTACTTAAAACTTTTTATTAATTTGAGAGGTAGAGACAGACAGGTCGAGAGAGTTCCCATAGGCTGGTTCACTCCCCCAAATGCCCACATCAGCCCCTGGGGCAGGGACTGAAGCCAGGAACTAGAAACTCAATCCAGGTCTCTCTCCCTCATGGGTGGCATGGGCTTAATTATTTTAACCATAACCTGCTGCCTCCTGGGATCTGAATTAACACCAAGCTGGAGACAGGAGCCAGAGGTGGGTCTCAAATGACTCAGGCACTCGGATGAGGGACGCAAGGTTTTTTTTTTTTAATATTTATTTATTCATATATTTGAAAGAGTGAGACAGAGAGAGGAGAGGCAGAGAGAGAGGTCTTCCATCCAATAGTTCACTCCCCAGATGGCTGCAACAGCCGGAGCTGTGCCTATCCGAAGCCAGGAGCCAGGAGCTTCTTCCAGGTCTCCCACATGGGTGGAGGGGCCCAAGGACTTGGGCCGTCTTCCCCTACTTTCCCAGGCCATAGCAGAGAGCTGGATCAGAAGTGGAGCAACTGGGTCTCAAACCAGCGCCCATATGGGATGCCGGCGCTTCAGGCCAGGGCGTTAACCCACTGTGCCACAGCGCCAGCCCCAAGGACTCAAAGGCTTTTAACTGGTGTCTCAACTACCGCTAGGCCAGACCCTTGCTCCTCACTTTGGGATCTTTCATTGCAATTTCTCAGGGCACGATCCCACAGCCGCCTTCTTCACATTGCCCTCTTTGACCTGTTCCCACACGGTGGTATAATATGCACAACCATCGGTTTTATTGTCATCTATTTTCTTATAACTCCAGAGTTTTATTCTAGCTGAGACCTTGGGAGGTTCATGCTCATATATTTAACTGGAATTTGAGATCATGACTTTCAATCTATCAACACCCATCAAAGTTAGACTCCTGACTCCAGTTTCCCCACACCTGCATTTGGCCCCAGTGTTTTGAATCTTACTCTGTAGCATCTCACCCAACCAGATATTAACATCTCAACCCTAGGGCTAATCTGTAACCTCCCCTCCCCGACTCCTCTCACCAACCTACATCCAAAGAATCAACCAATCTAGCAGATTTTCCTGCCAATCCTTGTCTCAGACATTTCTCTCCTTTGCAGAGAGCTTTTTAAAAAATGCAATCTGATTATGTCACTCCCTTGCTTAGAGTCCTTAATTCTGCAGGGATTAAGACCCAAATCCTTAGCACGGCTTGTGTAATCACATCATGACTTCTCTCTCCAGCCATATGTCATGCCATTTCCATCACGTGTCCTGATCTCAAGCCGCAATGCCTTAATTTTTGCTCGCTGACAGCCTCATCCTGTCTTGCCCAGCTGCCTTGATATAAGGCTCTCCCTCAACCTACAGTCCTTTGCTGTGTCTGCCACCCAGTACCACCAGCTAATTCTTTTCATCCTTCCATTATAAGGGTGCATGTCACTTTCTCAGATCCTCTGAGTTTCCTAATCAAAAAGTTTAGGACAAAAGGGGACTATAAAGATAAATATCTGGGTGCAAAATGTTTTTGGAATCCATGCTTTTTTATTGATTGCATTTTATTTTTTGTATTAGATTCTCACATTTTTAATGTTTGAGATAACATATTTTTAATTTACAGTTTAGTCAAAGGCTTAAGGCTCCACTAAGTAGAGTTCAGCAAGTGAAATGCAAACAGACCACAGTTCAGCAGAAATATAGGCAAGGGTTATAAACAATAATCAAATGAAAAGATATCAGTTTCACTCATATAGACTTTTAAAATAATCACGGATCATTAAAATTATAGTAGTTTATCATTCTTAACAATGTGTTTGAAGTAGAAAACAAAGTTCAGGACCTGATGGCTTTACTACTGAATTCTACAAAACATTTAGAAGGGAACTAAGTCTAATACATTTCATAATATGCATTTTAGTGGCTTTTTGAAGACCTTTTGTATGCATGAACTTTGATTTTTTTTCCACCAAAATAAGTTTATCTTCACATTTCATTTTCTTTTCTTTTCTTTTTTTTTTAAAAATTTATTTATTTTATTTGAAAGGCAGAGTTACAGAGAGGCAGGGAGAGAGAGAGAGAGAGACAGAGAGAGAAAGGTCTTCCATCCTTCCATCCTCTGGTTCATTCTCTAGATTTACGCAACTGCCGGAGCTGTGCTGATCCGAAGCCAGGAGCCAGGAGCATCTTCCAGGTTTCCCACACAGGTGCAGGGGCCCAAGCACTTGGGCCATCTCTTGCTGCTTTTCTAGGCCATAGCTGAGAGCTGAATTGGAGGTGGAGCAGCTGGGACCCACATGTGACTTGCTCACAACTGTGTCTTCAGTGTGTTGACTGCTACCTGCTACATAGGAGACACTTAGCAAATACTCTTTGGGTGAGCAGATGAATGAATAAATAAATCTGTATTTCTTACAATACTGTTGTGAAAGTGAGATAAGTGGAAATACTATGCAATCTGTAAAGTGTGGCATAAACTGCACTCACTGTCTTCATTAAAGTCTAGAGCAGACAGCTATAATGCCAGAGCAACTAGCTACAGAGTCTGAGCTGACAGGAACAGGGCTCTGGATAGGATCAAAGATGACAAATGGAATCTGACACACGTTTAACAGTGACGAACCTGGGTTGTGCGTGTGGGAGTCAAGTTCCAGTGCCTAGTTGTATAAGGCTGCTGGATGATACAGCACGCGTGTCCTGATTTCCCCCTTCTTGCTTCTTCTTCCATCTATCCTTTTGGGTTCTCAAAAAACGGTAAAGGAAGATTGATTTCCCTGTCCACACCCCTCCAATTGTGAAATCAGGGTTTGCCTCCGTGTTCTGACAACATCCTGCACATTCTACTATCGGGGCATGTGTGTTTGCATTTCAGCTTACTCCCACTAATACTTACAATAGCTCCGTTATACAGAAACGGCTCTGCCATGCATTGTGCTGGCTGCTTTACTTCACTTTCAATTAGTATTTGAAACAGCCCTCTAAAGGTAGGTGTGGTCATTTGCAGATGGAGACCTGAGGCTTAGTATTGTTCAGCGCTTTGCTGAGGGGTTTACATATCAACAGACAAAGAGAAAATAGAATTTGAACTCAGATACGCATGTCTAGTTTGATAGCACGTTGGTACGTGTTCAAGGTAAGCTCTCTAGAATACAGAAACAGTCCTCACTTGTAGAGTTTGATGACTTTTGGTGTAAATATTCCCATCGTAGCAAACTTCAAACAGCATCCCACCAATCTGATGAGGAATCCTGCGCTCTTCATCCTTGTCTCGAAGCAGTAGCTCTTCAAGTGCAGTTCCAGGCAGGCATAGCACCACTGGCCTCACAGAAGGGCATGCTGGAATTGCAAATTCTGGAGGTCCTTCCCAGATGTCCTGTCTCAGAAACTCCAAGGTGGGGCCTGGAAATCTCTGCTTTAACAATCCTTCCAGGGGATGCTGATGTTTGATCACCCTTGTTTTGTAGAGTATAAGTACTTCACTGGCACGCTTAAAGATTTATTAAACTGGCCGGCGCCGCGGCTCACTAGGCTAATCCTCCGCCTAGCGGCGCCGGCACACTGGGTTCTAGTCCCGGTTGGGGCGCTGGATTCTGTCCTGGTTGCCCCTCTTCCAGGCCAGCTCTCTGCTGTGGCCAGGGAGTGCAGTGGAGGATGGCCCAGGTGCTTGGGCCCTGCACCCCATGGGAGACCAGGAAAAGCACCTGGCTCCTGGCTCCTGCCATCGGATCAGCGCAGTGCGCCAGCCGCGGCGGCCATTGGAGGGTGAACCAATGGCAGAGGAAGACCTTTCTCTCTGTCTCTCTCTCTCTCACTGTCCACTCTGCCTGTTAAAAAATAAAAAAAATAAATAAAATAAAAATAAATAAATTAAAAAAAATTAAAAAAAAGATTTATTAAACTGAACTGAACTGAATGGACAACTATCAAGGGAACACTAGTCCCTCAGCCAAGTTTAGCCCCAGGGAGTCTTAGTTCCACCTTTTCAGGACAAGAGGAAGATGGAAAGGACTTTTGGTTGGAGCTATTTTCCTTAAATCCCCCTGAGGATCCCTCCCCCATTTACATCCTCAGATTCCTGAGACACAATTGGAAAGAGTGTTCTCTGAGTTATTATTAAGAAGAGCAGTTCCTTCAATTTATTCCTGCCAGAAGTAAGATTTTAACTTCTCATGTTCCTCCTAAAACGCCTTTGTCTAATCTGAGATCACAAAGATTATTTTCTTCTGTTTTGTTCAAGAAGCTTAATTGTTGTGTTTTTTACATTTCGGCCTATAATCCATCTTAAATTATTTCTGCATATGGCATTAGATAAAGATCAGTGTTGATTCTTTCTTCATACAATTATCCATCCCTATACCGACATTCAGTTTGTTCATCTTCTTTCTTGATAAAATGATAATTTCCTGATTGAATTGCACTTGTAGTTTTGTCAAATATTGGTTGGCCATATATCTATAAGTCTATTGGATTTTCTGTATGGTTCAACTAATATCTGTCTCTGACATTTTGTCCATGCCACATTGTCTTGGTCATTGTGTCATAACATTATAGTAACTCTTGAAATCATGTAGTTTTTAAAATAGATTTGGTTATTCTATGTTCTTCACTCTTAGATGCACATTTTGAAATCAACTTTACCATTTCTACAAATGACTCTATTAGGATTTTGATTAGGATTTCATGAACTCCTCTATATTTGGGAAGAAAGAAAATTTTATCAATTTTGAATCTGCATTTATGATATTACATCTTGGCCAGCGCCACAGCTCACTAGGCTAATCCTCTGCCTGCGGTGCTGGTACTCCGGGTTCTAGTCCCGGTTGGGGCACCGGTTCTGTCCTGGTTGCTCCTCTTCCAGTCCAGTTCTCTGCTGTGGCCTGGGAAGGCAGGTGGAGGATGGCCCAAGTGCTTGGTCCCTGTGCTCACATGGGAGACCAGGAGGAAGCACCTGGTTCCTGGCTTCAGATAGGCGCAGTGCGCCGGCCGCAGCGGCCATTTGGGGGGTGAGCCAACGGAAAAGGAAGACCTTTTTCTCTGTCTCTCTCACTGTCTAACTCTGCCTGTCAAAAAAAATTACATCTCTTTTCATTTAGATTGTCTTTCATTTCTCATATAAATGTACAATAGTTTTTAGAGAAGAATCTCGCATGTCTTTTGCTAAAATTTATTTCTGAATTTTTAAAGATTTGTGTAGTAATATGTCACTGTTCTAAATTTATTGTGCAATTGTTTCTTTTGACACCCCAAAATACAACTGATTTTTATATTAACTTTTATCCTACAATCTTGAGAAATTTAATTTTTAGTTTGACTATTGTTTTGTAGGTGACTTATGTTTTTCTGTAATTGACAGATGAGATAGTTTCACTTCTCTCTTTCCAATATGGACGCCTTGTATCTCTTTTTTCTTGCATTACACTGGCTCCTATATGATGTTAAATAGAACTGGTTTAGGCAGATATCCGTGTTCTGCTTCTCAGCTGAGGGGAAAGGCACTCACTATTTCAAAAGAAAGCGTGTGATTGGCTGGAGGTGTTTCACAGATCCCATTTGTAGAGTTGAGGGAGTTCCCGTCTATTCACAACTTGCTGAGAGGTTTTTTTCTGTTAAAATCACAAATGAGTGCTGACTTTTATAGGATTGTTCCTTATCTATTAATATGATTGCATTTTTTTCTATTGTGCTAAATTAGACTAATATATTTTAGAGTGCTAAGCCAACCCAACTAACCCTAGTTTCTGGAATAAAACCTAGCTAGTTACAAAGCATTTTCCAGTTTTATATATTGTTGGATTTAATTTGTTCCTATTTTGCTGTGTCTAATCCTCATAATAGACATTGGTCTTTAATTTTTTTATTGTAATATTTTTATTGGGTTTTGTTATCAGAATGATTCCGGCCTTATCTAACACATTGGCGAGCATTTATTCTCTTTTTCTGAAATAATTTGTGTAAAATAGTGTTATTTCTGTTTTTAACTTACATTTCAATATGGCGATACTGCCTGTTGTATCCAGAATAGACTCAAATGTTCCATGAAATGAGCAGAGAGGACTCTTAGGAATATGTCACAGTGATCTAGAAAATAAATGATGGTTTCTTGTTCCAGAATGGTGGTGAGATTCTGAATATCTATGGAAGTAAAGCAACAGAATCTCCTGGCAGGTGCTATAGGGATATAAATACGAAGGATGGCCTCAGGAGTTTTGGCTTTGGGAATGCAAGGGTGGAGCTGCTCTCCCATGAGACAAGGGCTCTGGTGGCTGGAGCAGAATTTGAAGGAGTCAGGAGTGTAGATTTAGGTATCTTTCAGACACCCCATCAGAAATGCTGACTAAGCAACCTGACGCCTGAGTCTGAAGATTAGCAGTGAATTCCTGGTGTCTCTAAGAAACATGATGAGATTCAGTGAGATAAGAGCACACGTGTGCAAGCAGAGGTGACAGAGCTTCAAGGACAGTCCTTGGCACTCCAACAGGAACAGGTTAACGGAAGAAGAACTGCAAAATAAGTGGAGGAGAAGCTGATGACATAGGAGAAGAACCAGCAGTCAAGTGAAGGAAGTGTGGCTGGGAGGAGATAGACAACCAGGTGCAATACCAATTAGCAGTTTATGAACAAAAGGGCTTCAAAAAAACCATGGACCACAAAATCCAAAGATAAGTTTATTTTGGTGCAAAACTCTTAGAAATCCGTGCATAGAAGGGGTTTGCCAAAACCTCATGAAAATGGTGTATTATGAAAAAGCTACACATAGATTTCAATTTTTTGCACCAAGATAAACTTATGTTTTAGTTCCCATTTCCCATGCATCTTTTCACGAGACTAAGAATTTATCAGAGGATTGGACAACTTGGAGATCACTAGTGATCTGGAAGGAGAACAACTTTTGTGGAAGAAGGTTAGAAACAGGATGGAGAGAAGAATTAAGGACAGAAAATTTAGAAAATCATATGTACTTTATCTCCAAAGAAATCAAAGTAATAGGCCAGGAGCTGGTAGGTGAAGTGGAACCAGATATGTTTCATTTTGAAATGGGAGACCTACCAGCATACTCAGCTGTGAGCACCGTGCCCCTCTCCCTTGCTTTGACTGACGCTCATGATGTGTTTCCTACTATTTCCTGGGGCAGCCCCCTCATATTTCAGATTCGCTGCTTATGTAGTGTATGGCTCTTAAATCTTCCTGACTTCAATTCAGAAAACATCTGGCTAAAGGCTGTCTTTTTTTCTTCTTCTTTGTCCCAAGACCTTCCGTGGCAATATGAACAGAATGTTAAGGCTAACTGGTGTCTATTCATCTGCTCCCTTTCTTGCAAAGAGTAGCATAGTCCATTAATTTTGGGTCATCAACCCTTGTTCCACTTCAGCGTCCAGCCCAAGTGTCATTTTCTTAAGAAAGGCCTCTTCGACCTCCTGTCCGTCTCTACCATCCCCTCGCCTGTGTATCTGTTTCCTGGAGCACTTATTGCTGGTGCACTGGTTTTATGATTTAATTATTTTCCTAAAATGCAAGCTTCATGTCAGTTTTACTTCCTGTCCGTAACCCCAGTAGCCTGGAATTCACTCAACAACACTTTTCCTGGTGTGCTTAGTATGTGCTAGACCCATTAGGGTTACTGAGAAAGCCAAGATCTAGAACCTGCCCGTGAGGCACTCACAGCTTAATGGAAGGAATAAATGTATAAAAACTTATCTATAAATAATACGCTATAATATCCAGGAATCTGGAAGAATCAAAGACCATCCGCAGACATGAAAAATACAGATAAAAAATTTAAAATAATGGTGGCCAGCGCCGCGGCTCACTAGGCTAATCCTCCGCCTTGTGGTGCCGGCACACCGGGTTCTAATCCCAGTCGGGGCGCCGGATTCTGTCCCGGTTGCCCCTCTTCCAGGCCAGCTCTCTGCTGTGGCCCGGGAGTGCAGTGGAGGATGGTACAGGTCCTTGGGCCCCTGCACCCCATGGGAGACCAGGATAAGTACCTGGCTCCTGCCATCAGATCAGCGCGGTGCGCCGGCCGTGGAGGCCATTGGAGGGTGAACCAACGACAGAAAGGAAGACCTTTCTCTCTGACTCTCTCTCTCACTGTCCACTCTGCCTGTCAAAAAAAAAAAATTAAAATAATGGAATAGTCCATAATAAACAGCAAAAATAATTTGCATAGCCTTTTCCCTCATTTTGCCTTCCACTCTAACCCTATCTTTTACTGCTCTCGATGGTAATCTCATATTTTAAGACAATACTCCTATTCTGTTGTTTTGTTCTTTTCCATCCTACCTAGATTTCCTTTCCTTAAGAAAATACACAGGACAGGCAAAATTCCCAAACAGTAGAGCAGCAGTCTCCCTGGAGACGGTGCCCAGCAAAATCCTGAGAGTCACAATCCCCACCACCACAATCCCAAAAGTTGAAATCCTAAAAGATCGTAGTCCTCCAAATCACAATCCTGGAAGCCTAAAATGAAAATGCTGTGGATCAACATCTTGGAGACGGCGATTTCCGTAAAAAAGAAACACTGCAGGAGGTGTCTTCTAACGCAATCCGCCAGGCACTGCCTGTAAATACCCGCGTACTTTTATCCCGGTGAATTCTAACGCATTAATTCATTTCAGTGCTTTCTTCCTCTTCTAATTCTTTTCAACTTAATACTCATTTATTTATTTTTTGAAATAACATTTTTAATTTATGTTACAGTCAAAGGCTTAGTGGCCCCACTAAACAGAATTCAACAAATACAAAGGTAAACAGACCCTAGTCCAGCAGGACAGCAGGCAGGGGCTATAAACAATAATCAAATGAAAAAATATTCAACTTCACTCATATAAAGTAGATTCTAACACAGTCACAAAATCACTAAAACTGTAATAGTATATGACTCCTATACATTTGATTGACTAACATTTATCAGCTTTATACCACGTAGGTGACTGGCTACAGTGATGGAGCATGAGTCAGCCCCCTTGTGTCTGTCTGAACGCGAGCTTTCTCTTTTCCCTTTCCCCAGTCTAGATCCATCACTATTCTTGGTATTTCTACTAATCCTTTCTGCTCACTGAAGCAAGATACTTAAACTCTGGTTTTAGTTTTATACACCGTGGGGAGGTTGTTAGTTGGTTGAGCTTGGACTTGAAGCGGTAGAACTTTGTTAGAAATACAGGGAAGAGTAGAATACTACTAAAGGGGGACACTCCAGGGGGGTGACAAATGATGGCATGCATAAGAGAGGGGTAATCAGCCCAAAGTAGGAGGATAGTTCAAAATATCTGTGGAAACGGAATTAAACTATAACTTTGTTTTGTTGCAAAACATTTTGAAATCCATGCAGAGCTTTTTAAAAATGCATATTTCCCATGAGCTTTTTAAAGAACCTTTGCGTGTCTGAGTTTCAACCATTTTTTGAGCTAAAGTAAACTTATCTCTGAATTCCATCTCCCGTCAAGATTCTGTAGTATCCTCATACACACAACCCCTACCCTCGGGTACAGAACCTAGAGCGGAAGTGAAAGTTTCCTGGTGAATTGTTGAGGGCATTGGGCGTGAACACAGCACATTAAGGAAATAACAAGGACTAGGTTAGGGCAAGTCAACCCCGGCGGCTCGCAAAAGCAAGCCCTATCCCTAGTACAGTCTCATTAGTAAACACAAGAAGCCCAAAGCACTTTGCATTGAGAAAGACTTTCCCAGTTCAATGAGACACATTTTAAAATGCCTCAAACTTTTTAGTTACTTTCATTGTTTTGGAAACCAGATAGAAAGTGCTATTTTTAAATGAAGTCCTGTCTGATGTGCATTTGTATATGGAGAGGCTGCAAGGAAAAAAAAAACTATATTTTGCCCATCTTCAGTGTGATCACTTAATTAAAAGAAATCATCTTGTTAAAACTTCAACTGTCCTCTTGCTGCATACCAGGTTAAATTTTAGGCAACTCATCAGAGTATTTCTTAGGATGTGTCAGTATGCTGGGAACTTCTAAATGGCATAGTGCAATGACTACCCAGCAAATCTCTATGAGATAAGTATTCTCACTATGATCCGGGGTAACCATAGTAGTCATTCTGTGCATGTTTCAGCAACATTGTCTCAACGCATCCTTACAATAGCCTGGATAGACAGGCTCTGTTGCCCATTGTGCGGATGAGAAGGTTGAGGATGATGGTTGGGAGTGTTATAAATTTACCCCACCTATTGGTTAGTTGGGCCAGGGTTCTCTTCTCAACCCAGTCATTTATCTTAATGAGTAAATGTGGAATCCAAAGGACAGCTCCACCCTGCCAGCCACTAATCCAACTCCCTTTGCTCTGCCCCACCCTGAATTGCTGGTGGTCGGATCCTCCCTGGGTGGGTAAGGATATGTCACTATGCCTTCTAGTCTAGGAACAGTTGAACTGCCACAGCTGAATTTATCCTGAGTGTGCTTCTTCTTCTTCTCCTCTTTTTTTTTTTATTTTTGACAGGCAGAGTGGACAGTGAGAGAGAGAGACAGAGAGAAAGGTCTTCCTTTTGCCATTGGTTCACCCTCCAATGGCCGCCGCGGCCGGCATGCTGCAGCCGGCGCACCGCGCTGATCCCATGGCAGGAGCCAGGTGCTTCTCCTGGTCTCCCATGGGGTGCAGGGCCCAAGCACCTGGGTCATCCTCCACTGCACTCCCGGGCCACAGCAGAGAGCTGGCCTGGAAGAGGAGCAACCGGGACAGAATCTGGCGCCCCAACCGAGACTAGAACCCGTGTGCCAGCGCCACAGGTGGAGGATTAGCCTATTGAGCCGCGGCACCGGCCCTGAGTGTGCTTTTTAACCCTTCCTGCTGAAGACAGCCATGATGGCCAAATCCACTTCTGACTGCATTCTGCTGCCCAGGAATCTTCATGAAAATGCTAGAAGAAAAGGCAGATTTGAGGCTGGTGTCATGGCGCAGTAGGTTAATCCTCCGCCTGCGGCGCTGGCATCCCATATGGGTGCCGGTTCTAGTCCCAGCTGCTCCTCTTCCAATCTAGCTCTCTGCTATGGCCTGGGAAAGCAGTGGAAGATGGCCCAAGTCCTTGGGCCCCTGCACCCCTGTGGGAGACCAGCAGGAGGCACCTAGCTCCTGGCTCCTGGCTCCTGGCTTCCGATGGGTGCAGTTCTGGCCGTTGCGGCCACTTAGGGAGTGAACCAATGGAAGGAAGACTTTTCTCTCAGTCTCTTCCTCTCACTGTCTGTAACTCTACCTCTCAAATAAATAAATACAAATCTTAAAAAAAAAAAAGGAGCGTTAAAAACCACCCCAAATAATAAAGGCAGACAAGGACTGTCTCTGCCCAAGTGTATTTTCTAAAATTGCAGAGTTTTTAAGTTCTCAGAATACAAAGAAATCTTAGAGGCCACCCAGCCTGTTTCTTCCTTTCCCCACGGAGCAAGGCTCCTCTTTCCAACATTGCTGGTCAAAGGTAGAAAGCACGCACCTGAGTACTTGCCCAGGTTCTTTATTGCATGGGGTGGAATTCTGCTTCTTACATGTAATTTCTATCCAAGAGTCCTTATTTCTCTCTGAACTCACAGAAATCTGCTTCCATTTTAAACACATTGATTTATTTAATCAACAATATCTGTTGAACTCCCACTGAAAGGTTAAAATGGTGGAGATAGCTGGACAAATCTTCCCAAAAGCCTTAAAGCAGGAGGGAGAGAATAAAGAATGGGGAAACATTAAGTCTAACTGGAAAAGAGATTGTTGTAGAAATGTGTAGGAGCAACCACACTGAAATTTCTTGTGTCTTACAGCAATAACTTGCTTGGGATGACAGAGACATATTTAAAAGAAATAGGAGCCAGCTTGAGGGGCAACCTCTGGCCAAATCAGGGGCTACTTGATCATAAAAATAAATGTTTCTAGAAAGGGATTCTAATCCATAAAATGAAATGAAAATCAATGAGTCAGTTCTGTTACATATTGGGGGATAAACGCCTAAGTAAATGCTGGGGTAGCTCTTTCTTATAGATAAAATGCCATTAATAAATACAGAAGAAATGATGGACTTTGCAAATTATCAATGGAAGATAAAACTATTGGGTAAAAGTTTATAGGAAATAGGATATTTATTTAACTTCTCACAAGACGCTTATTGATAATACAAGGCAGATGTCTCAACTTTGTAGCGGAGAACTTTAGTAATGCTAAATTGATCAAATCATTGCAGATACTGGTGCAACGTGATATCATGGACCCCTTGGCCTATGATGCACTGAGAACACAGCATCACCTTTTGGAGTTCCTGCCAGAATTACTCACCAAATACATTTACGAGGCAAACACAAGTTGAGGGACAATCTACTACATAACTAGCTTAACTAGCTTGCTCCCTTTCTTTTTTTTTTTTTTACAGTACTAGTGATGTTTAAATAACACACCAGATTATACATTGCAGCATAATTAAAACTACACACACATTCTTGGTACATGCTGGTATATAGGATCTCACACACACGTTAGCTACCATGCCCTCACACAGGTAGTTGCACACTCTCACGCACACAGATACATTTATCACCAGCAGTCATACTGCATTCATTTCCACTTACAGTTTCTGAAGGCTCTATATAAGGTAGATTGCTATATCATCTGGAGCTACCACTTTTTATAAAAGCACATGCTAAAAGATCATGTTCACTGTAATCTTGCAGCAACACTCGAACGATCGCACAAAAACCAGGGAATGTTAGTGCACACACAAAATTAAGCTAAAGAAAAAGTCTTTGGAGTTCCAATCACACAGTTAGTATAACAATCCCATAATTGTGAAGACTAATTGTAAGCTTTTATAGTTGATTAAGTCACACAGTGCAAAGAAAGGTCCATTGACCCTTTTGGTAAAGGGAGGGCTGGAAGCCACAGAGTAAGTTCAATGGATAGTCCGTATATACATGTGATGAGGAACACCCAAACTCAATTTGTGCTCTTAGGTTGGTTATTCTGAATCCCGATGCACTTCTGAAGCATCAGCTCGGCAAATTGGGCAAGTACGGTTTGCCTTAAGCCATTTGTCAACACACTTGGCATGGAACTCGTGGTTACAGGGTAAGACTCTAAGTAGCT
Source organism: Oryctolagus cuniculus (assembly GCF_964237555.1). Taxonomy (NCBI): domain Eukaryota; kingdom Metazoa; phylum Chordata; class Mammalia; order Lagomorpha; family Leporidae; genus Oryctolagus; species Oryctolagus cuniculus. Next base: position 13,162,754 of record NC_091450.1, on the reverse strand, counting down.
GCTTTGACTCAAAATCACACATGCACACTACACACAAGATCTGTTCTGACTGGTGGTTGTTAGGATTGAACCTGTAAGAAGGAAGTTGTTCAATGTCAGCTTTTGTCAGTCCTCGAGGCTTTGCCTCTCCCAGACGCTCTGCCAGGTTTAACAGGGCCTCGTAATTTTCTACCTCTCCATCTTCCACGTCCAATTCAAAGCTGAAAGTTGGACCCACGGCAGGTGGCACTGGAAGCATTGATAATGTGTATGGCAGCAAGCTGGGGTGGTAAGGGGGTGGTGGTATTGGCTGCTGGGATCGATGATATCTGCTGCGTCCAGTGAGCCTCCGAGGCATAAATGGAGGGTAAGGTACTCCAAAGGACACCTCTTGATGCAAAGGGTCATGTGTCAAGAATTGCAAAGGAGCTGATGGAGGTAAGGTTGGGGGATGAGCTGATGCGGGGTACGTAAAACCTCCAACTGGAAGATGTTCTCCTAAGAGTTCCACTTCGTTTTCTATCCTCTGCAGAGGCGATCGTGACTGCTGTGTCTGGAAGGGGACAAACTGGCCTGGTGGTGGCAAATGAGGAGGATGATGGGGAGAAAGGTGAGGAGGATGTATAAGAAATGGATCACTAGAAATAAGGGGTGGGAATGCAGCATATGGTACTGGTAAGTGCTGAACTGAACATGCCTGAAGCATTGGAGGAGGCAAACTACGGACAGGGAGGTGCTGTCCACTGAAAACCACAGAGCATCCTGGGACCTGTTGCCTACTGCAAGCAGGGATGTGCTGGCCTGTGCAGAGGGGAATTCCGTGTGGTGCCACTGTTGTTACTGTATAGGAAACAGGGACGGTTCCTTGATGGAACTGATCATGTATATCAACCATTACTGCATTCTGCTGGGGTGGATGAGCGGCAGGATGTAACAGACCGGGAGATACATTCGGAGGGTGGAAGGCTCGAGGTTCCTCTATTGCTTGCTGCTGTGCATAAGGGAGATGGTGATAGTTTTCATCTTGACTAATGGAATTATGTCGAGATAGGCGATCTCTTCTTCCTCTCTGGCGCCTGACAGGAGGACTTCTTCTGTTGCGTGCAGGTGTGTTGCATCGTTCCCCTGAGAAGTGATGCTGGCTTGGTCGAACTGAAGGGGGCTGCCTATTTGATGTCATCTCCCATGGTCGCATTGGTGGTGAGGGAGCTGGTGATGCTGATGTATAATCAAAGACTGAATGAGAGAGGCGCTGTCTCTTGGGACTTGGAATATCTTCACTCTGCGAGGGGAGGCTCCGCCCTGTGGGGCTGCTCCCGCGGCTCCTCTCCGGGCTGCCGCCTCCTATTGTGACCGCTTGCCCAGCCAGCGGCCAGCTCGCCAGATCCGCCGTCCCCGGGCCTCCTCACCCCCGGACCCCGGGCTCCGACTGAGGCGCTGTCACGGCGCTTCCTTCCTCCCGGCACCATCACACGCACGGGTCGCGCCAGGAAAGGACGACTGCATGCTCAGACCTGGCAGAATCGGCTAACGCCTAGGAGGCTCCATCCTCTCCGCCCCCGCGCCCTAACCGCCCGGCCTCGGCACGGTCCGCACCGCCGCTAGCTTGCTCCCTTTCAAAAATGTTCAGGCCAAGAAAGACAAGGCAGAGCCTAGAAGAGTTATTGATTCAAGGAGATTCAAAGAGCTGTGGCAGCACCAGGCATGGCTCAGGGTTGGATTCTGCACTGGGGAACAACAGATAGATTTTTAATATGGCCTGCGGATTACACAACAGTATTAAATTAGTATCAAATTTTCCAATTTTGATAACTAGCAATAAAAGAGAATGATCTTGTTCTTTCTAAGACACACTGAAAATACCCATCGTGTCTTATTTCTCTATCTACCATATTTATCCATCAATTCAACCATGGAAAGAAAATGATAAATCAAACAGGGGCAAAATGGAATGAACTGATGACTCCAGGTGAGGAGAATATGGGAGTTCTGTGTGTGTTATTCTTATGAATTGTCTATAAAATAAAAAATTATATAAAAATACTCAAAATAAGAAATTACAAATCCAAGTTACCCAGCAAAGAAAGCAGAATTACAAGCAGAGATTATGCAGGTCATGTACATTCTAGTGTAGGACCCCAAAAGCGGTGTCCTTTTGTGACGACCCCAGAAACACAGACTCCAGACCAGACGATGCAAAAGGCAGGAGGCAATTTTATTTCATTTGCGCAAATGGGCCCTCTACTGCTGCAAGCAGCGAGCAAGAGAGAGGAGCCCCGAACAATCATTTTACACAGTTTTTAAAGGGCAAAACCACAAAATTAACATACTATAGGGTGGCGTAAGTTTATTGGGCAACTACAAGGGGAGGAGGTCGTCGAGGAGGAGGAGAAACGGGGGCTACGTGCCCTACGTGTCTTAGCTTGGATATGGGGAGGGGGTCCTTGAAGAGCAGAAAGGGGTGGCTACGTGCCCTACGTGCCTCGCGGTTTCTTTGTTAAGCTTGAACAAGCACAGGGGAGGGGGCTTAGGTGCGTACCAGGATGTTCTGTCGCCCTTATCTCTGGGTAGTAGCCCTTATCTCTGGGTAGTAGCTATCTGTCTTCTCTGTGAACTTAGTTTACTCCCCATTTCCCAGGACTGTTTTATTAAGGCCATTCTTATGGTGGCTCTTGGCTCTCGGCCGTTCCTTTCACTAGAAAGGGATCCTAATCCATAAAATGAAATGAAAATCAATGAGTCAATTCTGTTACATATTGGAGGATAATATGGAAGATAAAACTATTGGGTAAAAGTTTATTGGAAAAAGGATATTTATTTAACTTCTCACAAGACGCTTATTGATAACACAAGGGAGATGTGAGAAGAGCTGTTGGAAAGTCCTGAGATACAGTAGTTTTGGGTGCAACAAGAGGGGAGGCAGTGAGGCCACCCAGTCTGGAAGGAGGTGATGTGGCTGCCGGGGGCAGTGGCATGGAACCTTAAGGTATAAAGGGACTTAGGAGGTTTAAGGGGAGGTCGAGGAGGCTGGACGTTATGACTCATTGCATGTGGGTAGAGAAGAAGAGGAAGGAGTGCGCCTTGAACAAGTGGGTGGATGGCATCTCCGAGGTGAATTAGCAGTTCTTGCCGCTTCCTCCTGTGTCAATGTGGCTCCGTCTTTCACAGACAGGGTGACCAGACCTGAATGTTCTGTCCCATGCTGTGTGTAAAGTCAGAATTGTAAAGAACAAACATCTCTAGTTTTTCCCTCTCGCAGATTCTATTTCCCAATTTATCCAACTAGTTAATGAGTCCCATGGTGACTCCAAAGTCCCTCCCCAATAGCACATGGATCTACACCTTCCTCTGCATCTGTTTTTGTCAAAACTGTAATATTCTTCCTTCCAGCCCCTTAGCTTCCTCCTCCTACCTTTCTCCTTCCCTTAACCCCTACATTCATCTCACGCAATAAGTTGATTAAAATGCAAATCCAGTCATGCTTTCCTTACCTTAGAAAGACCCCCAATTCTAATCTGGCCTTGCAAAAACTTCAACCACATGGTTTCTTCCAAGCCCCTACCGTTGTCTGCTCCTTCTACTCACTGTGCCCATGAAGCACAGTACTTGTGAACACCAGGCTTGAATCCCAGCTCTGATTCCCAATCACCGTGTCTCTTTGTGCAAGCTTTAAAAACAAAAGAGAATTGGGGAACTTATTTATTCACTTGGGAAATGGTAATGGTTACCATGTTTGTAATATTGTTATGAGGCTTAACTGAAGTTATGTTGGTAGCTCATTGCTTGGCATGTGAAGATTACCAATGCTCAAGATGCCCACAGGTCCTCAGTCTTCCCAGACATGGATCCATCCATGCTCTTTCTCGTCTAAGCCTTTGCAATCACTCTTAGCTGACAGATCCTGTTCATCTGTAAAGGCTCTGAGCAAATACCACTTCCTTTGGGAATCTTCTAGAATTCCCAAGCTCTGAGGAGATGTCCAGAAGAGCCATAGCATAATTGCATTGCTAATTCAATAAATGTTTATCGGGAGTGTTCAGTGAGGAACCTGGAGATATATCACTGGAAGGAGTCTGTGTCCCCATGAACACATGTTCTAGTGCAGAAGGCAGAAAAGGAGGGAAACACACAGATGAATAAAAAGGTAATTGGAGAGAGTGCAAAGTTTCATCGCTTAGGGAATTAAACATGGTGATGTGCAAGGGAGAAGGACATCGTGTGGAGTCTACAGTGGATGAGGCCATCAGGAAAGACTTCCTTGAGATCATCAGTGAGCTGAGATCTGAATGGAGAAAAGAGCCCCCTGGGAAGCGCAAGAGGAATTATTCATGGCAGATCAAAGGATCTGCAATGAAAGTAGGCTCCTGTTGACCCAAGGACCAGAATGCATTGGAGCATTTTGAGCAAAGGGTAGAGAGGAATAAGTGAGGTTTCGAAGAAATAGTCAGGTGCTGGATTATCCATGCCTAGAGCCAAGACAGAGTCCCAGATTCACAAGTCTAATGACCTTGATGCTCCCCCCTCCCCTAGTCGAAAGAAAATTTCTGCTGGGAAACATGAAGAATGCTTCTTATTGGAAATAGAGAAACTTATGAGGGTCATTTTCTAAATATATTATTCTTATGCTTACTGCCAATACTAGGGATGTGACTAACGAAAGTCTTAATGAAAGTGTATTGAAGCCGGCGCCGTGGCTCAATAGGCTAATCCTCTACCTTGCGGCGCCGGCACACCGGGTTCTAGTCCCGGTTGGGGCGCCGGATTCTGTCCCGGTTGCCCCTCTTCCAGGCCAGCTCTCTGCTATGGCCAGGGAGTGCAGTGGAGGATGGCCCAGGTGCTTGGGCCCTGCACCCCATGGGAGACCAGGAAAAGCACCTGGATCCTGGCTCCTGTCATCGGATCAGCGCGGTGCGCCGGCTGCAGCGGCGGCCATTGGAGGGTGAACCAACGGCAAAGGAAGACCTTTCTCTCTGTCTCTCTCTCTCTCACTGTCCACTCTGCCTGTCAAAAATAAAAAAAAATAAAAAAATAAAAAAAAAAGAAAGTGTATTGAGAAAAACATTTGTGCATCAAAAGCATTACTGTTTGTTTTACCTGCATTGGAAATACATAATCTATTTCAAAACAATGCAATATTGAAAGTTATGGTAAACAAACCTTATTTTGTGGTTACCTTTCTGACAGTCACAACGTAAATCAAGTCAAGATGCATATTTGGGTTATTTTCACATTTTGAGTGGATAATACTGCTATAAATATTTGTGTGCAAGTTTCAATGTGGACATATGTCTTCATCTCTCTTGGGTATATACCTGGGAGTGGAAGTTCTGGGTTATACAATAAACTCATGTTTAACTTTTTTGAGTAACTTCCAAACTATTTGCTCTGATGGCTGCACTATTTTGTATTCCCCAGTTATGTACAAAGATCCTTACTTCTCAACACTGTCATTTACATTTGTTTTTTTAATAAATAATTAAAATCATGATAGTGAGTAGGAGGCGATATTGTGGTTTTTTTATTTGCATTTCCTCACTGACAAAGGACGGTGAACATCTTTTCATATGCTTATTGGCTATTTGTATGTATTCTTTGGAGAAATGTCATTTCTCTGACCATTTAGAAAGCTGGGTGGTCTTTTGGTTCTTGAATTTTAAGAATTCTTTTTATATGCTGAGTAGTAAACTCTTAGGCAAATCCACAGCGAGAGAAAGCAGGTTAGAGATCACCAAGGAACAGGGAGAAGGGAGTGGGGAATGATTTCTTAGTGAGTATGGAATGCTTTAAGGATGATGAGAAGTCTTAAAACTACAGCTTGTGGTTGCACAGCGTTGTGAGATGGTAAATACCACTGAATGGTGCAGTTTACAAAGGTTAGTCGTGCTCTTGGATTTCACCTTAATTTAAAAAAATTCACGTAAAATTTAAGACCAAAATTTCTCAAAGATGGACAAGGGTTAAGCAAATAGCGCTACTATAAAGCAGTTATATACAAGTTTCTGTGTGGACTTACTGTGCCTGGGAATGGAAGAGTTTGATTAGGTAGTAAACTCATGGTGAACTCTTTTGAGGAAGTGCCAGATGTTTCCATAAAGAAGATTTACACACATTGAATCTTCTTACATGATGATATCATTTCTTTTGATAAATTTCTTTATCTTTTGTTGGCTTAATTAGCCCTCAGGCAGGAGAGTTTAATTACCACTTACAGGACACTTAGACGCCCCACCTGTAGTGAAAACAGATGTATCGACTTTCCTAATTTCCTACCTGCAAAACTTCTGTTCATTCTTTATGCCGTAGCTCCAATAAGGCTGAAAAAAATATATCTCTGACTAGCTTCTGCAGATACTGTGCTCTTAAACTCTTCTAGAATAACGATTTCAGTTTTGCATCAGGGTTAGTAATAGGATAATTGATGTTAGCTGATTAAACAGAAAAATTGGAATATGAGTGTTTCAGCTCAACTGAAATTTATTATTTCCTCTCTTTCGAGAGGATGCAAGTTTCTAAAAAAGATGGATTAATGGATAGACTGAAGGGTGGAAGAATGGATTGATGGACTGATACGTAAAAAAACAAATATAATAAAATGTTATTTATAGAATCAAGGTGATAAGTATATAGGTCTTCATTTCACAATTCCAACTTTTCCTGTATTTAAAAAGAACCATAATAAATTGTCCGGTGGGGGTGGTGGTGGTGGGGAGAAGGTGATGTACATCAAAGTCGCTCCAATATTAGGTAGCTAACACATTAGAAAAAAGTAGACCCAAAATACATGACTGTAGAATAAAGGAGTGATAGCAGTTCCACACCAACTGTTAACTGCCTTGGCCTGGAAGTGTTGCACATCACTTCTGTTCACAACTCACTGGTCACTTCAGAAATATGGCCCAGCCTACCACGGAAGTGAGGATAAGCATTCAGAACTTTGCCGAGTGTCAACATCTCTGCCACAGAGATCCAGTAATATATTTCCCCTTCAGCTGGGGCTGAAATACGGGCTATCAGAACCTGTTTGCTTCTGGCAGCTTGCAGAAGCAACGGTAAACATGGCTTGGGGTGGGCATTAGGCCTAGTGGTCAGTTGAGATGCCCATGTGTCATATTTGAGTGTCGGGATTTGATACTTGACTCCTACTCCTGAAGCCAGCTTCCTGACAATGCAGACCCTGAGAAGTAGTTTGTGATGTCACAAGTAACCTGGTCCCCACCATCCACATGGGAGAGCTGGATTGATTTCCTAGCTCCCAGCTTTGGCACTGCCAAATCTTGTTGGTTGTGGCCATTTTGGGAGTGAATCAGTGGAGGGGAACCTGCTTTCTGTCCATGTGTCACTCCTAGAAGAAAAAATAATAATTTTGAAAAGGTAAAGATGGCTTTGTTCTGGCCATCTCTATACCTGTTATTGGGTGTCACTGTTGCCTTTCTGTTTGGGGTCATTGTTCCTAGACTAAGTCTGTACTACAACATCTGAGACCCCAGAGTGTGACAATGGCAGCTTTTAGCCTTGTTTGTCTGCAGGATCACTTTTTCAGGGGGTAGTGTGTGCAGATCAAGACCATCCTCACTATCCATCTAAGCATCATGCTTCCAAGATTAGTTCCTGCCTCTTGCTTTTGACAACAGATGCATGAGTTTCAACTGTAGCTTTATGAGCTTGAACAAGTGCCTTAGACTCTGCACTTTGCTTCCTTACCTGATGTTTATATAAAATATCTCCATGCCAAAGTTTATGGCATATACATTTAACAAAGATGAATTTATTCTAAAGGAGTGATATCTATTTGAAAATGATGAGGCAAACTGATCAGTTAAACTTGAGGATACAAAGACATATAGACTACTGAACACCAGCCTGAGGATTCTTTATTTGATCCAGTTCACATTAAAAAGCCACTCAGTACAAGTTCTTTTGGACTGAAGGGTATGATTATTACCATGGTTAAGACAGATTCTTCAGGAAACTGCAAACAGGGAGAAGTATGAGTGGTATTTCAGACCTGACATGGGGTTCAGAGAATGTTTCAGGACCAGAATCTCCATGCTTCTGCGGATCCCCCCAAAGCTTCCTCATGACAAGGGGGCTACTGGGCAGATTTGTTCTAAGTGACAAGATGCTTTCCTTGGGCTTTCTAATGTGTTAGCCATTAGTTCTGTTCTCATATTTCTTCTCCTGAATGCATTAAATTATGCTTCCTTTCCCTCTGGAGTAAGGTAGAACTATGGATTTGCTTCAGCCAATGGCATGTAACATAATGAGGTGTGTCCCTTCAGGAAGAACTCCTGACACTGGGTGTGTGATAGGCCATATCCTATCCCGATCCACCGACAGCCAACCTCAAGTCATGGGAGCGAATTCAGAGAACACAAGATGTACACATTTTCTAGCAAGCCTTAACCCACTCACCCATCCAGCTCAAAATATTCATAACATCAGAAGCCACCGTGCTGTTCTGTGATTTAGAATTATTGTGACACTAAATGATTCACTTGACTAGTTAGTATATTAATGTTGATGGACTTTGTTATCATAGACCTGAACAAACAGCTTTCTAGCCTACCATAAATTTGCACAATAGTTTATTCGTGCATGAATATGTTATTTCTTTAATCGCACAAGGGCAGTCAGAAGACACGACAACTAGCAATCAGAATGAAAAATGTGAATTGTAGTCAGGGCTGTGGCTGTCTGGCTGGGTGAAAACTCATCTACGTCCACTTGGGGAACAGACAACACTTGTAAGTGAAAGTACTCAGGGTCCAAGGTCTGATCTGTATGGTTTCAGCCATTGGCTGTGTGACTTGGGAAAGCTCAAGAATCTGCCGGCTCCTCCATTTCCTCATCTCACTATGAAATTGTCACCGGAAAAGTAAAGTTGTTATGAGGATTCTGTTGAGACAGTCAATGTAACAGGTTAGCACCCAGTCTGTTTCCAGAAAACACCCAGCCCTTGGTAGCTGCTGCTATTGTCCTAACTACTCACAATAACTGGCAGAGACTACACTTAGACTGGCACCTCCATGAGGACAGGGCCATGAATGTCTTGTTCCTCCCTCTATCTTCAGCATCTATCACAGTCCCAGCCACAGTGTAGGCATTCAATAAACATTTTTAAATGATGAATTGATTACAAGACTTCTGAAGAAGTTCATTTGTGAGGTGGTTCATTTTAGGCGTCAATTTACCCGGGCTACAAAGTGTCTTGATATTTAGTTAGACATATTCTTCTGGGATTCTGTGCAAGTGTGTCTGAATGACATTGACATTTGAATCAGTAGACTGAGTAAAGCAGATCGCCCTGGCTACTACACGTGGGTCTCATCCAACCCTGCAAGGACTGACTCAAGCAGAGGGCTGAGTGAGGAAGGTCCCCACCCCCACCCCCAGCCCGTCTTCCAGCTGGGATTTTCCTTTCTCCTGCCTTAGGACTCTGATGTACCAAGACTTACACCATCTGTTCTACCAGTCTTCAGGCCTCCGGGCTTGGGCTAGAACTACACCACCATCTCTCCTGGGTCTGGATTCCTCAGCCTCCATCATTGCAAGAGCTAATTCCTGTTTGTTTATATTCTAGGAATGAGGGTTGACATAAACATCCCTACTGTCCGTGCTCAGATATTTGAGGACTGAAAAACAGAATCAGGTCTGGGTGTGTCTGGGAGATCCAAAAAGGACGTATCTGTGTCTGGGGTGGGTGGAAGTGGCGACTTTTTTTTTTTTTTTTTCTGCTGAGTGTGAAAGACAAGTGCTGAGGCTACAAGATGCATTCCATGTCTCTGGAAGGAAGGGCAGGTGGCATATGTGGGGGCCCTGGGATTTCTACTCAGGATAAACCAGAAGTGGAAAGGTTAGGAGAATCAAAGATCATCATAGGAAGAGAGTTGGGTGGACGGTCCTCCATTGAATGCTCCACACAGACCCCACATAGGTACACTCCACAGCTACTCTGTTAGGTCTTCATTCACAGGCTCATGGATCTCAAATTCCCTTGGCTGGACATTGCCCACCCCCATCTCCCCTTCCAAAAATATAAAACCCACAGAATTCCCTGTGGACACCAGGGTTTATAGTTCTGTGGTTGAAATTGGCCTATGCTGGGTGGAAGCAAGGACTGCACTTACTGATGGTTCAGCTTCAGCTTCTCCTGTGTAAGATGAGGCATTGCTTATTTTAGCTCTACATATTCTTCTACATCTTCATTCATTCATTCACTCATTTTTTTTCATCAAATTTTTCTGAAAATGAATGTAAGTCACCTTCCTACTTGCCAGCTCTATGGTGATGAACAAGAAGCACACAACCCTGCCTTGATGGAAGGTATTGTGGTCCAACAGATCAGAGGGACAACCTGAAACTCATTCCCAGCTAGCTCTCCATAGCCGGGGGTTATGCATCTGTAGATTCAACCAACCATGGATCGGAATTATTTGAACAAAAATAATTGGACACATGCAAATATTTTGTCTTTGTCATTACTCCCTAAACAATAGCCTAACAACTATGTACCTACCATTTACTCTGACTAATCTAGACCTGATTTAAAGTGCTATATATGGAAGGCTATGCATATGTTATATGCAAACTTGACACCATTATAAGGGTGTTGAGCATCTTCAGATTTTGTCCTCAGGGTGGAGGGGGTGGGCTTCTGGAACCACTCCCCCATGGACCCTGAGGGAAGCCTGTACAGGTACTCAAGATTGTTCTAGAAGAAACAAAACACCCAGTGGATGAACACGCACAGTATAATCTCTTTTTTTGAGAGATGGGCTGGGACAGCAAAGGCCATATGCTCTGAGTAGAACTGGCTTGGCAAAATCACCAGGGAAGAATATTCTCATATTCCCCACATGGGATGAGGAAGACTCAGAATTGAGAGAAAATGGCCGGCGCCGTGGCTCAATAGGCTAATCCTCCACCTTGCGGCGCCGGCACACAGGGTTCTAGTCCCGGTCGGGGCGCCGGATTCTGTCCTGGTTGCCCCTCTTCCAGGCCAGCTCTCTGCTATGGCCAGGGAGTGCAGTGGAGGATGGCCCAGGTGCTTGGGCCCTGCACCCCATAGGAGACCAGGAAAAGCACCTGGATCCTGGCTCCTGCCATCGGATCAGCGCGGTGCGCCGGCTGCAGCGGCGGCCATTGGAGGGTGAACCAACGGCAAAGGAAGACCTTTCTCTCTCTGTCTCTCTCTCTCACTGTCCACTCTGCCTGTCAAAAAAAAAAAAAAAAAGAATTGAGAGAAAATATGACTGTATATCTTGAAGGAAATCAAGGCTTTCAATGTGCCCTGGGGACAGTGGCAGTGGCAGCACACAAGGTTGAAAAGTTGCATTATTAAGGATCTTCAGTGCCAAATTAAGGTTCTGCTGTGTGCAGGGTTCCATGGACAGTGAGCTGAATCCTCCTCACCAGCTGTCTGAGTTTTCCTCCACCTAAGGACTCAGAGATGGAGGCCCGTCCCATTCCCGGAATCCAGTGTCTTTCACACCCTCTGTTTCTTCTGAAATGTCCCTGGCAATTTCTGTATCTGGGCTCCATCCAGCTTTTCTGGCAAAAGATGGAAACACACTCAACTTCTTCCAGCCTGGGCTCAGAACATGCCTTCCTCCCTCCAAACAGAATTGCTGCTCGAGACATCTAATTTTACAGATCATGGTTTTGGAGAAGAAATGTCGCCCGGGCAGCAAGTGGGAAATCACTCACTTCTGTAGAGATGGATTGGTCAGGCTCCAAGCTGGATGGCTGGGCACTTTACCCAGAGGGTCAGGGAATCCAGTACTTTCTCCCCCGCCTGTCTCAAGGTGGTACAGACATGGAAGTTGGCAAATGCTACACTGGGATCCTTCTCACTTCCAAGCCCTTTTTCATGCTGCTTCCTCTGGCTGTCCTCTCTCCCCATTCCCCTGGATAACACTTACACACCCTCTAGCCTCAATGTTGCTTTCATGGAGGTCTTCCCTGGATCCCGTGGTGGCTCAGATAACCTCACTCTGTGCTTCCAGAATGCATTCTAACACAGCTTCACTGCAATGCTGTTGTTTTTATTTGTTTTGTGTTCTTACCCTTCCAAATCTGCATATTCATGAGTGCAGGACAAACGTGCATTTTATTTTTTCCCCCTAGTAGCACCCTACATAGCTTCTGGCAAATTTGAGGATATTTCAAATGGAAAACGCAATTAAAAGATAAGTCTATTTTGGTGAAAAATTTTTTTTCAAATCCATTCATACAGGATGGGGGAGAATTCTTCAAAGCACTCCTCAGCATCTACAATGTTGGAAATAGCAGCTCTGTAGGAGCTATTTGACTGCTGTAGACCGAGGTAGGCAGCGGGAGTTAGGAGCCATCCCTGAGTCCCCGCAGCAAAGGGGTTGCACCCAATGCAGAAGGAGGCATTGGCCCAGCCAGTGGAGGGGCCAGCTACCAGGCACAACCTCTGGGAGCAGCCCGGCCAGGTCATGGGCTCAGACTTCCAAAGCAAGGATGAGGGCGAGGAATTTGATGACTGGGAGACCAACTCTGACTATCCTGAAGATGAGCAGCCACGTGGTGCAGTCTACAGAGGGTCTGCAGCCTTGGAAGAAGCCGACAAGGAGTTTCTGGGCACAACCCAAGCCACAGAAGCAGCCCTCCATGGCGGGTTTCAGATGCATTATGAGAAGACCCCGGTTGATCAGTTAGCTTTGATTGAAAAGCTTTTTTTTCACTTACGGTTGTCAATCATCCAATGAAGAGCTCGTTGGGTTGCAGTGAACTTATCCATAGGGAGTAGCTGAATGCTGATGGAAGCGCAAGCAGCTACTTGATGAGACACCCGACATTCCACTTGCTCCGGAGTTCGCTCCGAATAGGTTCTGTGCCGGTGAAAAAGTGGATCTTCAGAGCAGGACGTTGTTTTTGTTTTTTCGGAATAGAAGACAACAGGACAGTGAAGATGTAACTGTGAAGAAGGAAAAGAGTCAGGAAGAAAAGGAAGAAGGAGCTAGGACTGTTGAAGTCCATTTCCTAGAGCGCCTGAATAGCCACGGCTACGACTTTGTTAACAATCCGGATGGTGTTCCTTGCATTTGGGAAACATGGTTTTCATATTTGTTTGGCTGAAAAGATGGTCTCGCAAGAGAGGACATGGCCAAGCCTGCCAATGTAGGAGCCCAGTGATAATAATTATATACAATAAAAAACTGTCCACTGGGTTATTTGGACTAAAAGCCTGCTGGGAAATCTTTGATAGTTATAATTTGTGGTCAATTTCCACCACGGTTATCAAAGGCTAACTTTTCTGTGTAAGGTAATTGAGTATTCTTCATTATCCAAAAAGATGAGCAAACTCAAAAAGAAATATTTATCACACATGCTATATCTTAAGATGTGTTTCCAAGAGCATCTGAAATCACGAGTGTACATTCGTCTTGATTGTTTGTAAAGCTACTGTCATCTATAATTCAAGAAAATCTATTGGTGTGATTGTTTTTAAAAGTCAAAAATTAAGATAGCCTTTAAAAAGTTGAGAATGTAGCCATTAAAATGCACGGGGAAGTACGGAAACACTTTCTCACACCCTCATACACCGGAGACATGTTGTTTTCCTTGCTTTGTTTTTGGTTTAGCTTGACAGATGAAAGACGAGTTGAACTTCTTATGGTAAGAACTGTTCGTGAAAATTGTCAAGTGAAATCCTTTTTTTTTTTTAGATATTATTTTTTATTTACTTGAGAGAGTTACAGACAGAGAGAGAAGGAGGGGCAGAGAGAGACGGGTCTTCCATCTGCTGGTTCACTCCCCAGATGGCTGCAATGGCTGGAGCTGTGCCGATCCAATGCCAGGAGCCAGGAGCTTCCTGCAGGCTTCCCACACTGGTGCAGGGGCCAAAGCACTCGGGCCATCTTCCATTGTTTTCCCAGGCCATCAGCAGAGAGCTGGATTGGAAGTAGGGCAGCCAGGACTTGAACCCGTGCCCATATGGGATTCCAGCACTGCAGGCAGAGGCTTAGCCCACTACACCACAGCACCAGCCGCTCAAGCGAAATCTAAAAAAGGTTCTAGACTCTAGAACAATGAGAAAATAAAGAGTCTCTGTCAGTAGGTCACCCAGGCTAGTGTGCTTTGTTACAGCAGCTCAAGGAGACTGAGATAGCAAAGAAGGTCTGCCCTTACGCAAATTCCAGCCTATAAGACAGAGAGACACGTTTCCCCAGTAATTCCATACATGTCTAAGACACCCTGGACATGCAATGAGTGCTATTTGGGGAATAAAATATGGGAAAAAATATGGAAAAGAATGGGAGGGCTGGTGTGGTTGGCTTTGCAAAGGGACCAAGAAGTTAACTTGTCTGTCTGTTTCTGATTCGCATCAGGAGCACCTCCACAAAGCGCGGCAGCCCACGCAAGGAGACGTGACTTCTCCTGGAGGTAGCTTCACCGTTCTCGGAGGACCCCAGGGGCAGCGAGGGTCGAGCAGGGACCGCCAAGGCATGCAGCCATGCAATCCCTGAGGTCAGCATTTCAAATTGGGGGCATCTGAGGAAATGGAGAGATTCCAGCGTATATTTTTCAATTCTGGCTTCTTAGTGGAGTCACCTGGGGCACTTCGAAACGTTAACAATATCTGAGCTCTTGACCCAGTGCGGCTGATGCCACTGGTTCTGAGAGATGCCAGCACATTGGCCAATTGGAAAAGCTCCCATGATTCTAACAGGAAGCCTGGCTCAGGGAACACCCTAAAGGTCCAGCGAACTTTGCTACATTCTTTCCCCATATCCCCTCTTACTGATGGGTTTTCTTGTCTAGTCAATTCTCCCATGCACACCAAGTAGCACTTCCTGCCTGCTCCCTCACAGCGGGTTTTCCCCGCTGTGATCCATCCAGAGCAGCCCCAGTGTTGCTTACTTTCCTGTGTGATGCAACGAAGCATCGTGGTGAGGAAGCGCAGCAGCAGGAAATGAACTGGGCAAGAGTATGCTAACAAGCCAGCTTGGGAATTCAAAAAGATTTAGCGCTGGAGAGAAATCTGGTGCCCTGACAACAATCCTGGATGTTTTAAAGACCCTGAAGTCGAGTCACGGAACCTGGTGCAATGAATCTCAAAGTGTGGTCCTCAGAGGAACAGCCTCTTGTGGTCCGAGAACTTGTTAGAAATGCAAATCTTGGGCCCTGCCCTAGATCTACTGCCTTAGAATGCGGGGGATGGGGGGCAGGAATCTGCGTTTCCGCAGCCTTCCAGATTATTCTCAGGGGAACTCAGGGAGTAGGTACTCAACTATGGCTATGTAAAAAAAAAAAAAAAATGCAATGGTGCTTTGCAACGTCTATGGATGTGTGGCTTCTTTTACCCAGATGTCCATCAAGCCAGCTGCTATGATAAAGAGTTCCTCCAGGACTGGCCCTGTGGTATAGCAGGTAAAGCTGCCACCTGCAGTGCTGGCATCCCATGTGGGCTCCGGTTTGAGACCCAGCTGCTCCACTTCCTATCCAGCTCTCTGCTATGGCTTAGGAAAGCAGTAGAAGATGGCCCAGGTCCTTGGGCCCCTGCACCTGCATGGGAGACCTGGAGGAAGCTCCTGGTTCCTGGCTTTTGATTGGCATAGCTCTGGCCATTGCAGTCAACTGGAGAGTGAACCAACAGATGGAAGACCTCTCTCTCTCTCTTTCTCTCCTTCTCTCTCTGTAACTCTTTCAATAAATTAAAAAAATCTTTTAAAAAAAGAGTTCCTCCTATTTGCTTACCTATATTTGGCCCTTCTGTTCACATATGCCTTTAGAAAATTACTGAGCATTCGCTTCCTCCTGGGTGCGTAGACTGGCCCTCCCTTAGTGGGACAGACACGTGCAGAAATAACTCCCACACGGAGTCTAGATGTCACCAGCCCTTGACCAGGCCTTTGAAGCTCAGAAGAGAGAGAGGCTGACAATTCAGTCTCTGGCAGTGCAGCAAGGTTCACAGAGAAACTCGGCTTGACCTGGGTCTTGAGAGAGGGGGTCAGCCCTTCACAAGGCTCAGAAGCGGAGGACAGGGGCTGCAAGCAAAGCTTGACCAGGCCAGGGCTTGGAGACACAAAAGGACGCTGCATGCTCCAGGAGCAGCCAGTCCCTCCTGCGTCAAGTGCTGTCAGAGTCTGAAATAGGACGGGGAGTGTTGAATTCTGGGAAACAGTGAGCCCAAGAAAATGTTTTAATCAAGAAGCTGCCGCTGTTGAGTGTGGCACTGGAAAATAGAAACTTTTCAGTCTTGACTCAGCCCGTGCCTACCATTGGAGCCTTCAGTGAAACCTGTCAGCCTCGAGATCAATATTTCTGTTTCTTCTCCCCAGTCTGTCTCCCAGCTTCTCTTATCACCATGCTTCAAACAGGGCCTGTATCTTTCTCAGCTTGCACCTGTCAGTGCTTGCGATGGAGGGAGAGTGTGCCAGGGAAAGTGGGCCACGGCCTTCGAGGTGCATTTCTTGCCTGTGCCTGTTCACAATGGGAGTGTGGTGTGTGTGTGTGCGTGTGTGTGTGTGTGCGTGTGTGTGTATACACTTGAGTTTTCTTGCACAAACTTAAAACAAGGAGAAAGGGACTGTAACAAAGGAGCTGCCATTGCGGCAGGATTCTGGAGCAGGAAGTCCACTAAAAAATCATCTGGCCCATCTGGTTTTTTTTATTTTAAGGTAAAGAAAAAGTGACTCAGAGAGTTTGGTCATCTCCCAAAGTCACACAGCAATGACCCCGTTGGTGGGCAGCGTGCAGTAATTAATAGCTCTACCCAAGCCTAACTGCCCATTAGGAACCTCTGCCTCTCCTCACATTGAGATGTGAACAAATCCCAGAGAAAGGAGGCGAGAGGCAGAGCGAAGCAAGAGCAACAATACATTCTCACTACGCCCGCCTCCAAGTTTGGGGGCCATAAATGGTAGAACTGGGACCAGATTCAAGTTCCTAATTAGAGTTTTCCATGGGAATACCAGGAGGAGGTATCGTAGCAGGTGCACACACACACACACACACACACACACACATATATATATAACATTTCCTTCCATCATGAATGCAATCCTGACCCAGGGTACATTAACTCTAAGTATTATTTGAAAATTTTAAAGTGATTTTTGTATATATTTAAGGTACAGAACATGATATTACAAAATGTATATATGATAAAATGGTTACTACTGTGGAATAAATTAACACATTCATCATCTCCCTTAGTTACCCATTTTTTTTCACTTTATGACTGGCTACATGATTGGACTCCACTCTTGGCCCCATAAATAGACCCTGCACGTACACTTTAGCAAATGCAAGTTTTAGGCATTGTTCCCTCTTGTTTGTAACAGATTCTTAGTAGCTCACCCCCTATCCACTCTGTCCTCTTTGTCATATGGTTTCAGGCGAACACAATTCCCAACGTCCCTTGCAGCTGTTTGTGGTCATGTGACTGTAAAGTACCCAGTGCCCGATGATCCTTGGAAGATTCTTGGCTCTCTTATACCCTCCCTGCAGCTAGGAAAAAGGAAGAGATGGGTAGCTGACCCCAACCACAAGTAGAAGTTCATGTTGAGAGTGGCAGAGTCACATGATCAACTCCTCTACAACCTGGCTACCTTAAAACAGTTTTTAAATGCAGGGGGAAAAAAAACTCTATTTTTAAAGTCACTGTAATCCATGAACTCTTTATTATAAAACCTGCCTTCCAGATTAATAAACTACCCTTATGATTCATCTGAATAACTTCAGCCTCACTTCTCTCAATCTCATCTCCATTCCACCCTTTATTGACTTCTAAATTCGCTGTGTTTCAGGGGTTCTCAAAAACACCGATGGAACTCTATTTAACGCACGGGAAAATTGGACTCCTCAAAGGAAACCCGGCTGATTGATCTGAGACTCTCCTTTGAAGCTTTTCCATACAGTGGTTGAAAGCGAAGAGTCATCAGCCGGGTTTTCAGGGTCTCATGAACCAAAAGACAAGAGAAGGGAGAAAGGGGAGGTGAGGAGAGGAAAAGGAGGAGACTGGAGGAAACAGGGGGAGAGGAGGGAGGAGGTGAGGAGGGAAGAGGCGAGGTGGGGAGAGGGAGGGAACCGGAAGATTCTCTGTAGTGTCCATCAGGTTCTCAAAGAAGGCACCGAACACTTATCTTGTCAGATCTGTGATTTTAAACAGAATTCCTGAGTTCAAGTCCAAGCCCTACTGTTAGATCAGTAAATTATGCTCCTTAGAGTCTCTGTTTTCTCACCTGGGAAGTGGACAAGAAGTTACAGTGATCCCTTTTTCCGAGAATGAATTGAGATGATGTGAATGGAAGCAGTTTGTAAGTTAGAAAACACAATGTCAAGATTTGCCGGTTTGCTTTCTAAAATGCAGCCTTCTTGATCTACCGTGGTCTTTGGAAGAAGTGAGTTGTTTTCCTCTGAAGTCAGCTGGGGGATTTCTGCAGGGAACTCTGAATGTTCCGTGTTGGTCCCTTGGGTAACCAGCTTTGGGGACTACTCTTACCAGAAGTGCACAGATCACGGCTGAGCAAGCGGAAGGCTCCACTTCCACTATCCAGCTCTGCCCCCCTCCGCCTGAGGGCACCATCCTAGTTTTTGGCCCATGGAAGCACCAAAACTGGAGTTTGATTTTTAGCCATCTGGAGGAAAAGCTTCTCTCAGGTTGTAGCTCACAGTGTAGACACTCCCCTGGTGTGTGTTGTTTTTTACTTAAAGTACAGTGACTAAGCCTTTGAAATCTGGGCATGCTACCCTGAGTTCTAATCAACAGTAGTACCCACCTCATTGGATTGCTCATTCTTTCAAAATTATCTCCTGCCCGTATTCCAGGTTGCAGGCACTGTTCTGGGCATGGGTGGTGCTATACTGAAAGAGAAGAGGCAGCGCATACTTCTTTGAATTGTGTAGGGCACAAATGAATTGCCGTACATCAAGTGCTGAGGCATTAAGTGCTAAATAAGTGTTAGCTGGTGGCATTGCCACTGCCATAGCTGCTGCTGCACCTGCCGTCTCCACTGCTGCCACTGCTACTGTCACTGCCGTTATCACTACGTCACTGCCACTCGGGCTTCCTTCTACCACTGCTCCATGTTGTTGCTACTACTGTTACCAGCACTATTCCGACTGGCACTGTGACTTCTGCTGCCACCCTGCTGCTGCTACTATTGCTGTTGTGACTACAACTATTGCTACTGGTATTATTGCTCCTGGTACTACCACTATTTCCGCGGGCACTTTGTTGCTGCCACTACTGCTACTGTTCCTGCTGTTACCACCACTATTACTCCTGGTACCGTAACTGCTGCTACTATTGCTGTCATTACTGAACTATTACTACTGGTATTATTGCTGCAGCTACTGCCACTATTACCCCGGACACTTTGTTGTGACTGCCACTTGTACTATTACAATCGTCATTACTTGGAGTCTGACAGCTGCTGCTACTATTGTTACTGCTACTATTGCTGATATGGACGTTATTATTATTAACTCCATTGTTGCTACTGCTGATGCTTTGACTACCTTTGCTGCTAATGCTACAACTCTATTATGACCGTGAATGATATGAATGTGAATACAAATATTGGTTCTGTTTCCACTACTGTTTGGCCACTTCCCTTCTGAAGTATGTTCCTGCTTTGGGGGATTTCCTCATCCAAGGAGACAGAGCCTGCTTCCCAATTTGGGAGTTGCTTTCTCCCCATCCTGCTTACCTAGTAACGGGGGCGTTTTTCTCTGGGCCTTGGAAGAGTCTGGGACTCACCCAGCATCCTCCAGCTGTTCTTCCTCTGCTTAAACCCAGACTAACATCTCTTTTGTCTGCAACTGAAAATCCCAGTGGCGGCATTCCCCCACTTTTCTCTCCTCTGTTGTGTGTGTTTGTGTATCCTTAACTGATTAATCAGAGTTTTTTTTTTATGGTGTGTTTTATTCCTCTAGAAATAATTCATGAAAAGAAAACCTATGTGCCCACAGACAGTCACTGTGCTGTTACCTGCACTGGTCAAACGTAGAGTTGCCGATGCCCCACTTACTCCAGGGCTTGCCACTGGAGTGTGACATTTCCACAATGTCCTTGCCTAAGTGCAGCCAGCTTGCCCATGCCCAAGCAGCATGCGGGCTGAAGAAGCCATTCCCACATTGGGAAGGAGGCGCTACCTTCATCCTGTGGTTGCCTGATTAAACAATAAAGCCAACGTCATAAAAATCTCAAAAATGCCTCTTAGAATTCCACCACCGTAGTCACATCACCCACTTTCTACTGTTTTCCATCACACCAAACCTTGGGAAAATAACAGAAGAATGTTTCCCAAGCTTCAGCTATTATACACCACTGTCATGATGTGGCATTATGCGCAAACTCTATGTGCTATGAAATGATAATAATAGCAGTAACAACAATGGTTGAACACTTAAGTGTTTATCAACCTATGAACTCATTTCCTCTTCACTAAATCTTACATAGTGAGTGCTGCTATTCCCGCTTCTCAGCACCGACAGCCAGCTCTTTCCACCTTGAAGTGCTTATATCCAATCCCTGGAGCAGATGTAGTGCATCACAGATGCGATCCTTGTGCAAATAGGATTCCATATTTTTATAGTTAGCATTCTGTCACAAATATTTCCCATATTTCTCTGAGAGCTGCACACTTATTATTTCAAGATCTACTCATTATTGTATCCAGTTTGTGCCCTATCATTTCCTAAACACTCCCCAAAGTGAGAAGCACTTGCAAATCAACATTTGACTACTACAGATAACATCATAGTGTACATCTTTGGGTACATAGATTTTCTTTTTCTTTTCTTGAATCATTTCCAGAGAAAAATGTTTTTGAGAAGTAGGATTAACCAGGTAATGTTACACACATACACACACACACACACACACACACACACAAGAGGAGTCTTCAAAAAAGTATAAGGAAAGTGTATATTATGCATGGATTTCAAAAATTTTATAGCAAAATAAACTTACCTTTAAATACCATTTGCCATTAACTCTTTGAAGTACTCTCATCCAGGTACAGCTATGTGTGTATATGTATAGACAGATAAAGCTTTAAATTTTACTTTCTTTTTTTTAAAATTTTGCTTTCTATTTTTTTTTTAATTTTTTAATTTTTGACAGGCAGAGTGGACAGTGAGAGAGAGAGAGAGAGAGAGAAAGGTCTTCCTTTTGCCGTTGGTTCACCCTCCAATGGCCACTGTGGCCGGCGCGCTGCGGCCAGCACACCACGCTGATCCAAAGCCAGGAGCCAGGTGCTTCTCCTGGTCTCCCATGCAGGTGCAGGGCCCAAGGACCTGGGCCATCCTCCACTGCACTCCCGGGCCATAGCAGAGAGCTGGCCTGGAAGAGGGGCAACCGGGACAGAATCCGGCGCCCCGACCAGGACTAGAACCCGGTGTGCCGGCGCTGCAAGGTGGAGGATTAGCCTATTGAGCCACGGCGCTGGCCCTAAATTTTGCTTTCTAAAAGGAGAGTACCAACTTCCATTGATACCAAGAGTCTCAATAACTGCAGATTAAGTTTTTATATTACATAAAATTTTAGTATATAATATGCAGGGTGTGTTTTATGTATGTACACACACCAAACATATATTCATATATATTACATATATACATATACACACATACATTCATGTGTGTACACACCAAACATACATTCCTATGCATATGCATATATATTGAAATATATGTATATATACACACATTGAGTCAGGCAGACATTTGATTTATTGGATTTCTTTGGATTCCATTGTGGAAGAGCCTTATTTTCTTATGTTGCATTAGAATTCTGTCTTCCCATCCTAATGACAATGATGGTCATAAAAACCACCATAACTAAAACAGATAAGATTTACCGAGTGCTTACTACCATATATTGTGCTCCATAAGTGTTTTTAGGCCTAATGGGGTAGGTACATGATTTATTCCAATTGACAGATCTACAGACTGCAGTAAATAGAAGTTGAACAACTCATCAAGTTATCAGGAGTGGAGCAGGACCTCCTATTTGTCTGGTCAATGTTCACACTCTCTTGTGCACAAGGAATGAATTCATAAAAGGTTTTGCGCAGAGCTCAGCCAGGGTTCCCCCATGCCAAGAACTTTTCAACACAGCAGACCCATGGAAATGCTTTCTTGGCATGGTTTCATGGAGGCGATCCCTCTCTGCCAGAGGGCACTCCCTAGGCGTACAAGGGGCGGGTACACCTTTTCTTTGACGTTGAGGTGCTTTGATACTTTGCAAGACGTCTGCATGTGCTACTTTCACCATTACTCATATTTCTACTGTTTTTCATCACCCCAAGTGTTATTTCTTACATACCACTGTCCTGATTTGACATTATGTGCGTACTCTATATGTATTATATATGATGATTGAACAAGTAAGTGTTATTGGTGTGATAACTCATTTCACCTTTACTAAGTGCTACCATTCCCATTTCTCAAACGAGAAAACTAGCAGCACCATTTGGGGAGCTTGTCTGAGGTCTTAGTGCTAATGAGAGGTACAGCCTGCCTCTTAACCATTTAATTAAATTACAAGGTAGTTTGATTTTTTTTTTCCTAAACCTCAACAACGTTCATCTTCTTTTCAGTCATACAAAGCTCAAGATCCATGATCCACAGGTTCAATAGGTTGTCTAGATTTTTAAAATTTATTATTAAATACATAATAGAAAAAATGAGAATCACAGAATGAGCTCATCCACACCCAGGGGCATGAGCGTTTCATTATGGGAAATTCTGATGGGCAAAGTCCTTAGCTTTGATTTAGCGCTCTGCCTGTGTGTTCTGACCGTTCCACCTGCTAGGTGACTGTATTTTCCTTTTGTGCACTAAGTCCTCCTAATTTTTCCTTCTGTAACGTTGGAAGTAGAGCTCTGACCCCTGTGGCAGAAGTTAATGGGGGATGAAATTTCAGTGAGAAACATAGAAACAGCTAATGCCGCATTTAGCATAGGTTGATTTGAAAACATCTGTCATACTTATACATGGTGCCTGTTCTATGCAAAGAGCTGTGGACAGCATGTCTGAACACACACTCGCACACGGGCACACACACACACACGTTTCAAATGTTATGCATTTTTCAAATCTGCATTGCCACTCCTCAAAGCAGAGAAATGGATGCTGAGAAGTTAAGAAACTTATTGATAGTGACACCAAGGCTAAATGAGGTGGTAAAGATTTGAACTCCGGTTTGTCTGTATCTGAGTCTGTTTCTTTATTATTTCCAAATTGCATTATCTAATACTTAATTATTTTTTCAGCCACACAAATGGGCTCCCTTTGGCTGTGTTCTAGACACTGTACTAGTCACTGAACAGAAAATTAAAAAAATTTTTGGAGGAGTGGGCATTTGGCAGAGAGATTAAGATGTCAGTTAGGGTATCCACATTTCCACAGACGTACCTGGGCTTGAGTCCTGGCCCTGCATCGGATTCCTGCTAACGTGCACCCTGGGAGGCAGCAGATGAAGGTGCATGTACTTGGGTCCCTGCCACCCATGGGGGAGACCTGGGTGAATTTCCCAGCTCCCGGCTTCAGCTCACCCTCGCCCTGATCGCTGTGGACATTTGGGAATAGAATCAGCAGATAAGAGATCTCCCCTCCATCCACCTGGCTCTCTCTATCTCCTGCTTTTCCAATTGAATAAATAAACAAAGCTTATAAAATTTCATGGGAAAATGCAATCAGAGGATAAGTTTGCTTAGAAAATGAAAGGTACGGTCTAGTCCATCGGGGAGGGAAAATCGGATTCCTGAGACAGAGCGAGAGTCAAATGTCACAATGAGGAGTGGTGAGTCCTGGAAACGAGATTTTCACAAGGTGCTTTGGGGATGCACAGGAGACAGCTGAGCTGGGAAGCGATTACCGTGGAATCAGTGCCCATACTTTCCGGGGTGCAGAGTGATATTTCAATACATGCATACAAAATGCACCCATCCAATCAGTGCAATGAACAGCTCCGTCTCCCTATCATTACTTTGTGGAATTAAAAAAAAAATGTTTAAGGAGATGGAAATGCTAACTCTCCTAACTTGATCATTCTACATTGTATTGAAATATCATTCTATATGCCGCAGAAATGTCCCAGAGAAACAGAAATAAAAATAAAATAAAAGTTGAGACAAGGGCTGAACAGGTGCTCCTCAGGGTCAGTTGAGGTTTCATTCTAGGGTGATGATGAAGGATGGCAGTTAGGGGCCTGCTGAGGATAGGATCTTGGACAAGTCCAAGCACAGGAATCCCCAGCTTTGCTGTCCTCCTTATGTCACTGTGGCAGATGCGTTCATCAGAGGACGGACGCTGGCCACCTGTCAGGTGGACGCCGCTTCCTCACGGCGGTCCCTCTAGGCCCCTCAACCACTCAGCAAACGTCCACTGCAGGCTTGCCCTGTGCCTGGCTCCGTGCTGGATGCTGGGGTCTCAGAGATGCCGTGGGGCTACTGGGAAACTGTTGTCCAGGCAGCACTGACGTGGCAGGTGCCACCGTCTGAGGCCAGCTTGTAAAGGGCCTGGAGCGAGGGCGTCTCTGGTAGAGCGATCAGAAACTATTAAGCAGCAAATAGGCACTCTGCACGTCTCTGTTTCCTGCAATTCTCCCAAATCTTTGCAAAGATTGCTTCGGGAGAATTACGGGAACCGGAGACGTGCAGAGTGGAAGCGCTGGGGTCGGAAGACTCAAATTCATCAGCTTCAATATCTTCAGAAACTAGCAACGTTGGTTTGTGAAAAACGAGAGCAAATTCCCGTTTTATTTACTCTGAGGAGGGACTCAGAGTTGAAAAATCCATGTGAAGTCATGCCTTTTTTCAGTTACGACTGACAGCAATCCGACTAAAAAGGACCGCAGCCAAAAGGAACTTCCTTTGTTCACGCAACTAAAAAGTGCGGGGATAATTCCAGCTTTGGGTCTGGCTTAATCCAAGGGCTCAGGAAACGCCTGCAGATACTCGCTAATGTCAGGGCTGCTTTCCACAGCCTTGGGTGAATCCTTTCCAGCAGCTCCAGGTCCACTGGCTGTTTGCTCAGGATCTCCAGCAGGAGGAGCGATTCTGGTTCCTGATGTGTGGGAGAGAGTCCTCAGAAGCAAGCCTTATTGGTGTAGGCAACCCATTTAAGCCAACTAACTCTGGATTTCTTCAGAGAGAAATCGCTCTAGCAAGAAAATCAGACTGGTGGCATTTTGTTGTCGCAGTTGTGTGTGTGTGTGTGTGTGGAGGGGGTTTGCTTTGTACTTAAAGATGAGAAAATAGATGCTTAGGTGAGCATGAGGAAGAGATGTGCCCGCCAACATGGCCACTGTGATTGACAGCATGGCTCTAAGCCAGGGCAACAGCGGCGGCGGCGGCTGCTGCTGCTTCTTCTTCTTCTATTAAAGATTTATTTATTTATTGGAAAGGCAGAGTTACAGAGAAGCATCGGCAGAGAGAGAAAGAGAGAGAGAGAGAGAGAGAGAGAGAGAGAGAGAGAGAGAGAGGTCTTCCATCCGCTGGTTCACTCCCCAGATAGTAGCAACGCCTGGAGCTGCACCGTTCTGAAGCCAGGAGCCAGGAGCTTCTTCCAGGTCTCCCACGCAGGTGCAGGGGCCCAAGGACTTGGGCCATCTTCTACTGCTTTCCCAGGCCATAGCAGAGAGCTGAATAGGAAGTCGAGCAGCCGGGACTCGAATTGGTGCCCATATGGGATGCTAGCGACCCAGGCAGCGGCCTTACCCACCATGCCACAGCCCTGGCCCCAGTCAGGGCTTCTTAACCAAAGAACGGTGCTTCTCCCCAGGGGACCCTGAGCCATGTCTGAAGACAGTTCTGGTTGTCACAGCTTGGGGAAAGGATGCCACTGGCGTTTTGAGAGTAGACATAGGGAGGCTGCTAAATATCATCCCAAAGTCAGACTACCCCAGAATTCACTGGCTTATTATCCTAAAGGCTCCTGAAGCCCTGACATTTGGTTATTCTAGTCATTGGTGCCGTAAAAAGTAAAGAGCATTTAGGGACAAAAAATTTAGCAGGAGGGGACTTTAGCCTCCCCCCAGATTTCATTCATTCATTTATTCATACTTCTGTTCATTCTTAAGAAAATTATTCAGCATGGTTTATAAGGTCCTCGGAAAGTTAGTTGAAATGGAACCCAAAGGTAAGTTTACTCTGGTGCAGAAGTTTTGACATTCATACACAGTTGTTTCTTTGAACTTGATATTTTACTTATTTGTCAGGGTAACACATTTTAATTTATATTATGGTCAAAGGCTTAATGGTCCTCTAAGTAAAGAGTTCAATAAATAAAAAAACACAAAGGCCACGGTTCAGCTGAAAAATAGGAGGCAAGGACTTTAAGTGACAATCCAATGAAAAGATATTCAACTTCATTTATATAGTGAATTTTAAAGTAGTTACAAAATCATTCAAGCTATAGTAGAATATAATTCCCATCAATTTGTTGGACAAAGATTTAAACCAAAATTTAGAAAAAACTGCAGTTTCAACAAAACTGATAGACATGGGCATTTCTTTTTTTGTTGTTAATTTTTAAAAATTTAGCTCGCATATGTTAAGGGAGAACATGTGGTATACATTTTCCATGATTTTTTTTAAACAGAGAACAACAATCTATTAATGCCAGCAGTGGTGCATAACAGATACTAGGTTTAGTTGGAGGAAGAGACAGAAGGAAACTTTAGCTACTGAGCTGGATTTCTGGGCAGATTGAAACCTTTAATAAAACATGCCAGCTTGGTCATGTTTTAGTGAGGGCTCTTCCTGGCTCGTAGGCAGCAGCCAGTTGCAGTGTTCTTATATAACTTCTGTGTGTGAGTATATAGGGCAAGACATACGCCTGAGATAAAGAGAGAGAGAGAGAGAGAAGTCAAAGAAGTCGCTAGTGTCTCTTTTATTAATTATGTTAATGCTACTGAACCAGGCTCATACTGGTGTGACTTAATCACTTCCCCCAAACCCCATTTCCAAACACTTTCACGTTAGTAGATGGGGTTTCAGTATATGAAGCCACAAACATTCAGTACCTGGCAACTATCCACTGCCGATTCCCTGCACAGGAGGCAGTAGGTAGTAGGTTTTGAGTAATTAATTCAGTCATCTCAAAGCTTATCTCCATGACAGTCCTATGAGCAACCAGAGATGCCTTAATTCTTCCAGAAAAATCCAAACAACTGAAGATTCAACTACAGTATGACTGACTTCTCTTTCATCTTTCCAGAACAATGGATGGGGGTCAGACTCTTCCTTGCTGGATGCGAGCAGGGGGCGGTCAACAGTGGATGCTGCACTATCTGCTTTTACCTTCTGAGGTCTGACTTCCAGAATGTTTTGTCTTGCAGAGGCTCCCTTCCCACCCACATGGCAACCCTGGAGAGGAGCAGCAGGTTTTGGAAGTCTTCTTTTATTCCAGATCCATTTGACAGGCATGAAGGAAAACATGAAAAAGAAAAGGGAGTCTAAAAAAAAGACCCTGTGTGTGTGTGTGTGTGTGTGTGTGCACCCACTAAAGAATGTTTGTGCTAAATATATAAGAGAAAGATTCTGTATAAAAAAGGGTGGTTTGTGGGGCCAGCACTGTGGCATGGCACGTACCTGGGACAGCAGTGGGACATGGCCCAAGTCATCGGACCCCTGCACCAGTGTGGGAGACCTAGAAGAAGCTCCAGGCTCCAGGCTTCAGATTGGCCCAACTCCAGCCACTGCAGCCATTTGAGGAGCAAACCAGCAGATGGAAGACTCTCTCTCTCTCTCTCTCTCTCTCTCTCTCTCTCTGCCTCTGCTTCTCTGTAACCTTGCCTTTCAAATAAATAAATAAAATCTTTAAAAAAATAATGAAATTGATAAATGTTAGCCTCAATCCACCAGCTAGAACAATTCTTCCTACTGCAAAGGGCACTCATCCTGATGCTCTTTCGCAATATGACTTTATCGCTCCTCCATTAAGATGTGGGATCTGTTTATCCACCCTTGTCTTGGTTAGTAAAGTGACTTACTTTGGCTAAAGGCAGATTAGCAAATGTGATGGAGGCCGAGGCTTAACTAGAACTTGGGGTTGACTTCTTTTGCTGCCCTTGGAACTCGAGACTTCCTTCTGAAGAAGCCCAAGCAAGGTTCCTGGATGGTTACAATCGCTTGGCCCAGTTTCTTCCAGTGCATAAACTAATGGCCTGTTGTGAATAAGGTCATCCTGGCTCATCCGACTGACCTTCCAGCTACACAATAATGTGTGGAAGATTCTATCAGAGATGGGCCCTACTAGCCCAGACCACAGGAAACAGTCAACTCTCAAACATGGTTGTTGTTGAAACCACTAAAGTCTTGGCTGGTTCATTACACAGGAATATTAAGTGATGCATGACCTTGGACTTGGGATCCTCCAAGTGATAGATAACAGATCATGGGTTTTAATCTCTGTATTTCTTTTCTATTCCCAAGGAATAAATTACCACAATTTATTGGTGAAGGCAATCCAAGTGTATTATCCTACAGTTTTGTGGGTCAAGAATGGCTTTGTTGGGCCCCCCATTCAGGGTCGTACCAGGCTGCAGTCAAAATTGGCTGAGGATGAAGACAGCAGACTTCTACCATTGTTGAAATATCTCAGTTCCTTGTGATTATCAAACTGAGCACTTCTGTTTAATGCTGACTGCTGTCTGGAGGCTGCCCTGGGTTCCTAGAGGACAACATCAATCCCTGGACAGGTGGATCCACCATATAGGCGGCCCAAAACTTGGTAACTTGCTTATTCAGTGCCACAGGAGAGGAAGAGGACTCCAGCAAGAGTAGCCCTGCAATGTTAGTACAAAAGCATGAGTGGTCACATCTCTCCCATTGCCCCTGCCACGTTCTGTTGCTTAGAAGCAAGTGATAGGTTCTACCCATACTCAAAGGGAAAGACAATGCAAAGGCATGAACAACACAAGGGATCATGGGAACAATTATAGAACCCATCTATCACATTAGCTCTAATATACTGTCCTGCAAGGGACTTCTGCCTCATTGACTCTTCATTGAACAAACATCTACCAAGCACCCCCTTCGTGGCAGGCACTGGAGACACAGCGGTAAACCAGATTGGAGGGAGGGTGTGACGTTGACCATTCATGTGTGGATGTCATGGTGAGGACTTGGACTTTTACTCTGAAAGGGAGGAGGAGCCACTGGAGGGCTTTGATAAAGGGTAAATAGGATCTTGATGTTTCAAACTACCAATGCTGCTGCTATTTTGATAAAAGACTTCAGCAAGAATGGTCAGGAGGCTGTTACAACATCTTAGTGAGAGATGACGGAGAGATGGGTCCAAGGCAGTCGCAGAAGTGCAGAGAAGTGGGTAGTCATTTACTAGTCTTCTAGGACTTCTAGGACTTTACTAGGACTTCTGGCTACACGTGGGTTCCCAGCCTTGTTGCTGTAGAACGGACAGGGAGCTTAACTTCTTGCCAACTCCTTCTCTTTGGGGAGACTGGATTCTTCAATGGGGTTCTGCTTTGGATGGCTGGGATGGCTGCACTGTCTTAAATCATCAGCCCTTGGGTTTGCTATGGCCTGCCGCTGGGATTTTGGCAACCAAGCTGTGAAGTGTAGCGGTAAACATTCGTAGTCTTTGGTGTCAAGAAGACCTCGGATTTTCTTGCTGCTCACTGGCTCGATGAGTCTTGTTTCCCATCTGCAGAATGGGGGGTAACAATGGTCCAGGTTTAATATAATCAAACACCTGCTGGAATAAAATTTGTCTCTTTTCCTTTCTGCATGCAATGCCTGCCTGCTCTTGCCCTATCCTTCAGTAATTTCACCTCCTTCCGGCAGATCTGTCTTTATTGTCTCAATTTGACTGTGATGATGGGGGCTTGGGCTAACATACAGAAGCCACTTGGATGGTGGATGTTTTTGATCTATTCTGGCAGCTTCCCTACCATGAGATGGCCACCCCCCGCTGCTTCTTTCCCAAGGGCACAAATTGCAAATCCAGCTACAGCTTGACAGAGCTGCCACTCAGTTCCCAGCCAATATGATCAGGATGTCTCAGAGAGGTCGAGAGGGGACAAGAAAGATTACACAAAGTAACAAAATAGAATAAAAGCCGCCCCTGTCATCGACTTTGGTTGATGGCACAGGCACTGGTGAAAATGCCCCAGTTAGTGCCCGTCATCCTGACCAAAATGCTGAAGAAGGGAAATCTCCATGCAGAGGGGGAAGATATTGAATTTGCAATGAATTCTTCAAAATCATACTTTTGTATGTGCACCTGGTATTTGACTGGTTTCCTGGACTTGTATAAAGGAATACAAAGGCAAGAAAAAATATCAAAAATACAATTATCAATGAGATAATCGGGCCTGTTACTGTGTTAGCAACCTTAGGATAGGAAAACAAAGATGTGAGAAGAACTAGTGTGAGCATTACTGCAGCTGTTATTCTAACAGAAAAGACAGTGCAAAGATGTCACATCAGTTGTTGATGGGCGGTTCTGACAACACAGAGAGCTAATAATAAGATAAACGGTCAGATTCCGAATCAGCTAAGGAAGCCCAAAGTAGATCAAGTGTCAGGCAGGAAGGAGTTAATTGGGGAAGTTTTAATTACACTAATATTCTGCCAGTGATGGTTGAATCTGTACTTTCATTTCCCCTAATGATGTTAATTAGGCTAATTAAGATGACAAAGAACAGAGACATGTAGAGACATGGGAGTTTATTGTAAGGATGTGAAGGAAGTGTAGGTAATAATAACACCTAAGATTCAGTTATCCTGTGATTACAAATAATGGCATGTTTATTCCAACAGCCAAGACTCCCTCACTCTAAGTCCTACCTCGTATTTGGAATCTGTGTTCTCTCTCCATGGCTTCCCTTCAGATCTGAGGCCGTTCATTACGTGTCTCAAAGGAATTTGGAGGAAAAGTCACTCATGCCCCTGTCTATGGGTGCCCTCATTATATTGATGTGCCCTCTTCTGCTCCCTAATCTTCCCAGAAGAGTCTAAGGCAACACTGGATTCCATTACAGTTTGGTAAACATTTGCCCCCCTGCTATGTTAAGCTTTTGTTGCCTTGGCCAGCATGTCAACATCACTTGCATTCCATGTTACATAAAATTGTTTTTGACACATTTCTTCCACCAGTGACTAAGGCTTCAGTATGCTTGTTAATGGCTCCTGCACACAGAAGCTCTTCTATCCACCTTTATGTGTCATCCTTGGGAATACCAATTCCTGTAAAGGAATACTGAATGTTGGAGGGTACATGGAGAAACTGGTTACAGGCATCTGAGTTCCAGCTCCATCTCAGGCAGAAATCCCTGTGCCATGAGGCAACTGTTATAGCAGTTGGCCCTCCTGAATGACCATGGACACAGTTCAGAATGTGTTACTATCTCTTGGGTCTGATTGATCTCTGCAGTCAAATTTTTCCATCTTTGTTCTGTGTCATTTCTAAAAAATATTCATTTTTATCTATATGAAACACACACAAACACACACACATACACAGAGAGAGAGAGAGAGAGAGAGAGAGAGAGATCTTCCATTTGCTATTTCATTCCCTAGATGCCCACAACAGTGGGGGCTAGAGTAGGCTAAAGTCAGGAACCTGGAACTTCATCCAAATATTTCAAATGAGTGGAAGGGATCTAAGTACCTGAGACATCACCTTCTGCCACCCAGGGTACACATTAGCAGGAAGCTGGAACTGGAAACAGAGACAGAACTCAAATGTAGGCACTCTGATTTGGCATGGGGACATCCTGAGCAGTATCTTAACCACTGGCAAAAGTCTGCCCTGATGGTGCCATGTCTAGGGAGAATCCATCTGACTCCACAGGAGCACACTTTGCCTGCTTTTCTATTTCTGCTCCCACCAGCAGATGTCTACACTTCTATGTTCTCTTTGGCATCTCTATCTTTTATGTGAACTTCCCAAGAAATAATCTGACTGAGTCAGTTGATTATTTTTCCATACAGTTAGTCACCATGCAAAATAGCATGTCCATATGGGGCAGGATTTCTATATTGTTGGTCTTAGATTGGCCAAATCCCAATCCTCTAAGTTGTAGAGGATTCAAAGCATTGACAATATGCATGGAAATTTGTTTATGGTCTTTCTGCCCAGAAGGAGGCTGTGGATATAAGAGCCACCCTAAATTGCAAACTCTTCCTTATTTAGTCAAGCTCCCATGTCAGGTACTCAACCTTCTTCGATACATATTCACCCAAGCACTGCAAGCTCATCATATCCTAAAATAAACTCTTCAGCTTTCTCATCTTGCTTGTCTACTCTGTGTCAACTTTCCTGGGCCTAGAGATCTTGGCTCTTTCCCCTTTTCTCACCAAATATATTAAATGTGTTCTGTGTATGCCTATGTATTCCCCAAATACCTCTGGGTACCTCTCTTTAGTAATGGGCCTCGTCATTGTATACTTGGTCTATTTGGGATATCATCTGTGTCATCTTATGGGTTCCAGCCCTAAATATGCGCAAGTACCATTGCACTCTTACATAGCTTCATTCCTTTGATATGCTGTTACCTAATCTTGGAAATTTTTATCCTTCTCTGCTTGACAAAATTCCACTAATTCTTTAGATGTGGCATAAAATATATCATCATTTCTAGGAGGAATTCCCTAGCTTTCCCCTGTTTTAGCCAATCAGATCCTCTGTCGATTGTGCTGAATCTAGATAATTGTAGATAATAGCACTGGCACATTCC
This sequence comes from Oryctolagus cuniculus, assembly GCF_964237555.1. Lineage (NCBI taxonomy): Eukaryota > Metazoa > Chordata > Mammalia > Lagomorpha > Leporidae > Oryctolagus > Oryctolagus cuniculus. The sequence goes on along the minus strand of NC_091450.1, from coordinate 13,130,086 downwards.
AGAATATTGATCTACTCACATAGACAGCTCTTCCCAGTGAGCCACATCACCAGGGTTGGATGACATGAGTTTATTATCTTATTGAAGCTGTGTCAGGATAAGGAATTACCAGGCACTAATCTGAATGCTGCATCTAACATTAATCTGAGCTTGAGTCCACATTTCATCAAATCTGCTTCTCTTTTTCTCATGTTATGATAGTTTCCCAATGGTACAGGGGACTATAAGAAGTGGATGGTCATATTGGATGTGTTGAACAGGACATCCTCTCTTTAAAAAAGTTTAAGAAGGGGATGGGGAAGGAGCATAAACAAACTGTAGATTAAAGAGGAGGAAGAGGTTGAGTAACTATAGAGCTCACTGAAAAGAACTAAAAATAACGAGCAACTTGATACCAATGAGCACCAATAGTGTCCCTTTTGTGGTCTCTAAATACCATTTTCCACTTGGAGGAGTCAGGGCTAATTAGAAAAATGGCTGAATCAACAACTAGGGCAGCGAATCTGCAAAATGAGTCTAAAACATCTCAATGCATAAAGCAAGAAGGCTGTCAGAGGCAGGGCTGAGGAATCAGAATAAATAAGATTCCACTGGTCCAAAATGGGACAATCAGAGTACCAGTAAGAATAGTAACTGCAATAGATTAAAATATAGGTATGAGTAAATCCATAAGTTCATGATCATTCTAAAAAAAATTTTAAAGTGCATTGTTTATCTTTTGAAATTGCCAGAGAACTGACTCACTGTTTTGAAAACTAGTAGGTAAAGGGAATTTATGCATTTATCCTGACTCTACATTCTAGTTAAGAACAAGAAAAATATAATACACACAATCATCACAATTTTGGATCTTCCAATGATTTAGTAGATTTAGCGAATCTACTAATTTAGTGAATCTACTAATCTACTAAACAATGACTTCCTCCATATCCCCAAATGGGAACAAACCATAGTTAATATGCTTTCCAATAGAAGTATTCATCTTTCATTATAGTCTTGCCAGAAAGTTGAACTGGAATCTGATCGAATCTGATCAAGACTTTGAAATTACCAGCAATTTATAGGAAGTATGAGAAAATAGACAAATAATTTGTCAAATTCAGTCTGTGGGAAGTTGACTTTTTTGTGTCTTTATTTGTGTCTGTGCCTGTGTATCCCTATATCTATTTTTGGGTTTAGCTCTATGTCTTCGTCATGTCAGTCTCTGTATCTAGACCAATGTCTATGTCTATATCTGTGTCTATTTCTGACTTCATATCCAAGCCCTTTCATCTATCTATTGCAAGGAAAATCGATACAGGGGTGACCTTTGTATTAAAAGAAGCAAGAGACATAAAAATCAATCACAATATATGGACTTCATTTGGATTCTGATCATTCACAGTGTGTAATGATTTTTCTAAAAGATTTATTTATTTGGAAGTCAGAGTGACAGAGAGATAGAGAGTGAGAGAGAGAGAGAGAGAGAGGAGAGAATGAGAACGAAAGTGAGAGAGAGAGATCTTCAATTTGCTGGCTCACTCCCCAAATGCCTACAACAGTCAACTGAGGGCCAGGCTGAAGTTAGGAGCCAGGAACTCTATCCAGATCTCCCATCTAGTGGCAGGAACCCAAGCACTTGAGCCATCAATTGCTACATCCCAAGAGCATTAGCAAGAAGCTGGATCAGAAGCAGAGTAGCTGAGGCTAGAACCAGGGACTCTGATGTGGAATGTGGGCATCCCAAGCAGTGGCTTAACCTGATAAGCCACAGCACCCACCCTTTGTGATGAGTTTTAAGGCCATCAATTAAATGTAAATACTCACTGGATGTGGTGATATCAGTTTATTGTTCAAGTGTCATAAATGCATCAAGGCTATTTTGATTTTATAAGTACTTTGTTTTTTTTTTGTTTTTTTTTTTTTGTTGTTTTTTTTTTTTTTTTTTTTTTTTTTTTTCGCAGTTCGTATTATTTTAATATACTTTCAGAAACCTCCGGCGAAGAAAAGGCTCCTTAATATGACAGGTCTTCCGGCACAACTCCGGACAGAAGTTGGGTCTTTGGACAGGAAGTGGCGGCCATAGAGGAAGTCGTGGAGTGAGCGTGGTGTCTGCAGTGACGGGCTTGGCGCCATCTTGAGAAGGTCAAAGGATTCCTGGTAGACGTTAAGTGTTTGAATTTTCCAATTTTATCACATCGCCTTATGCAAGCCAGCATCAACAGAGTCCATGAATAAACATGTCTTTAGTGGCTCCTCATTGCCATGCCTTGTCCTATAAATTAGGAGTTTGCTGTTCTGTAAGGAGATCTCAACAGAGATACAATCTAGACATTGTTTGGAAAATAAGGGATTGTCGTTGTTTGATTCCTCCTTAAGAAGCGTCCCATTTTTGAGGTAGGGAAATATTGGTGTGTGTTCATTCACTGCCTTTCTCCCTCATTACCAAGCGTAAAGGGACCAGAACGGTGGGGTTTGCTTTCCGTGCAAATCCTCCACTCTCTCTAGCGCCAGCACTTAATACGTACTTGCCGCGTGGCTAAAACAATTGTCCTAGAATTACCACGGATTACGCTTCGTGAACTGGCACCAGCCGCCTAGGGCGCACAGCCGGGGAGGGGCGGAACCCGGAGCTGGGGTCACCAATTGTCCCCACTGAGCCTAGGTCTCCGCGCGACCACTCTGAGCCTCAATGGCGCACTGCAAAGTTGTACCGGGTCCGCCTCTAGAATGCGGCCTTGCACCCTCAGCCCGGCCGCCGCGGAATCCCCAGACCCCAACGCCCCGCAGCAAGCCCTCCCGCGCTTCCCACGCCCCGCCCCCGAGGGGGGATTTTATAAGTACTTTGTTATTCACACATGTAACAAAATAAATATAGACATGAAACTAGTTGAAGGTAAGGACAGAGCTCATAATTGTAGAAGCAAAGTGGTGGATACATGGGGATTCATCATGTCATTGTTTCCATTTTGTATGTATTTTATTGCTTAAATGTGAAGCAAGGAAATTATAAGATGGTTCCTTCCTTTCTCACTTCTTTTGTCCTTTTAATCCTTTAAATCTCAGATGCACTGTTACATTTTTTGAGTAGCCACCATGGATGTTTGCCGTCTTTTTTTACTATCGGGCAATTATCTAAGCCAGATACTTCTGTTTCCAAAAGTTCTTGTAGCTGAGAAGGACACCATGGCTTCATCAAACAAATGCAAATAGAAAGAACCAGGGTGGCTGGCCTTGTGGCATACCAGGTAAAGCTGCCTCCTGCAGTGCTGGCATCCCATATGGGCAGTGGTTCAAGTCCCGGCTGCTCCACTTCCGATCCAGCTCTCTGCTAAGGCCTGGGAAAGCAGTAGAAGATGCCCAAGTCCTTTGGCCCCTGCACCCACAGGGAAGACCCAGAAGAAGCTCCTGGCTCCTGCCTTTTGATTGGTGCAGCTCCAGCCACTGCAGCCATTTGGGGAGTGAACCAGCAGATGGAAGACCTCTCTCTCTCTCTCTCTCTCTCTGCCTCTCCTCTCTCTGTGTAACTCTGAATTTCAAATAAACAAATAAATCTTAAAAAAGAAAAGAGAAGAACCAGGGACTGCACAGAGTCAAGCCTGTGAGTTACTCAATATCTTCTGATTAAATTCCTTCTCTGTTTAATTTGGTCACAGATAGATTCTGTTGCTTGTAAGCTAAAGCTTTACTTAAACAAAAGCTTTTCCCAGTTCCCAGGTTGATTCATACTTCTGTGACAGGTTTTCATACAACCATTTGCTTACTTGGCATTGAAGTTGACCCAGTTCTGATCTCCTCACATGCTTATCCGGTTTATGTATATGTTCTCAATCATATTGCTTCTGAGTGCACAGATCATGTATGCCTTGCTTTACTTCTGAATTTCTGGTGTTCAGCCCAATACCCCAGTACGTAGCATGAACTCGGAAAATAGGTGTTGAATGCATGATTAAGCGACTGAGAACAAGAGGAGGAAAAGGCGAGTGTTGTGGAAGTCTCCCCACCAAAAACTCCATGTCTTCTTGGGCACGTGGAAGACAATGCTTCTTAAATTCCACATAACCATCTGTGCTGAGTCATTTGTGGGTAGCAGCGTCAGCTGTATCTTTCAATAGAAAGCATCTAATTGCCAATGCTCTACCTTCTGCTCTGTTTTCCTGCCACACCGACCAAGATGGCCCTGGGTTAAGGCACTGAGATCTGGGGGTATTATTATTTTGGCAATAACCTCCCCTATCCTGACATAAACAAGTGGAAGAAGAGAAAGAACAAACATACCAGAGGAAATGGGAGAGTTAGATGGTAGTGGACAAAGAATAAAATACGCAACAGAGAATCTTGCCTGCTGTAGACAAGTTTTTGGGCTTATTGATATTTTGAAGGTGGAATCTCAGTTTTGCCACTTATGAGCTCTGTCATTTTGGATGAATTTCTTGATCTTTCCATACCTCAGTTCCCTCATTGGAAGAGTGGAAGAAAAAAAAATACTACCAAGTTTCTGGGGCTGTTGCATCGATGGCATGTAAATGAGATAATTTATGTGCGAGCACCTAACCTGGCCTGGTGTGGGTGCTCAATAGATGTTGATTGAGTGGATTAATGGTGCGGAGAAGTCACAGGTGGAGTGAGGGAGGGGCCAAGGTGGCAGGAGCCACATAGTTAGAGAAGGCCTCTGATTGTTAAGCAGACCCATGCTCCGATCGTCCCAAGTCTGTCGCTGTGCATTGTAATTTAGTAAATCATTTCAAGCAGTGGGTGTTTGCTTATTCAATCAGGAAGTGGATTTATGCCTAATTCGGGCAGCTCCTCTGCACAGCTCTATGAGCTTAGGAAGCTCCACCGTTCAGGAGCCAGATTGCTGCGTGGTGATTTATGTGATCTGGGAGGCTGGTCCCACAGCCATGAGCCTAGGGCATAAATCTGAGGTTTGCAGGGAGCCCTGATTCAGCCTGGCACAGCCTGGCAAAGCACCAGCCATGGGGCCCTTCTCACCTTACTGAGGGGCCCTTGATGTCACAAAGGGTGAGGGTGGGCCCAGGCTCTGAGGCTGCTGGGTCTCATTTATTCATTCAATTGTGCAACCAATAATGGCTGAGCATCCTCTAAGAGACCCTACGCTTGGTACTTGAGATATAAATGATGAACATGAAAGACACAGTCTCCGCTCGCTGGACGCTCACGTGCCATTAGGTAGCTATCCGTGAGACAGCCAATTGTTGTGCTACAATGAGAGATGTATGGTAATAAGGGAAGCACTAGTCACTCAGGGGTGCAGAGGGCAACAGCTAAGCTAGGATTGGTTTTTCAGAGGAGGAGGTCTCTATGCTGAGATGTTTATGAAATGTCTCAGAACAGGGAATGGCATTTGTAAAATCAAAGAATTGCATGAGACACTACAGAGACAGCAGGTAGAAGATTCTGGAACATAAAATCATTTGGTGGAGCAGGCATGCAGCACAGCTGCCGCTTAGGACACCCTCATCCCACATAGAGGTGCCTGGATCAAGTCCTAGCTACTCAGCTTCCAATTCAGCACCCTGCTAATGTGCACCCTGGGAGGCAGTAGGTGATGGTCCAAGTACTTGGGTCCCTGACACCCATGTGCAAGATCCAGACAGAGTTCCAAGATCCTGGCATCAGTCCAACCCAGCCCAGGTTGCTGTGGGCATTTGGGGAGTGAACTGGCCAATGGGTGAATCTGTTTTTTGTTTTTTTTTTTTTTGTTTGTTTTTTTTTTTTTTTTGTCTGTCTCTGCGCTTTTCAAATTAGAAATGAGATGCAAATAAAAATAACTAAATGAAAGCCATGTGATATGGCTGCAGAGCGGAATTAGAGAGTGAGTGGTGAGACATGATGCTGGGACAGGCAAGCAGGGGTCTGGCTGCCCAGACCTTGTCAAACCCTGCTGGAGACTAGGGCTTTTCTGTGCAGAATTGTCTAGAAGAGGTGGCATGGCCAGGAAGGAGGCAGAGAGCTCAGGGTGAGAGATGATGGTGGCCTGGGTTGGGATGCGATGGGAAGTTTATGGGTTGGACTTAAAGCAGATAATCACCGCTAACCCTCCCGGTGCTGGGCGTAGCTTCACGACTTTAGCTTCTCTGTGCTGTAGCTGCTGTGAGGATGCTCTTCCTACAGATGAAGAAAGAGAGGCACAGAGAGGTTTAGTAACCACTCCAGGTCCTACAGCTTGTGAGTGACACAGCTGGGATTCAACCCCACTGCAAGAGTCATGCATATCACCCGTGAGTCTTGCTGCCTTGTCAGACCAGGAACTTTCTAGAAAGTCAGGGACCAAAGGCTTTATTTATTCACAGCACCTGGAAGACAGCATGACACCTGATTGGTGCTTAATTACTGTTTGTTGAGTGAATGACTGACCTGAGAGAGGGAATGCGACCAGCTTGGATTTGCACCAGTGCCCAAGCCACTCCCTAGCTTTGACCACTCCAGCTCAATCCTTTTCCTGCCTCGCCCCAGTCCCCTCCTGGCTGACAGAGGTTTCATTAGGAAACAGGGCGACTGCCTCTGGGTTCCCTTTGCACACACAGCCTCAGAGCAGATGTGAAAGGGTTTCGTAAACGACAGGGCGCTCTGGCAGCCTGGTGATTACAATTGCGACCGTGCAGGCTGAGACCCCACATTGGAATTCCAGAAGGCATTTTCTTTCTGTTGAACACTGCACGCTTCTTTTGCCTGGAAGTCTTTGGCGCAAATTAATTATGGTTATCTATGGCCGGGGGGCTGAGGCCACCTGCCCCTCCCTCTCCTCCTGACAGCTGAGGTTCTGGGAAGGCCACCAGTGGGTACCTCTCTCCTCTGGGTGGCGGCTCCTTTTTCTCCTATTTACTTCTCCTTTAATCTGCATATTATCGTCAGCACAAAGCCCTCAGAATAACATCTGACAAATGACGCCTATTAAAAAAAAAACTGTGCGCACTTCTCATTCACCGCCTTCTAATTTGGAATAGCATTATAACTATGCATCGCTAGACAAGCAATATTATGTTAAGAACATGATAAAATACCAGCAGGTCTGTAATGGCACCAACCAAATGGTAATTTCTGCTTCAGAAATTGGTCATTTATTTTGCTGGTCTGTTCTTACGTTCAAATTAGATGAAGTTTAATATACTGTAAAATTGAATGTATTCTGTCCTTTTCAACAAATATGGCGTGTGTGAAAATGATTTATGGCTCATGGGAACCTCTAAAATGTTAAATAATCTCTTTTTTTGTGCGTGTGTGTTTCTTAAGTAAGTTATGGGCCGAGAGTTTAAACACAGGGAAAGCAAAAACTTTATTAAGCTCCAGGCCCTCGTTGTCCTGTTATCGGCCATGCTAAGAACAAGAGCTGTGGCCCCGCACGTATTAGGCTGGGCTGTAAGAGCAGCCACATTAATTGCTACATTAATTTTCTTCTATTAACTATAATTGGGAGGAAAGCAAGTCTTCCCCAGTGAGTGTTATAATTTGCGACTTAATTTTTAATAAAGCTGTGTTCAGACGAAGGGTGCTTAGCACAGGTCATTTCTTTCGATGGGTGTTTGGCATCCCGTTGCTAGCAGACTGGCTTGAAATGGGGAGGGGGCAGGTAGAGGAAGATGGGGGGAAGGGAAGGCTCCCGGGATAAGGGGTAAGCAGCTCTCTTTTGGAAAATGCTTGATTTTGTCACCCTCCGTGACATCCCTCCAAGCCTCAGGGAAAACTTGAGAAGCTCAGGCAAATGCCCAGAGGATATAGCGACATGTTATGACTGTAGAGGAATGATTTGAACACCTTAGCTGAGTTTTCTCATCTGTAAAATGGGCGAGATGATCCCAGTGGTAATACATGATTCTGTTGTCACGTGTGCCATGGACGGGGCACTGTTCTGAGCACTTCACCTACACTCATCACTCTGAGAAATTCTCATGACCAACTGTGGCATTGGTATGTGCTCATGCCCATTGTACAGATGAAAAAACTGAGGCACGGAGACATGATATACCTTGCTTCAAGTCACACAGAGAGTGAGTAGTGGAGGTGGGCTTTAATCCCAAATGACCCAACTTTGGAATTCATACTTTGAAACTGTGAGGCTAAGGAGACTTCCAGGGAGATGGTGAATGTGAGTGAGATTGGTATTTCTTCACTGGGAAGTCTGTCAACCAACAGACATTATTGGAGCCCTTATATGTGCCAGGCACAGCCCCTGGCCACTGTCAGGGGTACAGGGGGAGGACAGGAAGGTTGGAGAATTTCATGTACTTGAACTCTCACTTGAAAGCACCAGGCTCATTTCAACCACCTGCTAAGTGTTGGTGACATCAGAACCTTCTGCCACTCAGATTGAGTGAGAAGTCCAGGTTGGGTGGTTGGAGAGGGAATTAGCTTTCGTCAGAATCTTCCAGACAGTACCAGTTGTTTTGTGCCATCTGCTCCATTCTCATGACAGCCTGGAGATTGATTGACAGCTATTTGATTGATTGGTTAACTGGAGGCTGCTCTGTGTTGCAGGATGTGCCCTTAATCCTTTCACCTTCTACTCAGCCTCCCAAAATCCCACTTTCTCCACCTCTGTCCCAAAGCACAGTTAGCCAAGTGGAGATTCTTCTGAGAGCAACATCCACCAATTTGCCTGGAACAAGAAAAGTTCCTGGAAAGGAAAATTTGAAGACGCAATGCAAGCCCAGAGCAGGGAGAGGAGATGTTAAGTAAGCAGAGGACACACACACACACACAAAATGTAGTTGATAAAAGCTCATAGTAATTCCTGAGGGGACTTCCACACAGTCCGTGTTGAGTTTGAAATCCCACTGTGTCAGCCTCGGATGGGTGAACTGGACAAGTTTCTCAAACTCTTGGAGCCTCAGTTTCCCCATTTTTAACAAGGGCATGCTAATGATATTGGCTTCCTAGTGTAGCGAGAACTTAGTGAGATTATGCTTGGACAAAGGACCTTCACTCCAAGCTCTGCAGAGAGATAATTATATGAGGAGTTCTTGTTTTGGAATCATCCTGAAGATCACAACCAGGGTTGTTCTCCATAAAGCTGGGAAATATCCAGTCCCGTAATTTGTTAGTGATTTTCTGCTCACCCCATTCCCTTTAGACTGAGGCAATCGATCAACTATCCAGCAAGCCCCCTGGACTAGCCAGCCGTGGTTACTATAACGAAATGCCAGAGGCAGGCTACCTTGTGAACAAAAGACATTCCTTTTAAGTGCAACCTGGAGGAGCTGCATCTGCTGGTGCCCTTCTTGTTGGCAGAGTCCTGAGATGGCCCAGAGCATCACATGGCAAGAGACAGGGGCACATGTGTGTGTGTGTCTATGCGAGTGTGCATGTGTCTGCTGATGTCTCCTCCCTACCTTCTAAAGCCACCAGGGATCACCCATGGGGGCTCCACCCCGATGGCCTTATCTAACCCTAATCACTTCTCAAAGGCCCCATGTCTAAAGACCACAGTCAGATTGCTTTTGCCTCCTCTCAGTACCACTAACTGTAATTAATGTAACTGTAACTGTAACACAACTTTGGGGATGAAACCCTGGCATTCTCTGTGGACAAGCCAGAGTTAAACCCTAGCTGACTTGCAAAGAGAGAAGCTGACATCAACCCACAGACGCTCCGTCCTCAAACCATTCGACTTCTCTTGGTCTCAGCTGGGTCTCTGCACCATGTGTATACAATGCACTTTACTTTTCCTCCTCTGTATATTTTTACTTTTCAATTTCTTTTTTTCTTTTCAAAAAATATTTTATTTATTTGGAAGGCACAGAGGTATGGAACAGGGTGGGAAGGGGAGACACAAAGAGATCTTCTAACCATTGGTTCACTCCCCAAATAGCCACAATGGTCAAGGCTGGGTCAGGCCAAGGCCAGGAGCCTAGAACTCCATCCAGGGCTCCCATATGGGTGCGGGGGCCCAAGCACTTGGACCATCTTCCACTGCTTTTCCAAGGAACTGGATAGGAAGTGGAGCGTTCATATGGGATGCTGGCATTATAGGCAGTGGCTACAATGCTGGCCCCTCTGTTCCTTAAATTTTTTTAATGTTTATTCATTTAAAAATTTTATTTGGAGGATGGAGAGGGAGAGAGAGAGAAAGAGAGCTCTTCCATCTGCTTGATCTCTCACCGAATGTCTGCAACAGTCAATAGTGGTGCAGCCTGAAGTCAGGGTAAGAACTCCATCTGCTTCTCCCATGTGAGTGACAAGGAGTCAAGAACTTGACCCGTCCTACATTGGCTCCCAGGACACATGAACAGGAAGCTGTATTGGGAAGGGAGTAGTTGGGCCTGGAACCAGCACTCCGATATGGGAAGCAGGTTCTGTTGCTATTGCATACTAATATACAAGGGTATTTGGAACTGGACGTTTATTTTGCTGTAGACAAACCCAGGCATAGTTTTCTTGTAAGATGCACTTCTCATGGCCTTTTTGAAAAACTTTTATGCCTAGATTTCTTTTAATTCCATTTTTCAAGAACTTTCTGGAGTATGCTTGTAAATCTTCATCTAATTTCCTGTCTTCGCATTTGGGTCTCTCTGTTTCTTGGGAGCCCAGAGAGTCTTAAATAATCGCTTATTTATGGGGCTTCTCTCAGAAACTCCAAAAGGTTCTTAAATGCTTGCTTCTCTTGTTAATTTTTAAATTACAGAAGTTGGGGGTCTGGTGCTGTGGCATGGTAAGCTAAGCCTCTGTGGTGCGGGATCCCACACGGGCTTTGGTTTGAGTCTTGGCTACCTTTCCTTCCGATCCAGCTCTCTGCTATGGCCTGGGAAAGCAGTAGAAGGTGGCCCAAGTGTCCTTGGGCCCCTGCACCCATGTGGGAGACCTGGCGAAAGCTCCCGGTTCCTAGCTTCAGATCAGCGCAGCTCTGGCTGTTGCGGCCATTTGGGGGGTGAACCAGCAGATGGAAGACCTCTCTCTCTCTCGCTCTCGCTCTCCCTCTCTCTGTTTGTAACTACCTCTCAAATAAATAAATAAGTAAAATCTTTTAAAAAATGTAGAGAAGTTGGATGCTTCCCATTTTTCTTTCAGACCGACAATGACAAAGCACGGAAAGATATCCCTACACAGTGGAATGAAATGATTTCTCCCTTCTCTGGTGCCTGGGACCCCTCATGGCTGTCTAGCTCTTCTGGTCAGTACTGACAGCAGTGAGGTATTTTCTGCAGAGTGAAAGACAAAACGACATTTCCAAGCTGACCTGGTTCCTACTCCGGCTCCTCTGCTAAACTCACTTTATGAGTCTGGGGATGCCATTCGCCTCCTCTGGCGCTGACTTTCCCATTTATAAAGTGAGCAGGTTGTACTCCACACCTCTGAAGACATTGCCCGTGCTAAAATGTCCACAGTTTGAATCTTTGATTCATTTCCTGTAGAATCACTACCAAGTGCCAAATTTCATTAACCTGACAAGCCTCACTAGGCACAGGCAAAAGGCATTCAAATGCAAATACGGGACAATTGACATTATTTTTTTTCCATTTTCTCTGGGTCTAATGCACTTTACTAGGCTTTGCTTTTCTCTTACCTTTGTAAATGTGTTTCTACAGAGTCCCAGAGGGCAGGAGCGGGCTTATTTAAGTCAGGGGGAGGGTTCTCAGGACTCGTCCTGGAAGCAGAGGCTTCCTTTTTCTACTCCTTAAAGATATTTAGCAGGAGGGAGGCTCTGGGTTGCCGCGGGATATAAGAAACTGCCTGTGATGCCAGCATCCTGTATGGATACCGGTTTAATTCTTGATTGCTCCACTTCTGGTCCAGCTCTCGGTTAACATGCCGGGGGAAACCAGTGGAAGATGAACCAAGTGCCTGGTCCCCAGCCACTCCCGTGGGAGAACTGAATGGAATTTCAGGCTCCCCACCCCGGCCGGCCATTGCTGCCATTTGGAGAAAGAACCACTGGGTGGAACACATCTCTCTCTCGCTCTCGCTCTCTCTCTGGCTTTCACTCTCGCTCTCACTCCCATTTTGCATCTTCCTCTCTATATTTCAGATAAAGAATGAATGTTCACAAAAAAAGATACTTATTCTATTTGATCTTTTTGTAGCTGCCATATCATTTGCCTTTTAGAACCAAGAGAACTCTTTCCTTCTCTAATGTTTTGTTTTTGTTTATCTTAACTTTTATTAATATACAAGAACATATTTCATGTATTCCATAGATACAACACTAAAACGATAATCATACTTCCCTTCTTCCCTCTACCCCCCTTCCTCCCTTTCTTTTCCCTTTATTTTTTGCAACAAAACACTTATAATTTATAATCGCAGGTATAATATGCCACTAACCATCATGTTCAACAAGTAAAATGCAGAGCTGTTCCACAGGAGTATAGACAAGGGCCGTAAACAATAATCAAATCATAAAATGTCAGAATCATTCTTATACATTTTTTGGCATTCTATATAAATTACCACATATCAGATAATCCCAGAGAAATATTACCAGCTTCATGTTACTCCATCAAGATCTACTCACTGGGTGCCAACATTGTGGCATAGCAGGTAAAGCCGCTGCCTGCAGTGCCCGCATTCCATATGGGCACGGGTTCGAGTCCTGGCTGCTCCTCTTCAATCCAGCTCTCTGCTATGGCCTGGGAAAGCAGTAGAAGATGGTCCAGGTCCTTGGGCCCCTGCATCCACGTGGGAAACCTGGAAGAAGCTCCTGGCTCCTGGCTTCGGATTGGTGCAGCTCCAGCCATTGCGGCCAATTGGGGAGTGAACCAGCAGATGGAAGACCTCTCTCTCTCTCTCTGCCTCTCCTTCTCTTTGTGTGTAACTCTGACTTTCAAATAAATAAATAAATCTTTAAAAAAAAATCTACTCTGACTCAGACTAGAAGTAACTCGAACCACCTCTTCTATGCTCTTCCTCCTGGGTAGCCATGGCTTATAAATCCGACCTCAAAATTATCTCTGGACTCAAAATTTCCTGTCTGCATTGCCATCCTTTCTTGTCTTGCCTGAGTTCCTGAAGCTATCGTCTGACTCTGTCATCCCTCACTCCTGCTACGCTCCTGTGTCTTCTCTCTGGCAGACAGAATACTATTTGTAACTTGAAAACGTGCAGAAATTCTCCAGCGCTTTTATGAAGAAGTCATAGTATGGCACACAAAGCCCTTGATAATCCACTTTCCTCCACTCCTTAAAATTTTCAAACACTGTTCAGAAAGTGGAATTCTTTTTTTTTCCAAGGAGGAGGTTTTACCAGTTATGCCACAGTGCTGGCCCCTCTGACTTTAAAATAAATAAATAAATATTTTTTAAAAAGCCCAAACAGATGAAAGCAGATCTATGATGAGAGGGAGGGAGGAAGGAGGGAAATAGAAGGAGAGAGACAGAGACAGAAACATAGAGACAGAGAAAGCTAGTTCATAGCAGCATCCGGCAGATACAGTGAAGACTGAAGACGTAGATTCAGCCATGCCTGAAGTTTCCTTGAATTCCCAATTATGTGAGCCAATGGTTGTTTCTCTATTTTTGTACTCAAGCTACAGTTCCCCAGGTTTTTTTTTTTCCAATTTTTATTCATTCTTTTATTCAAAAGAGAACAAGCTAATAGAATTGTCTTTTAAAAAATAAATGTATTGGGGCCAGTGCTGTGGCATAGAGGGTAAAGCCACCATCCACAGCACTGGCATCCCATATGGGCACCAGTTTGAGTCTGGCTCCTCTACTTCTTCTTTTTTTTTTTTTTTTTCAAAATTTTTTTATTTTATTTTTGACAGGCAGAGTGGACAGTGAGAGAGAGAGACAGAGAAAGGTCTTCCTTTTTGCCGTTGGTTCACCCTCCAATGGCCACCACAGCCAGCGCGCTGTGGCTGGCGCACCACGCTGATCCGATGGCAGGAGCCAGGTGCTTCTCCTGGTCTCCCATGGGGTGCAGGGCCCAAGCACTTGGGCCATCCTCCACTGTCTTCCCGGGCCACAGCAGAGAGCTGGCCTGGAAGAGGGGCAACCGGGACAGAATCCGGCACCCCAACTGGGACTAGAACCCGGTGTGCCGACGCCGCTAAGTGGAGGATTAGCCTATTGAGCCATGGCGCTGGCCTGCTCTACTTCTGATCCAGCTGTCTGCGATGGCCTGGGAAAGCAGTGGAAGATGGCCCAATTGCTTCGGCCCCGGCACCCACATGGGAGACCTGGATGAAGTTCCTTGTTCCTGGCTTTGGACTGGCCCAGCGCTGGCCAGTATGGCCATTTGGGGAGTCAACCAGTGAATGGAAGATCGATCTCTCTCTTTCCCTCTACCTCTCTGTAACTCTGCCTTTCAAATAAAAAAAATAAATAAACCTTTAAAAAAAAAACAAAAAAGTATTCATATTTCTAAATTTACTTAACAGACTTGAGTTATCCCAATATGTCTTCCAGGAAGAAAAATTTAAAAAGTTAATTGGCCCTAGTCATACCATTGCTAGCAGTTGTGTTATATTAAGGTACATTTTTTTGCAAAGAGTGGTGGTGGAAGCACAGTATTACTATTGACTTCTATTTGGTTTTATCTACCCAATATCAGACACCTTAGTCATTGTCACAACACTTGTGATATTCAATTAACTCTTTTCTACGTCTTAGGAAAGGAGGATTCCGAGGTTAAGAAATCTAACAATCATAGCCGAAGGGTAAGGCGGTAAAATTCAATCTTGGGTATTTCTGCCTTTCAAATAAATAGGGACTGTATATTTTACACTTTTAGATGCTACAAACTGTGGACTGCAGCTGTGCTCCCATGTTCAAGAATAAATAATATCAGCTGAGCACCCACTACATGTCAGACACTGCTGCTTTCATAGATATCAACTTTTTAATATCGCCTTCTTTTACCTTTATAAAAATCCAATAAAGTCAGCAATATTAATCCCAACTCATAAGCATCTGCACTGGAAAATCAGCAGCAAATTCCAGAGTCAAAAAGTAGCCAATCTCAAAATTCAAATACGTTCTCCACTGAAATCAAAGACCATATTTTACTTTGTGATTATTCCTATTGATTCCTTGAGGAAATTCAAAACCCAATGAGGTAAGCAATCAGAGAAATTGGAGTGCCATGAATTGCATGGCAATGAATTAAGATGTACAGGTATTTAACACATCAAGGGAAAAAATAAATAAAAACGATGTTTGATTCAGCTTTAAAAGAATGCTCCTCTATTTGAAGATTCCGTTTGCTCATTTCTAAAATGCGGATATAGGAATTCATGACCTGACAACTTTCCAGCTTTAAAATTTGACTGTTCGGTGATTGGTCCAGCAAAAGCATTGCATCTGTTAAGATCTGATCTGAGCCGGCGCCGCAGCTCAATAGGCTAATCCTCCACCTAGCGGCGCCGGCACACCGGGTTCTAGTCCCAGTTGGGGTGCCGGATTCTGTCCCAGTTGCCCCTCTTCCAGGCCAGCTCTCTGCTGTGGCCAGGGAGTGCAGTGGAGGATGGCCCAAGTGCTTGGGCCCTGCACCCCGTGGGAGACCAGGATAAGCACCTGGCTCCTGGCTTCGGATCAGCGCGGTGCGCCGGCTGCAGCGGCCATTGGAGGGTGAACCAACGGCAAAGGAAGACCTTTATCTCTGTCTCTCTCTCTCTCGCTGTCCACTCTGCCTGTCAAAAAAAAAAAAAAAAATCTGATCTGGCAGCAGCTGGCAGGGACTAAACACAAATATAGTGGCTTTAGAAAGATGGGTGTGTATCCCCCACATGTAACACTTGAGAAGAGGCCAGTTGAGAAGAGGCCAGCCAGGGCTGGCTTCTTCTTCATGATCCAAGTTGGTGTGACTGCAACTTCAGAGATCAATCCATACTCCAAACAGCAAGATGGTGAATTCGAGAAGATAAAGAGGGCAAAGGAGGAGTTACGATTGCCTGCCAAGAAAGCCGTCACGTGACAGTAGCATTCTACATGCCATTGGTTAGCTCTTAAGCACATGACCACACCTAGCTGAATACCACCCCCTAACCCTGGCCCCAGTCGTCATGCCTCCCAGCTAAGTGTGCTGTTTCCAGTGAAGAGCAGGAGAATAAATAATTGGGACACCTAGCAGTTTCTTTTCTTTTTTTTTTTTTTTTTTTTTTTTTTTTTTTTTTTTGACAGGCAGAGTAGACAGTGAGAGAGAGAGATAGAGAGAAAGGCCTTCCCTTTTCTGTTGGTTCACCCCCCAATGGCCGCTGCGCCCGGCACACTGCGCTGATCCGAAGTCAGGAGCCAGGTGCCTCTTCCTGGTCTCCCATGCGGGTACAGGGCCCAAGCACTGGGGCCATCCTCCACTGCCTTCCTGGGCCACAGCAGAGAGCTGGACTGGAAGAGGAGCAACCAGAATAGAACCCGGTGCCCCAACTGGGACTAGAACCCTGTGTGCTGGCGCCGCAGGCAGAGGATTAGCCTATTGAGCCACGGGGCTGGCCGCCTATCAGTTTCTACCATGCACATTTGTTTGTAAAAAGCAAACCATTGAATGTGACTGGCATATTTGCTAAGACCTGAGTGCTATGAAGATCATAACTTGTAGGAAAACTGAGACATGGAAAACTAAATCTGAGTTTCATTAAAAAAAAAAAAAAAAACTCATGATAAACAAATAATCCTAAAACTGCCAATTACAAACCACTCTACTCTTTCCGAATTAAGGCAAATTAATTGAAATATCTTGGGCAAACTATTTTATCAGTAAATTTCATATTTTGTGTCCCCAATATTAATACATTACTTATCTTCCAAGATTTTGATGAAAAAATGATGAAATGAGCAACTGCCTATTCAGGTAGATTTGTTGTTATTATGAATTTAAAATAAATATTATGCAGGTTTCCTCCATACCTGGTTTATAAACCTATATGAAGATGATATAAACTGGGATCCTTTGGTTGTTAGCAAATATATATATATATAATATATATATAAATATATATGTTTTTATATATATGATATAATTTAAGCAGGCTTATGCTTTTAAAAAGGGATGCTATTTGACTATCATAATGATTTCTGGAATGGTTTGTTTCAATTGTTTAGAGGATATTAACAAGGCTACCAGTTCTCATTTTTGATCCACTTTTCTCTCTGTTACAATTTTCATCCAGGTTCTCCTTTTCTGGTGACAAACATGGCTCCAAGAGCAACCACCTCGTCATTTTATAAATTCTAGCAGAAAGAAAGGGCATCGTTCCAAATTCATCCTGAAAATGTCCATTGGATTAATCTGGGACATACATGGATATCTGAGCCAACCATCGATCCCCCAGCAGATAAAGTAGCCCTCTTGGCTGTTTCTGTTTTATCTACTATCAGTTCTTTTGAGTTTGACCCTGTATCCTATGCTTTAAGCAGAGGAATGCTGGAGAGACAATACAACAGGTTAAACATAGAAAGTTGGTTCCATACTCTTTTTGTAAATCAAAGACATTTAAGAGACTGATGGAAGATAGTGATAATCTAGTTCTGTCCCTCATTTAATATATGAGCAGGACTAAATGGTGAAGTGATTTGCCCAGTGATATAGAGGTGGTTAGCAACGGAGCCGGAGCGAAAACTCAGTTCTCTTGACTCCAGTTTCATGATCTTTCTCACCATACGATTCTGGCTCTTTTTAAAGGCTAGCTACCCATAATCCAGTTTGTGATAAACCTGACTGGTAGGTAGTTGTTTCTTTTGTCTAAGCCATCACGTTTTGCTCTCAACTAATTTGCACTGTTTTGATTTGACTCATTATTTAATTTGTAAAAAACTTGGCACACAAATTTAGCCCCGTGAATTCTGTGGTGCTTTGTTGAATCTCTCAGTAAAAAAAAAAAAAATCTATTTGAGATTCTAATTTTTATTTCCTAGAGCTATGACTCACTTAAAAATTCTTCTGGAAAATTTTATTATTTGTTCACTGGAATATAAATTAAAATAATATTTTTCACTTCAATGAGAAGCAAGTTTGGGGTGGCTGTTTGGCCTAGGGATGAAGACATCAGGATGATCCATCCCATACTCTGGTGCCTCAGTTTGATACCCAACTCTGCATTCATGATTCCAGCTTTCTGTTGATGCTTGGAGTTAGCAGTAATGGCCCAAGTAACTGAGCTCCTGCATCCGTGTTGGGGACCTAGATTGAGTCCCTGGGTTCTGTCTCTGCCCACCTTGCCATTGTGAGCATTTGAGGAATGAACCAGCAAATGGGAATTTTCTGTCTCTCTATCTTTCTAGCTTTCAGATTTTTTTTTATTTTTTTTTTTTATTTTTTTTTTTTTTTTTTTTTTTGACAGGCAGAGTGGACAGTGAGAGAGAGAGACAGAGAGAGAAAGGTCTTCCTTTGCCGCTGGTTCACCCTCCAATGGCCGCCGCTGCAGCCGGCGCACCGCGCTGATCCTGGCAGGAGCCAGGAGCCAGGTGCTTTTCCTGGTCTCCCATGGGGTGCAGGGCCCAAGCACCTGGGCCATCCTCCACTGCACTCCCTGGCCATAGCAGAGAGCTGGCCTGGAAGAGGGGCAACCGGGACAGAATCCGGCGCCCCAACCGGGACTAGAACCCGGTGTGCCGGCGCCGCAAGGTGGAGGATTAGCCTATTGAGCCACGGCGCCGGCTCCTAGCTTTCAGATTTAAAGAGAGATGGCAGCTTATTGAAGAAAGATCAGAAAATACAGTGAAGGCTCATAGCCTTCATTACCCTGATACCCAGGAATAGTCACTATTAATGCATTGGTTTATAATGTTATTAAACAATGGATCATATTACAGACACTCTAACATAGTTTTCTTGCTTAACATTTTGCAAGTCAATAGTTGCATAAATCAGAGTGACTCATTTTTGACTATACCTTTATTTAAACTATTTTCATGTTGTAGAGCGTTGAGACCATTTCTGCTTTTTCAGTCTTACAAATAATACAGTGATGAGTGTCTTTTATTTTAGAATCCTATTTCAATTAGGATTCCTTAATTGTGAGAAACAGAAGTCAATTATGGTTAACTTAAAAGAGGAAATAAGGAATTGAAAAGAGGAAAAGGAATTTATTGGAATGGTTGATGCGACTCACAGGGTTGAATCACAGACTGTGTAACTTCAGAAAGGAGATGATCTAGAAGGTTCTGAGAGCCCAATGGCAGAAACTGATGGAGTGTCCACTGAGGCCATTACCACGGAGAAGAGTCAACTTCAGCCATTTTCTCTTCTTTTCAATAAGGTTCTTTATGCATTTATTTGAAAGTCATTGATAGGGGAGAGAGATAAAGAGAAGGAGAGATTGAGAGAGAAAGAAAGATCCTCCATGTGCAGGTTCAATCCACAAATGCCCAGAGCAGCCGGGCTGGACAGGCTGAAGCCAGGAGTCTAGATCTGAATCTGAGTCTTCCACATGGGTGGCAGGAACCCAACCACTGGAGCCATTACCGCTGCCTCTCAAGATTTACACTAGCAGAGACTGAATTCAGAAGTGAAGTGAGGACTCCATCCCAGGCACTCTGGTTTAGGATGTGAGCTTCCCAAGCAGTATCTTGACCACTGACCCAGATGTGTGTCCCAACTTAACCCATTTTCTGACCTTGAATCCCCTCTGCTGAAGTCCAGGGTAGAGTGTCAGTGAAGTTTATCTTGAGTCCATGTCCACCATTTGGCCAAGAGAATGTGTGCGATCTTTATTTAGAGTGCCCTGAAACCACAAGGAGAAAGGGTGGTTTCTCAAAGAAGCATTTAAGAGTTTAGAGAAGGCCGGCGCCGCGGCTCACTAGGCTAATCCTCCACCTAGCAGCGCCGGCACACCGGGTTCTAGTCCCGGTCGGGGCACTGGATTCTGTCCCGGTTGCCCCTCTTCCAGGCCAGCTCTCTGCTGTGGCCCGGGAGTGCAGTGGAGGATGGCCCAAGTGCTTGGGCCCTGCACCCCATGGGAGACCAGGAGAAGCACCTGGCTCCTGCCATTGGGTCAGCGCAGTGCGCCGGCTGCAGTGCACCAGCCGTGGCGGCCATTGGAGGGTGAACCAACGGCAAAGGAAGACCTTTCTCTCTGTCTCTCTCTCTCTCTCACTGTCCACTCTGCCTGTCAAAAAAAAAAAAAAAGAAAAAAAAAGAAAAAAGAGTTTAGAGAAAAGGGAATGGAAGCTGGGTGACCAAAAGCAATACCATCAACAAGTCTAGATATTTCTTAGATTAAATTCCTAGAAATAAAAGTGATTCATTAAGAGAATATAAAAAAGAATTTTTAAAATCTTCTAAATAATGCGAAAATTGCTAGAAGTTGAGACACTAATAAAATGAAAGCTATTATACATATTAATAGATTTATAACAGGTTAGGAGAAACCCTAGGAAACTCGTCTCACTCTGTTTCTCATAGAGTTACCGCCTCTGTCAGAAGAAACGTGGGAGGAATTCTAGCCAAAAGCCATTACTCTGTGATCTATGATGTTCCGGTTGCTCCTCTTCCCATCCAGCTTCCTGTTACTGCATCTGAAAAGGCAGCAGATGATGGCCCAAGTGCATGGGCCCCTGCCACCTGCACGGGAGACCCAGATGGAGTTCTGGGCTCCTGTCTTTAGCCTGGTCCAGTCCTGGCCATTGTGGTCAACTGAGCAGTAAACCGGTAGATGAAAGATCTGTGTGTGTGTGTGTGTGTGTGTGTTCCCCTTTCATCCCTCTGCCTTCCAAATAATTAAATAAATGTTTTAAGAAGTTACAAAGCATTAATGTGTACATTGGATAAAGACCTTGTACAACAATAAAAAAAAAATCAAGTAACCTGCTTTGCAAAATGGGTAGAGGTCTTGAATTGACGTTTCTCTGAAAATGGTACACACATAGCCAACAAGCATCTTAAAAGATGCTCAACATCACTAATAACAGAGAAACACAAGTCTATATTCCAAACATTCTTTTTGCCTGTTTCATACAAACATAGAGAATCATTTAGAATGTGTTCTTTCATAACTTATTTTTTGCCATTAAAATTGCTTTGTGGTTTATTTACTCTCATCACTGGATAGCATTCTACCATATAAACGCACCACAATTTACACAATCACACCATACACACAATTCTTTGAAGATGGATATTTGGAATATTTCCATCTTTTATCAGTACCAGTGTTTCTGCTATAAACAGTGGTTGACTATGGTGCCTTCCAAGAACATACATGCAAGAGTTTCTCTAGCATACACACGCAGGAGCTCCAGAATCCATGTTGATGTGGTAGGGAGTACAGCCCATAATATCACTGGGGGCACTGAGGATCATAGCTCTACTGAGCAGGTGTCATTCTGCAACAGGGTTGACCTATACAAAGCACTTTGGTTACTTACTTGTTACTTAGAATTATAGACATTTTGGATAAAGCGTCTCAAATCACAAGCTGATCTCTGAGAAACAAGTGAGAATGAAATAATTACCTGTGGCCAGAAGAGGAGACTTTTTTTTATAATTTGACAGGTAGAGTTATAGACAGTGAGAGAGAGAGACAGAGAGAAAGGTCTTCCTTCCATTGGTTCACTCCCCAAATAGCCACTACAGCTGGCGCTGCGCTGATCCAAAGCCAGGAGCCAGGTGCCTCTCCTGGTCTCCCATGTGGGTGCAGGGTCCAAGAACTTGGGCCTTCCTCCACTGCCCTCCTGGGCCACAGCAGAAAGCTGGACTGGAAGAGGAACAGCCGGAACTAGAACCTGGTGCCCATATGAGATGCCAGGGCCGCAGGCAGAGGATTAACTAAGTGAGCCACACGCCAGCCCCAAGAGGAGACTTTCTGGTTTTAGCTATGTAAGTTGTTAGAAATATCACATTAAAAAAAAAAAAAAAAAAAGCTTACCAAGCTGGAGGGAATTCCAGACCTAGAGCTCTGTCTCTGGATGGCAATGGTTATAAAGCCGCCCAGAGAAAAATAAATAAATAAATAAATAAATAAAAATAAAGCCGCCCAGAGAGAAGTTTCACAACTCAGGTGGAATTCAAGTTCAAGTCTATTTGACTAGGAAGGCTTCCACTACTGTGATTTCCTACAAAGCTACCCATATCTGGGGTCACCCTCTCCTTTTCCTCAATCTGTCACAGAATAAATACTTACAGCACACTTTCTTCAGGGCTTCCAATTACCCGCCAGCGACACAGTCGGTAGAACATAAACACACAGAGCTAGGAGGCAGCTCCTTCTTCCCGGCCCTGGCCTTCATGATCCTCACTTCTTCCCTGACCAGGTCCAGCTTTCCTTTTTGACCTCATCTGGAAGCTGCTTCCTCAGGGAGACCTTGGCTGAAGCCTTGGCCAGATTCATTTACTCTGTGTCCTCTCATCGTATACTTGACCTTCCATGATGCTCATCAGCCCAGGTCGCTGTTTGTCTTTCCTTGGCCAACAACATAGAACTAAAGTGTCTTGTGCGTGAAGGTGTCCCTGGGGCTTGGATCAGTGAAGCACAGTAGATGCTGACTCAATAGCTGTTGCATGAAAGAATGAGTGATGGACAGGCACAGTCAGTGCTAGGACTAAAGAGAAGCCGAGTCTCGTGACTTCTAGGGTCAACACACTCTTTCTCACACCTTGAGCTTGGGTCAGGGCTTGAGACTCTGAGAATGCTGAAGATGTCATTAGCACTCTTTCCCATGTGAATGTTTGTTTCACGGTGTGTTTCGAGATAGAATTTGCAAGTATTCGTTGCCTCCCTTGAGCCATGCCCTGTGCTTGGATTGAGAAACAAGGAGTGTGGACTTGGCTCTTACACGGCTTTTTGTTCGATAAGACGAGGTAGAATACAGCCAATGGAGACAGCCTGCCTGAGGTTCAAACCTCAGCTCTGTCTTTTCCCAGCTATAAGATGCTGCAAAAGATATTTAATTCCTCTCTATCTTAGTTGTCTTATCTGTAAAGCACAGATAATTGCAGTATCCATCTCACAGAGTTGCTAGGAAGATTAAGCCGTCAATATATGTAAAGCACTTAGAATAATACCTGGCTTGTGGTAAACACCATTTAAGTATTAACTATTATTACTATTTTGTTCTTTATAAATCAGTCTTGAATGGAAGACTGATTCTAGGCAAGCAATTTCTCTCTATTACCATATTCTTACCTGTTTGGTGAAGAGTTAGAGAAACATGAGGTACTGTAACTTGTGATCCACCTGTCTCCAAGTTAAAGGCTGAGTGACCTTGGGCAAGCTCCTAATCCTATCTCTAAGCCTCACTTTTCTCACCAGCAATGTGGGAATGGTATTAGGACCCATCTCATGGACTATTGCAAGAATTAAAACCGAGAACAGAACACCCAGCACTTCCTGATATATGACAGGAGCTCAGTAACTGTCTCCAGAAATGGAATCCCAAGAAACGGAGCTATTTCCTGGCTGTGAGGTGAATGAGGCTACCAGCAGACCATTCTCCAAGCAGTGGTCCTCTCTGGAAACTCAGTAACCTTTCTTGCTGATGTCAAGACCACATACTCACATAGCACTAATGCTGGCTGCTAGCAACAAGGCTTAGCTGTTTCCTGCAGACCTGACACTTCCGTAGATTTGAGCATCTCACTGTTTTACAAGGCTTTTCACTAAGTCACTAAGAAGAGAGCAGTGAATCTGAAATCTCTCCTTCAGGTCAATAAGAAAGGATAGGGACCTACACGTAGATCAAAGATCCAAAGAAGACAAAAATAGAAAATGTGCTGTTTGGGCAGAGAATCATACTGTGTGTGTGTGTGTGTGTGTGTGTGTGTGTGTGTGTGGCTTCTTAGCATTTTATCTGTAAGATTCATCCATCTTGTATTATACGTCAATAGTGTATCCCTTTTTAATTACTGAATCTAATTTTATTGTATGGATGTGCTATGGATCTAGCCTTAGGAATGGGAATTTATAGTAATCAGGAATTAGAAGTAGAGGAATATGCCTGGAATGAAGAAACAGCTGTAAAACTGGCTTATGGGGACCAGCGCCTGCAGTGCTGGCATCCCATATGGGCTCCGGTTCGAGTCCCAGCTGCTCCACTTCCGATCCAGCTCTCTGCTGCAGTCTGGGAAAACAGTAGAAGATGGCCCAAGGCCTTGGGCCCCTGCACCCACGTGGGAGACCTGGAAGAAGTTCCTAGCTCCTGGCTTTGGATGGGTGCAGCTCTGGCTGTTACAGTCAATTGCAGAGTGAACCATCGGATGGAAGACCTCTCTCTCTCTCTCTCTCTCTCTCTCTGCCTCTCCTCTGTGTAACTCTTTCAAATAAATAAATAAACCTTTTAAAAAGAAACTGGCTTGGGGCCAGGGCCGTGGCTCACTTGGCTAATCCTCCGCCTGCAGCGCCGGCATCCCATATGGGTGCCAGGTTCTAGTCCCAGTTGCTCCTCTTCCAGTCCAGCTCTTTGCTGTTGCCTGGGAGGGCAGTGGAGGATGGCCCAGGTGCTTGTGCCCCTGCACCTGCATGGGAGACCAGAAAGGGGTGCCTGGCTCCTGGCTTCGGATGGGCACAGCTCCGGCCGTAGCGGCCATTTGGGCGGTGAACCAACGGAAGGAAGACCTTTCTCTCTGTCTCTCTCTCTCTCACTGTCTAGCTCTATCTGTCAAAAAAAAAATGAATTATAAAAAAATAAAAGAAACTAGCTTATGGTGACACACTCAGTACATTTTCCAAAAGCATCTTACTGCACACTTCAAACATACATTCTGGGGTACATGTGACATTGTGAAAGATTTCTTAATTTTCATTTGCAGTCCCTGGCTCATAACTCACTCCCCAAGGCCTGCCATGGAAGCTCAGTGAGGAAGTCATGGATGAATCCTGCTCCCGAGGCGCCCTGGCCTCGCTCCAAAGGAAGAAATGCCACCTTCCTGGCTTCCCCACCAGCCTATTAGCAACCCTGTCCATGCAACGAAGTCTCCCGAAAAACCCAGAAGGTTAGGGCTCAGGGAGCTTCCACCTGGCTGAACATGTGCAGATTCCCAAGGGTGGCATTCTTTTTAAAAAAGATTTATTTATTTGAAAATCAGAGTTATACAGGGAGAGGAGAGGCAGAGAGAGAGACAGGTCTTCCATTAGCTGGTCCACTCTCCAATTGGCTGCAACGGCCAGAGCTGAAGCCAGGAGCCAGGAGCTTCTTCTGGCCAGGAGCCAGGAGCTTCTTCCGGAACTCCCACGCGGGGGTAGGGGCCCAAGGCCTTCGGCCATCTTCTACTGCTTTCCCAGGACATAGCAGAGAGGAGCTGGATTGGAAGTGGAGCAGCTGGAACTTGAACCGGCATCCGTATGGGATGCCGGCACTGCAGGCAGCAGCTTTACCCACTATGCCACAGCACCGGCCCCGAGGGTGGAATTCTTGCAGAAGGCATAGGAAGCTCTGTGCCAACTCCCACTATACCTCGTCGTATGTGACTTCTCATCTCTGTCCTCGGTAATATCCTTTAGGGTAAGGATCCATGAGCCCCTGAGTTCTCTGAGCCACTCAAGTGCATTCTTTGAACCCAAAGGGAGGGACATGGGAACCCTAGGTTCAGAACCCAGGTGGGTCAGAAGCACAGGGCAAGCAAACTGGGACTGGAGAGTGGACTCTGAAGTTGCTTGGGGCGGTCTTCGGGCTGAGCCCTTGCCGGGTGAGAAGCTCAGACTGTTGCTTCCAGGAGCACAGTGCAGAATTGATTAGCAGACATGCTGCCAATACCTGCTGCAAAACTGATTGCCTGGGGCTGCACCCCCACCTATCGGGTGTCCAGAGTCCTTGCTGTGGATTGCGGCGTAAGAGCAGAGAAAAGAAAAATAGTATTTTTTTCTTTCCTACATAAAGTATGTAAATTATGCCTCACCAAAGTCACTAATAAATAATTAAGTGCTAAAAGAGTTCACAGTGGGCAAGCCATTCCTGGCTTGGGTGATTAAGAAAAGCTTCCTGGAAGAGGTGTCACGCACCCCGGGCTTGATTTATTGGATTGGCCTGGGTTCCAAAGAAATGTCCGTGAATGCCAGCTTTGAGTCTTTCCTAGGACCCCTCATTGAATTCCAAGAACAACTCCATGTTACGGATGAGCTTGCCTGGATTCAGATGTCAAGTGACTGACTTAAAGCTCTCACTGCGTGTAGTGGTACACAGCCCGGAGCCCGTATCTCTCCAGCATCGAAGCCCATGCCTGTATCGGCTGGAGAATCCTGCCTGGGACTGCTGCTCTTAAATCTCCAGGACTGTGGGGATGCAGTGATTTTTGTGACCAATCTATCATAAGCTTGTTTGCTGAAAGACGGCCTAATTTGCTACTATCTAACCGAATTCAAACCTCGTGGCGAGGCAGTATCATAAAAACACCCTCCTAATAGCGTGCCTGCTTAAGGCAAATGAATTGCTCAGAGACAAAATTAGAATTGCACTCTCCAAGTACGCAGAAGCTGGAGGATACGCTGTGCTATAACATTGATTTCAATTACATCTTAACCTTCAACGTGATGTTGTGACATTATACGGCTCTGCCACTGGCTGCTGCCGCACGCTCACTTTTATTCCTTTGGTTAAATCCGAGTTTTGTTGTGCTCCGTCGATCTCTGCGAATATTCTGCTGTTTGCAACTTTGATCATCTTTGTGGAATCAGCAGGAGTCATTGGATTCCCACAAACGTGGCTGCATTTTCAACATCGCTGAGATGGAAAAAAAAAAAAAATGGGCGATCCGACACAATGAAAGTCTCCGCCATTCTCCAACCCCCACAACACAGTCAGAAACTCTTTTGTTCTTGAGTTAAAATTGACCTTTTCTCTGGAGCTGGAAAGGTTATGTCCTCATAAGTCTGGATGCTGTGACAGAGTGTGATCCCTTTCAAGGAAGCAAGGTTGTAGGAGTTGCAGGTCTGTGGACCTGAATTCCATCACTGTCGTGGTGGAGCAGCACGTGGTTCAAGAAAATAAGGATGAAGGGGTTCTCTGAGATGTTTAAGTAAATCACATTCTTCCGGAAAAACACATAGAACTTTGGAGTCCAGAATTTATACTACTTTTGTGCAGTAACTTTCACTGCATTCATTGACAAAGGTACAGAGAAGTGACTGGTGCTGGTTTATCTCACCTCCGACTCTTGCTAACTGGGGAACCATGGGTAAGCTAAATTCTCTGAGCCTTTGCTGTTCGTATTCAACATGGGAGATAATAAAATTGGCCATATGCTCTGTCTCTCGCCCTCTCCTGGTCACTCTGCGTTTCAAATAAATAGATCTTTAAGAGGTTGCAAAATGTTTGGAATATTGGGATAGAGTATCCATCCTTGTTTGTTAAGTAAACTCAATACAGGGAGGAAAATGGCGTGCAGATAACATTTTGCTGAAGTTTAGGCAACCATGGGTTGAGTCTTGTATATTACGGCCAGAGAAGTAGGATCTTGACGGGAGTGAGTCACATCCAAGAGGGGTGACCTCAGGGCTGACGGGATAGAGAGGTGAGTGACAGTGCAGAAGAGATTGTAGGCGACAGTACCCCAGTACCCCAGTACCCCTAGCAGTTGGGAATCTACCTACAAGATCCAGTTGGAACCAACATCAGTGTCCTATTGGGAATGGACTGCTTTTATTCTTTTTAAATAAGTGAACAATGTTACCTTATAATAGGTCCTTATCAAAAATAATATATTTTACCAAAGCAATATTTTTCAGGAAAGCATTTTTTAATATTTTAAAATTTTATTTAAGGTATACAAATTTCATATATACAGATTCAGAAACTATAGTGATACTTCCTCCCCTACCCTCCCTCCAGCCCACACCCCAACCCTTCTTCCTCCTCCCTCTCCTATTCCCACTCTTAATTTTTACAAAGATCTATTTTCAGCTTACTATCTATTCACGAGATTAACACTACACAAAGTAAAGAGTTCAACAAACACTGTTCCTCAACAGAAGAGACAAGGGCTGTAAACAATCATCGAACCTCAAAATGTCCATTTCATTCCTAAACATTACATTCAGGGACTTTTTTAGTGACCCCAGATCAGGGAAAACACATGCTATCTTTGAAAGTTCAATAATAAGAAATTATTGACAATAGATTAAATTCATTTAATAGAAGTAATTAAAGTTGCAATATAATTCCTCAAACATTCCTACGGAAAGATGTTAATGAAATATTGTTATGAGTCCCTTCTTGAAAAAATATATTTAGGAAAAACATGGGTGGACATGTGGCAAGCTGTAGTTTTATTGGGATCCCAGAAAGAACTCTTCCTATGTGAATTTAACGTTGTAGAAATAAATGTGTGTTTCGATGGACAATTTTGCCTTGTCTAAAGGACACTGGCTTATCTTATCCTAACATTGCATTGTCTCTGAGAGATTTCATTGCCTTTCTAAGATTTAGGACTCTGGGATCTACAGAGTTCATCTTGGACCACAGAGATTGGATTGTCTCCCCACTGTGCTGCGGGTAATAAAGTCAATAATACCTCTATTTATGTATTCATTTCAATAGTCTTGATCAATTGTCCTATGCTGATTTTTAATATTTTTGCTTCTGAGCCAGTTAGAAAAGCTGCTCTTAGATTGAATAGAGCACTTAAAAGCATTCACTTCTCATCTGTATGCAGGCCTTAATTTGAACCTGTTTGAAACTATCTGACAGCAGGTGCAGTGGCTTCACACACCAGAACCAGGCAAACGCTGCTGGTAGAGAAGTGACTTTACGCCTGATGTAAGGCCGGAGCGCCTTCTTCGAGGCTCTCCTTAGTTGAACTGAAAAGCACCAGCAGCATTCTGTTATGCCATTTTTCTAATTTTCATCTTCTCTGTATTAATTTTGCATTTCTATTTTGCTTTCGCTATATTTACAGCCAATAAATTATTCCCCATTGTCGGCAGCGGAGGTTGGGAATTTACTTTTATGATCTGATCATTGGGGATCTCTGTAAATAGATGAATAGTTTATGAAGATCAAGTCTATCTTGAGAGACAGCATCTTGGTTGCCAATGTTTCGTGTGTCCAGGACCTTTTTCCGTTCTTGTGTTTGCTCTTAACTCACGGATAAAGTTGTAAGATTAAAGTTTCAGACTTGGGGCCGGTGCTGTGGCACAGAGGGCTCCCTGGCCTGAAGCGCCGGCATCCCATATGGGCACCAGTTCAAGCCCTGGCTGCTCCACTTCCGATCCAGCTCTCTGCTATAGCCTAGGACAGCAGAAGAAGATGGCCCAAGTCCTTGGGCCCCTGCACCCATGTGGGAGACCTGGAAGAAGCTCCTGGCTCCTGGCTTTGGATTGGCGCAGCTCTGGCCATTGCAGCCAATTGGGGAGTGAACCAGCAGATGGAAGACCTCCCTCTCTCTCTGCCTCTCCTCTTTGTGTAACTCTGACTTTCAAATAAATAAATCTTTTTTTAAAAAGTTTCAGACTTTATGTCTCTGTATGTATGTCAACATTTGAAATTCAGAAATGCCTTCACTTCTAATTGTGTGAGTTTTCCTACACCGGCTGATATCAATGTATGGAATCATCAAAATGTTCACATCAAATGTACATTAAGAAAAACTGCACAGATTTCAATGCAGCAAAGTAAACACTTATTTTAGAATTATTTTCATTTTGTTTGAAAGACAGAGAGGTACACATGGACAGTGATTTTTCCATTTCTTCTTTCTCTTTTTTTTTGACAGGCAGAGTGGATAGTGAGAGACAGAGAGAAAGGTCTTCCTTTGCTGTTGGTTCACCCTCCAATGGCCGCCACGGCTGGCGGGCTGCGGCCGGCACACTGCGCTGATCCGAAGGCAGGAGCCAGGTGCTTCTCCTGGTCTCCCATGGGATGCAGGGCCCAAGCACTTGGGCCATCCTCCACTGCACTCCCTGGCCACAGCAGAGAGCTGGCCTGGAAGAGGGGCAACCGGGACAGAATCCGGCGCCCCGACCGGGACTAGAACCCGGTGTGCCGGCGCCGCTAGGTGGAGGATTAGCCTATTGAGCTGTGGCGCCGGCCTCCATCTCCTGTTTCATTCCCCAAATGCCTACAACAGCCAGGAGTCCAGCACTCAACCTGGGGCTCTCATAGGTGGCAGGGACCCAAGTCCTTGAGCCGTCGCCTGCTGCCTCCCAGGGTGCACGTTGGCAGGAAGCTGGAGCAGAAGTAATGGAGCTGGACTGGAACCAGGCACTACAGTAGGAGCTGCGATGCAGGCATCCCAAGCAGTGACTAAACCCACTGCTGTAAACAGCTACCCCAGAACTTATCTTTTCTAAAGAAATGTATTTGAGAGACAAAGCTCTTATCTGCCAGTTCAGTCCTGCAGTGGCCATATTTGAATAACATCATGTGGTATTTGTCTCTCTGTGCCTGGCTTACTTCACTTAACATAATATTCTCCAGATCCATCCATGTTGTCATAATGGCATATATATGGTGTGAATGTATATACATATATATAGCATAATTATACTATATATAATAATATAATATATAATATAATAAATATAATATAATGCTTAAAAATAATAAGCCAGTCCCAAAAAGATAAATATAATATGTATTTTCTGATACGCAATAGTTAATATAAAATACAAAAATATATAAGAATGAAATGGATATCATGTGATTTGATTGTTGATTTTAGCCTGTGCAACTGTGATCTTCCTGTTTTTTCACTTGCTGAATATTATGGTTAATGGTGAATTAAGCCTGTAATCATAGAGTGTACTGAAATTAGGTTTTTGCAAAAATTAAAGAAAAAAAAGGAAGGAAGGAAAGAGGGGGATTGAGAGAGGGAAAGAGGAAGGGAGGGAAGTGTAGTTATCTTCTTAGAACTGTACCTATGAAATAAATGAAAACTGTTCTCTTTATATTAATAAAGGTTAAAAAAGAAATATAGATATTTTGGATGTTAGATTAAATAACATCTCCCCAAAAAAATCACTTCAACAATACCAATTCACATATTTATGTAAATTTTGGCTAATGAGATAAGATTAACCTTTATTATTTAATTAAAAAATGCATCTTCTCTTTTGTAGGTTTTAAAGTATTGGGCATTTTTTTTTTAAAAAAACCTAAACTTATACATGCCTTCTGATTACATAGGCTACTATTACATCCAGTTATTGGTTAGCACTAAAAAAAGTTAGGCTGAACCAAATTGGGTCATTTTTATGACGAAATTACATGTTTGCAGAATGAAGGCTTTTCCTCATATAAACGGGGCCTCTTGTGTTAGTTGCATACGTGTTTGTGATTCTCACATCTCCTGGCTGCATTGCCCCTTTTACTGACCTCACATTCTTTTTCTCTTTAAAGAATTCCTGGATTAAAGTCTGTTGTGTGTGATATTAGCATAGCCAATCCAGGTTTCTTTTGATTACTACATGAATAGAATGAATTTTTTTTTCTTTTCAGTGTTAATCTATTTGTGTCTTTGAAACTAAAGGGAGCCTCTTGCATAGATATCATTTAGCTGCATAGTGTTTCTTTTAATCCACTCTGCCATTCTCTGTTTTCCAGTTGGAGATTTAGATCTATTAATTTTTTAATATAATCACTAATATTTCTGTCATTTGTTATTTGATATCTTTAGCTTTTCTGTCTCCCCCAACCACCCCTCCATTTCTTTCTTTTCTTGTGATTGATTCCTTCCACTAGTGTACCATTTTGAGACCTTCTCGTTTCACTTTCTGTATATATTTTACGTTTCTTAAAAAGTGGTTACCTTGGAGATGTTAACATCAACTTTATAACAATCAAACTTCAATTAGTACCTCCCGACATTACAATAGGCTGCAAAGAAGTGTACTCTTTTACAACTCTGCACTTTTATGCTCTTGTCAAAAAGAACTCTCCATACGTGGAGTGCCAATCAACATTTATTTGCAATTATTATTTCAAGTGTTTATCTTTTAAACCATATGGAGAAATTGTATTTTTCTTGTAATTCATGATGCTTTAATTGTCTTTAGTGGAGTCAACAGACAATTAAAAGATAATCAAAATTTAAAATTTTTATTCTTCAAAAAATGGGAAGAGAATGAATAACCAACCACATAGAAAATATTTGAAGATGATTGACATCATAAAAGACACATATCCAGAATATGTGGCTTAAAAAAGAAAACCTTTCAAATTTTAATGATAAGGAAACAATTCAGTAAAAACCTGAACTAATATATATTCTCCCAAGAAAATATAAATTTTGCTTATCAGCACACAAAAAGAGTCTCAAAATCATTAGTCACTAGGGAAATACAACGAGATGCTGTAATGAGATACTGCTACCTATCTATTAGAATTAATTTTAAAAAATTAACAATACCCAGTGCTACTAAATCAGAAGCACATGTAACTCTCAATTGCCGGTGCAAAGGCAAAATGGTATAGCCACTTTGCAAAGATATTTGCCAACTTCTTGTAAATTAAACATACAATTACTGTGCAGGTCAGTAGTGCCATTCACTTCTCAAGTGAAACAAAAGCTAATGCTCACCAATAATACCCCTGTGAGAGTGTATGAAGCGTTGTCATTACTCCACGTTGGAAACAAGCTATGTGTCTTTCAACAGATGAGCGCATCAACTGTGGTCAGCCCCACCGCCCTTCATGGAGAACTATTCAGTAATGAAAAGGAATGAACCACTGACACACAGACCAGCACAGTTGAATCTCCAAATCATTATGCCCAGGAAAAGAAGCTAAAATCAAAGGCTGCATCTTGTATGGATCCATCTACATGCTATCTTGGAAAAGGAAAAAGCTATGAAGCTAGGAAATACATCTGTGATTGCTAGGGTCTGTGAATCGGGGAGGAAGTTGACTGTGAAGGCACAGAGGGATTTTGGTGGGTGAGGAGCTGTTCCGTATCTTGTTCATGGTGGTGATTCCAGGACTGTTGGCACTTATCCCATTTGAGGAACTACACTCTAAATAGGTTGAATAGTGCATGATTATGTGTTATTCAAGAGAATGGAAACAATACCAGGCGTTGTTCTACAAGTCTAACTAATTAAATCCTCAAAGGAATCCTTTGCTACAAATGCTGTTAATATTGCCATAGTGCAGCTGAAGAAGCAGGTGCAAACAGAAGTCAAGTAACTTCTCCCAGATCCTGCAGCGACTAACAGAAACACAGGAGCTCCAGAGCCTTGGGCCTCACCCACTAGGATTTGCCAACAAAAACCTTCCAGAGTTTGTTACAGCTACTATTTAATGGTGGTTATAAATCCACAAGGACCCGAATGCCACAGCCCCTTCCAGTGCACAGTCTCCCGGTTACTGTGATACCTGGGTAGTTATAGTATCCAAAAAAGGATGGAGAGTAGAATAGGTTTGAATGCCTTTAATTCCAAACTATGGGGAAAACTGATGACATAATTATTCCCACAAAGTAGAAAATCTTTCTTATTCAATTGGTTTTGCCACTCAAATCCTGTGTTTTTCTTCTGTGTTGATCACAACTGATCAATTTGTGGGTGTAAAGATGGAAATATGTCTGGGTACACATGGCTACTTTGGTTGCTGTTAGAAAGCCTGGAAGTTGTGATCTCTGTTTCTGAGCTTTCTTAAGCACTTATAAAGTCAAACCCACCAAGGTACAGCTAGTCTCTCAGCCTCCATCCTGTTCCATTCACTAGAAGTCTGATTCATCCATTAGCATTCACAGTTTAGAGAGCTGGCAGGAGACAGGACTTGGAGGCTGGGCTTCATGAAAAGGGATAATTTAATTTATTTCTTCCAGAATAGAGATCCCCCAAAATCCTAACATTGTTTTTACATCTAGACAAAAATGTATCCAAAGAATAACTCTGTAGTTTGGCATAACAATACATCTCAAAGAGCACTACTTTCTCCCCTTCCAATTCTAAGAATTTTCAACTTATTTGTGAATTTAACATAACTACATGTATAGACAGAAGCATTCTCTTCTATGGCCACATAGGTTTATTATTGGGTGGAATATCTCTGCCTGTCTTCACAAAATTTATATAAATCATAAAATATGACGGTACTTCAAAAAGTTCGTGGAAAACTGGAATGAAATGATTAGCTTGTTTTGGTGGAAAGAAATGAAAACTGAAGACCCCTCCTATATTTGTTGTGGAGAATATAGAAAAGTCTACAGAATATAACATTTATCTGTAACCTTACCCCACATTAGAGGGTTTTATACACAGTGAAGATCATAGAATGCATAATACATCCTAGTTTACACGTGGGCTATTACGCTTAATAGAACAGCATATGCATCATCTCATGTCACCAAATACTCCTCCGCAACATGATTTTAATGGCCTCATAATATTTCATTGTATGGCCATATCATAATTTATTCCACTAATCTTCTATTGTGAAAACTGATGCTCTTGTGATTCATTCCTACTATAAATAACGTTGGTCGAACAGCACATGTGCATTCCTGAGTGCTTCCTTTCAATAAATTCCTAGAAGTAGAGTTACTGGGGGAAAAAGATGTAAATAGCTTTATAAAGCTTTTGATGCATCTTGCCAAATTACCCTCAAGAAAGAATAAAACAATTATACTCCCTACCATCAGTGGGTGTAAGTACTATCTCACCAGACCCTTGACAAAAGGCGGTATTCCATATGTAATTTTATTCTTTGTCAATTTGATGGATGAATAATGGGCGTTTTGTGGTTGTTTTAATTTGCATCTATTTGACTACAAAATAGGTTGATCCTTTTTGGTCCATATTATCCATATGTATTTTTCCCACTCGTGAATGTCAATTTATGTCATTGGCTTCTTTTCTTTTGGATGGTGCTGTTTTTTCCCCCCTTGTGGATCCACTAATGCTATTTAAATATCAAGTATATTAGCTTTGGGTGAAAAAGCGGGGCTAGATAAAAATCTGCATTGAAAATATTCTGATAGCATAAGCCCAAATGGTAAACGACGATGAGGGTTATCCTATCTCCAGGACTGAGGGTAACTTGACAGACAGGAGGGATGTGTGTGTTAGTCTCAGTTTGCCTGCCCACCGTGACCCATTCTCCACCCTTCACTGTTCTACTCTGTGCCCTGGGAGTCTGATACCTGTACATCTGATGGCTAGGGCTCCCTGGCCCTCTATTTTGAAGCTGGTTTTAACTCATGGGCTTCCATGACCACAATCAGAAGACAAGAGGGTGGGTATTTCTGTTCTTTAATCACTTCTTACCTGCTTTGCTGTGATTCTGGTAGAGTCTACATTTCCCAGTTGTCTCAGCTTCTATCACACAACTCTGCTTTTTCCATAGAGCCTTATTGATCTGGAAACATTAACTATTCACTTATAGCTGCTTTATTTTTTATTTATTTCTAAAAGAGTTCTTTCTTTGTTTGAAAGGCAGAGTGACAGAGAGACAGAGAGAGAGATCTTCCATTTGCTTGTTCACTCCCCAAGCTGAAGACCAAGCTGAAGCCAGGAACCAGAGACTCCATCTGGGGCCCCTTGTAAGCAGCAGAGATCCATAGTTCAGCCATGATCTATATCTCCCAGGCGCGTTAGCAGGAGGCTGGATCAGAAGCAGATGTGGGCTGGTGCTGCGGCATAATAGGCTAATCCTCCACCTAGCGGTGTCGGCACACAGGGTTCTAGTCCCGGTTGGGGCGCCAGATTCTGTCCCGGTTGCCCCCCTTCCAGGCCAGCTCTCTGCTGTGGCCCAGGAGTGCAGTGGAGGATGGCCCAAGTGCTTGGGCCCTGCACCCACATGGGAGACCAGGAGAAGCACCTGGCTCCTGCCTTCCGATCAGCGCGGTGCGACGGCCGCAGCGCGCCAGCCGCGGCGGCCATTGGAGGGTGAACCAACCGCAAAAGGAAGACCTTTCTCTCTGTCTCTCTCTCTCACTGTCCACTCTGCCTGTCAAAAAAAAAAAAAAAAAAGAAGAAGAAGAAGCAGATGTGGAACCTGACCCCAGGCTCTCTGATACAAGACGTGCGCATTCCCACTTGTGGCCTAATCCACAGCATTGCAGGTCTGTCCCATCTTTTAGCTGCTCTAAACCTGCAGTGCGATGAGGTTCCGCTGCTGCTGGAACTCAGTGAGTCACCACTCCCACGGACTGCGCACCATGCCCATATGTCCCTATATTGCACCTTCATTCACCTCTCCATTGTAAGCCCTTGAGTGGGTCATCTGTCTCCTGCCCGGACCCTGTCTCATGCAGAAAGTCATTAGTTTTGTCCTCTAAATACACTTGTAACATTTGTAGGTTTCACTTTTTCACAATAATTATGTATTCATTTTGTAGTGAATTAAGTCAATTATTTTATATTGTTGCTCTACCCACTAGGATGACTAGATAAAAACTATTTTTCTTTTGAGTTATTGGCCTCT
Organism: Oryctolagus cuniculus; assembly: GCF_964237555.1. Classification (NCBI taxonomy): domain Eukaryota; kingdom Metazoa; phylum Chordata; class Mammalia; order Lagomorpha; family Leporidae; genus Oryctolagus; species Oryctolagus cuniculus. The sequence goes on along the minus strand of NC_091450.1, from coordinate 13,093,925 downwards.
TTATGGCCAGTTTGTAACAGCTCATCAGCTATTACAGATTTTCGGCCATGGTGCATCATTTCTGCTATAAATATTTACCAAATCTGTCATTTGTCTCTTGATATTATTTACAATGTATTTTGACATAGAAATATAAACTTAAATTCAAATTGCCTGTGTGACAGGTCCACCAAAAGTTCATGGAAAATGTGTATTAAGGAAAAAATGATACATAGATTTAAAAATTTTTTGTACTAAAATAAATTCATCTTCTAATTCTATTTTTCCACAAACTTTTGGAAATACCTTCATGTATCTTTCTGCAACCTCGATTTGTTATTCCTGTTAATAAAACTTCATTATCTTGACAGTGTAGCTATGTGGTCTCCTAGAGTATTTTCTAATATTTTAATTTAGGTTTTATTTATGTCTATCCATTATCCAGTTGTGTGCAGTTTGTTTCTAATTTTTTATTGTTTTATTTGTATACAATTTTCTGTGTGTATAGAAATATATATTTTATATATGATGTGAGGTTGGAGTTCAGACTCATTGATGGTCAAGAAAGTTTAAATTGTTTTTAACAAAAAAATCTCTTTACTGCCAAAGATTTGGCAAGAAAATTAAGAATTATTACACTTATTCTTATGGGTATAAAGGGAAAGTTGTTGTCTCAAAAGTTACTGGAGGCAGTATAAAATTTTATAGTTCTTTTGGAAAGTAAAATGGCAATATCTCTTAAAATTAAAAGTACAACATGCTGTTCAACCCAGCAATTCCACTTCTGGGAATCCAACTCATAGAAATAAAAGCATCAATACATTAGGACACATACACCAGGATGTTTATAGCATCGTTGCTTCTAGTAGCAAAAATAAATGCCGATGACAAAGAAAAGGTCAAAAAAATCTATACAATAGAATATTTCACAGCCACTTATGAGAATGAATTATAAGTGTTAACAAGGGGATTTCTATAAAGTCCTGTTGAATAAGAAAAGAAAGGTAAAGAAATGTTTCCTATAATACCATTTTTATTAAACCAACAATGACAAAAAGGCTGTGTGTGTGTGTGTGTCAATTTTCAAATAGTCACACAGAAATACACAGAGGCTTAGAAGAACTTACAGCTGTTTTGCTAGCATGAGTTAATTGGTTATACAATTTGCAAGCGGAGAAAGGAAAACAACAGAAAATAAAACTCCACACTTATTATACAACCTTCATTAAATCGCAGCAAAGGAAACACAGTTTCTGTACTCACAACTCTTCTGATAATGTGTGGGTTTTCTGTACCAGGGAAGTTTCAAATTGCACATGGACAGTGGCTACCGGGTGCCTTACAACTTAATTCAATTCTGACGCAGATCCTCCAGGTGAAGAGCTCAGTCTTAGCAAGACCGCCCCCCAATTTCTGACATTAATTGCAAGTAGTGGGGCCCAGGATTACTCGCAAGTCTGTCTGATGTGGCTACAAATTGGGGTGTCCTCACAGAACTCGGGGTTTTAATTATTATCAGTGTATTCTAAAGGGTACAGAAGAACCACCCAGTGAAGGGATCTAGAAGTTCCTGAGTGCCTGATGAAACTGGACGTGTGCCCCCTCCTGGCATGGAGATGTGTACACCAACCCCAGTGCTCATTAACTTTGGTGTGTGAGGTTTCTAAGCAGGTTCCATTATGGAGGCTTGATTGATCGTGTCATTGGCTATTGGTGATTGAACTCGTTCCAGCTCTTCTCCCCTTTCTGGGGCTTGGAGATGGGACTGAAAGTCCCAACCTTCTGATCACATGGTTGGGTGTGCTGGCAACCAGCCCCCATCCTCTAAAAGTCGCCCCAGTAGCATAAACTCAATGATTGAAAAGGACTATAGTAAACAGGAAAAGATGTTCTCTTACTCCCAGCTTTTGAGAAATTCCAAAGGTTTTAGGAGCTCTGTCTTTGAAACCTTGAGGAAGACCAAATATATATTGCTTGTGGTATCACAACAGATATTTGCATGTGTGCAAATAAAATAGAAAAAATAGATTAAATCTACAACTATCGACTTAGAAAGACGCCTGTGATAGATTGTGAAGCATGAAGGCCAATTGGATTCAGGGAAATCGTGACTTTGCATATATAGGATTTTGGATTATTTCAGCCACAGTACTCTTGTAATCTGAAAAGCACAATACATTTTTAAATATAAAAGGGAGACAACTGTCCTTGGGTAGATCAATTCCAAAGGCCTTAGGAAGGTGGCTCTAACAGTACTCGAGGGGAACAGGAAATACAGGAGAGGGAAACATTTCTCTATTAGAGAAGTAAAATTCACTCCACGAAGAGCTGGCAGCATGTGCAAAGGGACAAGAGATGGGTAGGGGGATATCTTAAAGCTTAAACAAGCCTGGGCAGAAAGAGTAATGTGAGAAGCTTGGGTCTCTACACTGTAACTCAGGGTATCTCAAACCTGCTATTTGGGGATAGACAATACTGTGTTGTGCAAAGCTGTCTTGTGCATCACGGGCTATTTAGTGCATCTTGTTAGATGCCAGTGGAATCACCCTCTTCTTACATCTTCCTACCACCACCAGAAGTTAATTGAGGAGGAAAAACCAGTATTGGCAGACATTGAGAACTGTCGCCTTCAGAACAAGATCCACCCTTTTCTTCCTTGAGAACTACTGTTATGGGTTACAGGGAGCAAACAGGTTTTCAAGCAGTTGAACAACTGGATTCATTCTAATTCTTTTTTTTTTAAAGGTTTATTTATTGACTTGAAGGGTGGAGTTATAGAGAGGGAGAGGCAGAGGAAGAGAGAAAAAGAGAAAGGGAGAGAGAGAGAGAGAGAGAGAGAGAGAGAGAGAGAGGTCTTCCATCCTCTGGTTCATTCTCCAAATGGCCATATCAGCTGGACCTGAGCAAGGTGGAAGCCAGAGGCCAGGAGCTTCTTCCAGGTCTCCCACATGGGTGCAGGGGATCAAGGACTTGGGCCATCTTCCACTGCTTTCCCAGGTCATTAGCAGAGAGCTGAATTGGAAGTGGAGCAGCCAGTACTGGAACCAGAGCCCATATGGGATGTTGGCACTGCAGGCGATGGCTTACCCTGTTATGCCACAGCACCATCCCCCATTCTATTTCTTAGATTGACATTTCCAGTAGGAGACAGATTAGAAGGTGGAGACTGGAATCAGAGGGCAGCTCAGGAGGCTGCTGACATGGTCCTGGTGAGGAACGAGGACAGCCTGAACTAGGGTACTTGCTTCACACCCGCAAGTTGCTCTCCCCTCTAAATCTAATGGGTCCTATATCTACTGCAGTGCCTTGCTACAAATCATCCTTATTAACTCTTTTTTAAAAAAGATTTATTTATTTGAAAGAGTTACACAGAGAAAAGGAAGGGGGAAAGAGAGAGAGAGAGGGAGAGAGGTCTTCCATCCGCTGGTTCACTCTCCAGTTGGCTGCAACAGCTGGAGCTGCACTGTTAGGAAACCAGGAGCCAGGAGCTTCTTCCAGGCCTCCCACATGGATGCAGGGTCCCAAGCACTTGGGCCGTCTTCCTTCACTTTCCCAGGCCACAGCAGAGAGCTGGATCAGAAGTGGAGCAGCCAGGACTTGAACCAGCACCCACATGGGATGCCAGCACTGTAGGCGGCAGCTCTATCCACTATGCTACAGCACTGGCCCCATCTTTATTAATCTTTACCTCATCCATCTGCCTTTGGTCTTGACATTCCCATTCTGTAATATATCTTCAATGTTGTCAGAGAGAGGGCTTTCTTAAAATCAAATTAAAACATGTTCATGCCCAGCTTATGAACATACAGATGGCCACCATCATTGGCAGCATCAAGAACTATCCCAGGAGCAAGCATTGTGGGGTAGTGGGTAAAGTCACCGCCTGCTATGCCAGCATCCCATATAGGTGCTGGTTCGAGACCTGGCTGCTCCCAACTCCCTGCTAATATTCCTGGGAAAGCAATGGAAACGGCCTAGGTGTTTGGGTCCCTGCCACCCAGATGGGAGACCCAGAAGAAGCTCCTGGCTCCTGCAATCTGCTTAGCCCAGTTCTGGGCATTGCAGCCATCTGGGGAGTGAACCAATGGATGAAATCTCTCTCTCTCTCTCTTTCTCTCCCTCTCTGACTTTCAAATAAATAAATACACCTTTAAAAAAATCCTAGGAGGCTGGTGCTGTGGAGTAGTGGGTTAAAGCCCTGGCCTGAAGCACTGGCATCCCATATGGGTGCAGGTTCAAGACCCGGCTACTACACTTCCTATCCAGCTCTCTGCTATGGCCTGGGAAAGCAGTAGAAGATGGCCCAAGTCCTTGGGCCCCTGTACCAGCGTGGGAGACCTGGAAGAAGCTCCTGGCTTTGGATCAGCACAGCTCCGGCCATTACAGCCAACTGGGGAGTGAACCATCAGATGAAAGACCTCTCTCTGCCTCTCCTTCTCTCTCTGTGTAACTCTGACTTTCAAAGAAATAAATAAACAAATCTTTAAAAAAAATCCCAGTGTAGAGAATGAGATCCTTCCAGAACCTACTTGTCTTGATTCCTAACTGTCAATTTCTAGTTCATATCTCATGAAGAGCTACTCATCTCTTGAGTGGAATCTTTCTTAACTTCCTCTCCACTTAGAACTCTTTTTTCCTCCCCTCTCTCTCTTCTGTGAAGACTCACCTGAAAGTTCACCTTTTCAGGAAAGCTTTCTGTGCCCACCCTAGGGTAGAGCTGAAAATTCCTCTTCTGAGCTCCAATCCTGTGGTGCCTACCACACTGAATTACAGTGCCCTAATAGTCCATCTATTTGTTTTACTTGTCAAGAAAATGAAATCAAAGATTGTGTTCTGGGTCAGCCTTCAAATTCTGCTTCTTGCATATACCCAACACTTTAATTTTTAGGAAGAAGATAGGAAAGAGGATGGAGAATGATTCAATGGGACAGACGGGCACAAGCAGAAATCTGGCTATCCAACGTGGTAATTATACAAGTAACTTAAATGGTAGGATGTCTCTCCATAAAGGAAGTCATCAGTACATTTCTAAGAGATGTTTCAAGAATAGAGAGTGTTGGTCTGTCCATGGTAAAAGGAAAAAGAACTCTTGGGTTCTAGAGGTCTTTGGCCAGAGGCCACAAAAATGGTAGAATGTGGGCGTGGATACATTCTCATTGGCTCCTGTGAGGGGATTTCAAAAAGTTTATGGAAATGTGGACATATTGCAAAGGTTGCTAACATGCCTCACTACAGCCTTATATGAATAGAGAGAAGAGCAGTATTGACACTTTATTCTCAATTCTTTAAAAAAAAATGCAGCTAAACCTGGGATTGATTTTTTTGTTTTTGTTCGTTCAATACTTACTTAATGTTACATGTTAAGCAACAGGATTTTACAATTCACTAGTTCTTCACTTACACAGAATTAAGCAATAAAAATCCATTCTCTTCCAAAATGCCAAGAGCCATGGCTATGCACTGGTAAGTGAGTGAACCTATTGAGTGATTCAGTCAACACATTGATTTCTTGTTTTTCCAAATATCTATTTCTTTGTAATATGCGGAGACTCCTTAATAAACTCCAAAGCTCTTTCTCCTGAGTTTCTGTAATTTCTTGTTTTCTTCTTCCTTCTGCTCAGACTTGAGACTCAGGACCCAATTGGCATTCGTATTACTAGAACCTTTAGGCCAGAACCAGGGACATCACGCCTGAGATCCATTGTGTCTTGGGATTCTGAAGTAGATCCTATAAAAATCAAATGTGGGGGCAAAAAGGAGCTGCATATCATCTTTAAAACATCCTTGAGAAATATGGGAAGTCTTCAAAGAATTAGTGAAAAATTTGCATTATGAAGAAGCATAAATTCTAATTTTTTGCAACTAAGTAAGCTTACTTTCTAATTCTTTTTCATAAACTTTTGGAAGTACTGTTGTGTATATATTTATGTGTGTGTATTTATATGTATAACAGTCTAATCATTCTTAATCCTAAAATCTGAAATATAAATTGCTCCAAGACCTGAATATTTTTGAGTGTCAGGTCAGTGCTCCAAAAATTGCGGATTTCAGAGCATTTCTGATTTTCAGATTAGGGATTCTCAACCAATAAAGCCTGGGCAAACATTTCAACACCTAGTGCTGGTCCTAAGCATTTGAGATAAAGGATGTCCAACCTGTATTACTTCAAGATGACCTCATCTTTAGGTTGCCATGGAGCCTAGTGATCAACATGTCACATGGCATAGACCCGGATGGAACAGATGTAAAGAGTGGAAAACAATGCGCCCTCAACAGCCTATAAATCCACAGTAGATAAAGTGCCGATATTCTGTAGAGCTCTACAAAGGGCTTCCGCATCCTCCAGGGCCAGAGAGGGCAAGAATTGCCTTGCTTGGAAGGGTTGATGGGGACAGGTCAGGAAGTATCTAACTTTCTGCCCAATCTCAGAAACTAATCCATGAGCCACGGGTTGCAGCAGTAGGATGATTATCTCCTAAATGTTTCCCATCCTGAGCCTCTTAGTCAGACCACTGCATCCTAATGGGACAGTAGTGAGGAAGAGCTGATTGGGAGACAGCAGGGTCTTCTTGGACCCATCATGAAGGCCTCATTCATCTGTCTTTCCATTTCTTAGCTGTGCCAGTGGAGTCCTAGGGCTGTTGTACAGATGTCAGAGGTGGCCATGTGGAGGGGCCAAGAAAGAACACACACATACTTGCTATTTTCTTAGCTGTTAGTGAACTTGTATTGTACTTGTTACTTTGTTACTTTGATTAAAAAAAAAAAAAAGCAAAACAGCACTACCATTACCAACTCTGAAGTCACCATTATCAAAAGCTACCTTGACAAAAAAAAATTATTTACCAGGCCCTGGGACTTATAAGCATTTGAAATAAAGGATGTCCAGCTTGTATTAATTCGAGATGACCTCATCCCTAGGTTGCCATGGAGCCTAGTGATCAACATGTCGCATGGCATAGACCCAGATGGAACAGATGTGAAGAGCGGAAAACAATGTGCCCTCAACAGCCTACAAGACCACAGTAGATAAAGTGCCGATATTTTGTAGAGCTCTACAAATGCTTTTATAAACATTATGTCAGCAACCCCCAAAATTCCATAAAGAAGTATAATTATGCTATATATTCCATATATCTATCTATCTATCTATCTATCTATATACACATATATATCTTCCATATGGAAGATCAGAGGCTAAAAAACCACCCAGGTTCACATAGCCAGGATGTAGCAGAGCCAGGATCTGAAGTCAAGTGTGGCTCCCCAGCCTGGGATGCTGACCATCTTATCATAAAACTGCAACTCCCTGAACTCCATCTGCCACCATTGTTATTCTTGCCCCCTTCCACTTAGCTCCTTTCTGCACCATGAGGGGACTTTGTTCTATAGATTTTCTTTGTTCCAGAACCAGCCACAAGTGCATCTTGGATTCCAGCCCCACTGTGCCCTGCACTGCAGCTGCTGAATCCAAGGACGATATAGTTTTTCACTCTGTTCATAGCAGCAAGAATTTTGAGGAAGAACACTGTTCTGAGAAACTACTTTGCTTGCCTGGGATCTCTCTTTTTTTTTTTTTTTTCCTTATTCCTCGATTGCCCAATTGCTTGGTGGTCTTCTATTTGCTGTTAAAGACTATGCCTGCCTTAGAAGTGAATGCAATCACAATGTTGTGAGTCATAAAGCAGATCTCTAAACACGAAATACTCGAAATGAGGCAGAGTATGTTTTCTGATCACAAGGCAATCCAATTACAAATCAGCAATGCACTGATAACAGAAATCCTTTGAGGGGCCAGCCCCGTGGCTCACTTGGTTAATCCACCACCTGCAGTGCTGGCATCCCACATGGGTGCCGGTTCTAGTCCTGGCTCCTCTTCCAGTCCAGCTCTCTGCTGTGGCCCAGGAGTGCAGTGGAGGATGGCCCAAGTGCTTGGGCCCTGCACCTGCATGGGAGATCAGGAGGAAGCTCCTGGCTCCTGGCTTCGGATCGGCACAGCTCCGGCTGTTGTGGCCATTTGGAGAGTGAATCAATGGAAGGAAGACCTTTCTCTCTGTCTCTCTCTCTCTGTCTGTAACTCTACCTCTCAAATAAATAAATAAAATCTTAAAAAAATAAATCCTTTGAACACTTGAAAAATACAAAATCAAATTCTAAATAAGCCAGTGACAAAGAGGGAATCTCAAAGGAAACAATAATTAATACATTTAATGGAATGAAAATACAGTACATCAAACTTGGTAGGCAGCACTAAAGCAGTGTTGAGAGGGAAAGTGATAGCTTTAATTACATATAGTAGAAAAAGGATTCAAATCAATAATCTAAGCTAATGCCTCAAGAGCATAGAGAAAGAAAAGCAAAATAAACTTAAAGCAAGAAGAGAAAGGAGATAGCCGGCGCCGTGGCTCAATAGGCTAATCCTCCACCTTGCGGCGCCGGCACACCGGGTTCTAGTCCCGGTCGGGGCGCCGGATTCTGTCCCGGTTGCCCCTCTTCCAGGCCAGCCCTCTGCTATGGCCAGGGAGTGCAGTGGAGGATGGCCCAGGTGCTTGGGCCCTGCACCCCATGGGAGACCAGGAAAAAGCACCTGGATCCTGGCTCCTGCCATCGGATCAGCGCGGTGCGCCGGCTGCAGCGGCGGCCATTGGAGGGTGAACCAACGGCAAAGGAAGACCTTTCTCTCTGTCTCTCTCTCTGTCCACTCTGCCTATCAAAAATAAAAAAAATAAAAAAATAAAAAAAAAAAAAGAAGAGAAAGGAGATAATAAAAAGATCAGTGAAATTTAAAACAGAAGAACAATATAGAATCTCAAAGAAACAAGGAACTAGTTCTTCACAGATACCAATAAGATATATAAAAAAAAAACTCTAGCAAAATTGACAAAGGAAAAAAAGATTAGATAAATTATCAATATCAGGAATGGATGGGGTTATCACTAAGACCTTGCAGGCATCAAAAGTATAAAGAGGGAATATATCTGCAAATCTACACTCATATACACACCAGTTCAATATCTTAGGTGAGGCAGACCAGTTCCTCGAGAAACATAAACTAGCAGAACTCCCTCAATATGAAATAGATAATTTGAGGAGTCCTATAATTACTACAGAAACTGACTATGTATCTAAAGGTCACACAGTTTCTAACAAATTCCCAGAAAGATATTTTGTAGATAGAGACAGAATTATTCTCAAAGTTTTGTGAAAAGGCAATGAACTTCAATAGTTTAAACATGTTGAAAAAGAAGGCTAAGGTGGGCGTGGTCATCTCTCAGGAGTTACTGTAGAGTCGTCTTCACAAGACTGCCTGATGTTGCAGGAGGAACAGCACACATGTAAATCAGGGAATAGAACAGTAAGCCCGGAAACAGGCTTATGCAAGCCTGGTGAACTTGATTTTGACAAAGGTATGAAAGCAAGTAAAAGGAGGAAAGAGAACACTTCCAACAAATGGTTGGAACAAATTGGATACATGTGGGCAAGAGAAGAAAGAACAACAAAAAAGAACTACCATCGCCATCACACTTCTTACATTGAACTTAATGTAGGCTGAATCACAGGTTTAAATGAAAAAGATAAAACCATTTTCTTTAAATATAACAAAATCAGGGAAAGTCTTTGGGTGCAGAGCTAGGCAAAGAGTTCTCATATTTGACAAGAAAGCGCATATTTAAAGGAAAAGTTGAAGCTCACAAAAAAAATGAGGAGTTGTTCTGAGTGAAAACCCTTAAGAGGAAGAAAAATACAAGATACAAACTGTAAGAAAATTTTGTACACCATATATATGACTAAATGCTAGTATCTGCAATATATAAAGAACTCTCAACACTCAATAGTACAAAAGAAATTCCAGCTACAAAACGGGATAAAGACATGAAGAGATATTATACAGATGGCGAGTAAGCACATGAAAAGCTGTTTTGCATCCTTAGCACAGGAAAATGAAAATCAAAAGAGTTAGACACTTTGACACACCTTCCAAAATGACTAAAAGTATTTTTTCTAATACAGTGCTAACACAAAATGCTGATGAGGACGTGGATAAAGTGGACCGCTCATGTATTGCTCGTGGGAATGTGAAATGGTCCACTCACTCTGGAAACAATTCTGACAATTTCTTAGCAAAGTAAACATGAAAGGACCGTATGACTCAGAAATTACATTCTTGGGCATTTGTCCCAGAGAAATGAAAACTTGTGTTTGCGTGAACACCCTGCGTGTGAATGTTTATAAGCAACTTTGCTGAAACTTGAAATGACCCATGATTCTTCGATAGCTAAATAGAAACAAACAGTGGCTCACCTATGTTACAGAAAAGGAATAAACTATAGATACACATAACAGTGTGGATGAATCTAGAGAGACTTACACTGAGTGACAAAAGTCAATCAAAAGTCACATACTGTGTGATTTCATTTATATAGCATATGTTGAACGGAGAACAGATTGGTGATTGTCAGAGGTTAGGGAAAGGGGAGGAGTGACAGGAAAATGGGTGTGCCTGAAGAAAAGCAATGTGAGTGATTTTTGTGTTGATGGAAATTCTCCTTTTTTTTTTTCCTGTAGCCATGTTGCTGTTATTATACTGTCGCTTGGAGAAACTGGGTGACAGACACTATGTTGTTGTTTTATGTCTTCACAATCTTCAAGGAGAGAGGTGTGATGGGGAAACGATGCACGGATTTCAAACATTTTTGCACCAAAATAGGCTTGCTTTTTAATTCCATTTAACACGAACCTTTTGAAGTATCCTTCTAGTCCATTTTAAAGATGTATGTGAATCTACAAGTATTACAAAATAAAAGTTTAATAAAATTTAAACATTGCAGGGGGCTCTGTATAATTAATATCATTGGGTGCAGGCCGAATGGTGTGAGGACAGCCAACACTTTTAGAAACAAGATAAGGGTTAGAATCAGTGCCCAGTCTCTCGGGTGCCTGACCTAGGGTCAGTCAACTCAGTGCGAGGATCCTCTTGTCCTCCTCGCCTGGAGATGGGGAGAATGAACCAAGACTGTCCCGGGGAGGGGAATCCAGGTAGTGAAAAAGCAAAGCACCACTGGCTTTGTAGACTGTGAGTCCCGGCACCTAAAGGGAGGAGAGACCGGGGTTTGAAAAGACTTCAGGGTCGACCGGCACTGAGATCTGAGAGATCATGAAAGTGGACTTGAGCATGAAAGAGGACCAGAGTCGGAGGCTCCCTGGAGAGAACCCTCTTCCTGAGCAGTGATCCTGCCTCTGATTCACAGGGCAGAGCGGCACCGGCGAGGGTGCAGCTCCAACAGAGTCCACCAGGGTCAGGTACTAGCAGACAGAAACCACATTTTGAGTGTGAATGGCCTGATTTTCTTTCTTTCTGGGTATTTTTTTATTTTTCTGGTCACTCTGTCCTGACAGAAGATGAGTTTTCGCCATTTGATGCCACACAGGTGGCCTTCCCCTTGGGAGAGTTGACTTGGTAGCAATGGACAACCCCATGTACCGGACTGTTCCACCGTCCAGGTGAGCAGGAAACGGCAGGTGTGCCTCTGATTGTGAAAGACAAACCTCCGTCAATGATGGCTTTTGTTCAGTGTGTTCAAAGGAGGAGCCAGAAGAAAGGGCGCTGTGCCAGCCTCTTTCTTCCCTAGGTCCGCTGTACTGCCTCAGGACGATCGAACCCAGAATGCATGAGCCTGGATTGGGTATTGATTACCTATGTGAAGTCGCATGTGTATTTTAGCTGTCTTGATCACATTTGCTCCCTAAGGATGTCCCCATCTACATGATTCCCAAATGCCTGGACAATGAGATTAGTAGCACCTGCTTTTAGGTCCTGGTTTGGGGGCCATGAGTATGTTGCTGGGATTTGAACTCCATGAAGGCAGAGATGACGTTGTCTCCTTGGTCGCCTACTGATGCTGACCATCTGGAACAGGGTCCTCCAAGTGGATGGATGCTTAGTGAAGAAATTAACAGCTCTACTCTCCCTCTGTGCCATCAGGATATGCCTGGACCTCTCCTTCTCCACCTGACACTCCAGGAGACCCTCTGCTTATCTCCCCTGGGAAGTAAGGCTCTCAGCTGTGGTTCCATGTCCCGGTCTCTCAGCTGGGCCAGATGGTCATGGCTACGCTGGTGTGCTTGAAAGGAAGATACATTATGAAAACAGGACATGCTCAGTGCAGGTCCCTGTGGGAGGGATAGTGAGCTGGCACCTTCTCGCTCATGTTCCTAGGGAATTTGTGTAACAACTGACTCCAGGTCTGAGTTTTGTTCCTTACCAGCTCCGGGTCCCTAAGACACAAGCGCTGAGTATTTGTTAAGTGACAAGCACTATTTTAGGTGCCCAGTGAGGAGAAGAAGAGGTAAAATCTCTAACACCCCCCCCCCCCCCAGATTCAGCGTTTCAGTGGAGGGAGCTGCATGGTAATAGTTGTTGTAAATAACCAGGACAATTTCTGGTAGTAATGAATTCTATGAAATGGTTGGCTCATTTAATGAGTTTGTGCAACAAATATTAACTGTGCACCTCTGTGAGACAGAGATTGTTCTAGGTGCTAGAGATAGAAGAGGGAGAGGGAAGAAATGAAATATTTTTCTCATAGGATCTACATTCTAGCAAGAGGGATGGACAATAAAAAATGGCTCTCATCCAAAAATCAAAAAATAACAAATGCTGGCAAGGACGTGGGGAAAAGGTTCCCTAGTACACTGTTGGTGGGAATGTCAACTAGTACAACCATTATGGAAGACAGTGTGAAGACTCCTCAGCAAGTTGAAATGGATCTATCATATGACCCAGCCATGCCACTCCTGGGAATGTACCCAAAGGAAATGAAACTGGTGTATGAAAGAGTTCTCTGTACCCCCATGTTTATAGCAGCTCAACTCGCAAGAGCTAAGATAATGGAATCAACCCCAATGTCCATCACCTGATGACCAGATAAAGAGACTGTGGTATATATGCACTATGGAATAATACTCATCCGAAAAAAGAATGAAATCCTGTCTTTCTCTACAAAATGAATGCAGTGGGGGACCATTATGCTTAGTGAAATAAGTCAGTCCCCTAAAGACAAATATCACATATTTTCACTGATTTGTGTGGTAGCTAATATACAGAGTATGAAAACAGTAATGTTTATAAGTGAAACTGACATTTTGATATTTTATTATTGTTTATAGCCCTTGTCTATATTCTCAAGGAGCAGTGGCTTTTCCACATACTACTTGTTGATTTTTGTATTTAGTGGAGAGTTAAGCTTGCGATCATAAAGTAAACCGAAAGTATATCATTGTAAAAATTAGAAGAAAAGTAAAAAAGGAAGGGAGAGGGCAGGTGGAGTGAGGGAGGGTAGGGTGAGAGGTATCATTATGCTCTTAAAACTGTATATATGAAATACATGAAATTTGTTCATCTTATACAAATTGAAAAAACCATAAATCCAAAAAAATTAAGAAAAAGACATATATGTTGGGTGGTGAAAAGGAATGCATATGTTGAGGATGAAGACAAAGCAGATGAAGCATGAATTTTTAAATCCATGCACACATTTTCCATAATACCCATTTTCCGTAAACTCTTTGAATGCTCCTTGTCTGCATAAATTTCAATTTATTGCACCAATTTCAGATAAATGATTTAATTTCATTTTTTCCTGTGACCATTTTTGTCCTGGTGTGTGTGATCTTAGACAATGTGGGTGAGGGAAAGTCTCTCTGAGCTGGTGACAGGCCCCTGTGCAGAAGCATAACCTGTAAAATCTGTCTCTGCTATTGGGTACTAGTGAGGACTAAAGGAGCTGCTAAATTGGAATGCATCCAACCCAGTGATGGAGCCCAGAACACAGCCAGGAACCAAGGCTGCTGTGACTGCTACTATTATCATCATTGCTGCTATTAGTACGGGTGGCGGTCTGTGGTTGTTGGAATGATCCGGAAGAGCCAAATAAGAGTCACCATTCCTCCCACTAGAGTCTCATGGGAAAGTCTCTACATGATGCCTAGGATGAGCTTAGAAAAGATGAGAAAAAAATTTTTTTAATTCAGTCATAGTAGCATCTCTTGGAGGCTGAAACTTTAATTTAACCAGGGGAGGGTGCCCATTTCCAGGCTTTTCAACTTGTGTTGATGGCGGGGCTTTGTGGTATGTATATGTGTGTGAGGCCAGAGACTCCTCCAAGCATGGGGCCCGTGGCTGCAGCACAGGACCGGGTTTCATGTTCTGAAGACACTGGGGCTGTCTGGTCTACCCCCAGGGAGGGCATAGGAGGTTGCCTGAACTTCCCCAGAGACCCCACTTATTGCCTGCAACCTGGAACCAGCACAGCTCATTTAGTCATTGGCTCAGCTACCTAGAGAAACTTCGCAGTCAGAAGTTACTGGTGGGGGCTGGCGCTGTGGCGCTGCTGGTTAATGCTCTGACCTGAAGCACCAGCATCCCATATGGGTGCCAGTTCTAGTCCTGGCTGCTCCTCTTCCGATCCAGCTCTCTGCTATGGCCTGGGAAAGCAGCAGATGGCCCAAGTGCTTGGGCCACTGCACCCACGTGGGAGACCTGGAAGAAGCTCCTGGCTTCTGGCTTCGGATCAGTGCAGCTCCGGCCATTGTGGTCAATTGGGGAGTGAACCATTGGATGGAAGACCTCTCTCTCTCTCTGCCTCTCTTCTCTCTGTGTAACTCTTGACTTTTGAATAAATAAATAAATAAATAAATATTTTTTTTAAAAAAGAAGTTGCTGGTGATGAGAACGCAGCCGTACGTTGCTGAGACTAATGATGGGGGAAAAATAAAACGTTCCCAGCTGAGGCCAGAGGCTTCCGGCACAAGAGTGGCCCTTTGTCATCGCCACTCTGGATGCGTGGGCTTTACAACTGGGATAACAATGCTATCGACTGTCTTTGCCAAAACCACGCTGTGAATTCATGATGACTGAGGCGGCAGAAATCAGAAGTATGCCTTTCAAACTGACGCCCACAAAAATCTCAGGCATGATGATTGTGTCAGCCTGTGTCTAAGCTGGAAAATAGAAATGATTTCAAATGTAAACTCTCCCTGATCTGCATGGTTTGACTTAGGATTTTTTTTTTTTACTTTATGATGGTGCAAAAACAATGTTATTCAAGAAAAACCATACCTGGCATTTTCAATTGCGATCTTCGCCTGGGCTGGAGGAATGTGGGGCGATTTTATTTTGCAGTGCTGGGCACTGACAGTGAGTGCAGCTGCCAGTCAAGTTCAAGATCACCAAGAGGAACAACCCACGCTACAGGTGCTCTGTTGCTAAGTTGGGGTGTTAGGTAGGATAGGTGTGTTGCATGCATTAATTTACAAAATTTTCAACCTAAAATGCATTGATTGCCATGGAATGCCATTGTCAGTTGAGGAACATGTATATAAAACAGAAGGAATTTGGGGCCAGCGTTTTGGTGCACAGGATTAAGCCAACACTTGTGATGCTGGCATCCCATATCAGAGTCTTGGTTTGGGTCCCGGCTGCTCTGCTTCCGATTCAACTCCCTACTGATGCACCTGGAAAAGCAATGGAAGATGGCCCGAGTACTTGGGCCCCTGTACCCATGAGGGAGACCTAGATAAAGCTCCTGGTTCCAGGTTTTGGCGTGACCCAGTCTGACATTGGCAAAACCCAATGGGAATCCAACAGCCATGGATTTCTTAGAAATACAGCTGCCTTGTAACACACAGCCAAGAAAAGGAAGAACAATAAGACCATCTGATGGTGAAGAAGTCCAGAGCCCGTGGCCTGCTAGCAGCCACTACTTTTTTGTTGACCATAGCTATGTGCTAGCACTGTGGGAAGACAGTTTCTACCAAGGCCAGTAGCGGAATTCTTCTAGACAAATGCTTTGGTTGTACATATGCTGTTAGCTCCATTTGGTGGCCACAACACTGAGGCAAAGCAAGGCTAAGTGACCTACCTTCAGATGGAGCTCCTAGATGGCCGGGTCGTTCTTTGAACTAAAGTAAGCCAGATTCTTAAGTCAGTGGCTTTAATCCCCTGTGTGAAGAGAAGAAGAAACACAACATATTTTTCCAATTTGACTAACTTTATTCTGTGGGCAAACCTATTAAACCATATATGTAATACGTTGTTTATTAAGGTACAGTTGCATGCCTTAGATTCAACCCAGAACTGTGTAGTTCCACGAGTTTTTTTTTTTTTTTTTTTTTTTTTTGACAGGCAGAGTGGACAGTGAGGGAGAGACAGAGAGAAAGGTCTTCCTTTCGCCTTTGGTTCACCCTCCAATGGCCGCCGTGGCCAGTGCGCTGCAGCCGGCCAGTGCGCTGCAGCCGGCGCACCGCACTGATCCGATGGCAGGAGCCAGGTGTTTCTCCTGGTCTCCCATGCGGGTGCAGGGCCCAAGCACCTGGGCCATCCTCCACTGCACTCCTGGGCCACAGCAGAGAGCTGGACTGGAAGAGGGGCAACCGGGACAGAATCCAGCGCCCCGACCGGGACTAGAACCCGGTGTGCCGGTGCTGCAAGGTGGAGGATTAGCCTAGTGAGCTGCGGCGCCGGCCTCCATGAGTTTTGATGAACACATTCTGTGGGGTCACAAGCATCATAAGCCACGGGCCAACTCCATCACTCCCCCAAATCCCTCCCTGCCCGTTGTTGGTCCTCCCCTCTCCCTCCTCCCATCCCCTGACAACCACTGATCTATTTTTCTGACTCTACAGTTTTCCATATAAGTGGAATCACTTGTTTGTCTGTTTTCACTTGCATAATGCATAGGCTCATCTGTTTTTAAAGCTATCTCCCAGGAGATTGCCCTGCTGTTTATTGCTGACTGGGCAGGTGTTTGAGCAGTCCTTCCTCCCCGACTTTAGAAATGTTTGTGGACAAATTTGAAAATTTCTCTGTGGCTCAGTTTTCTCATTAGTAAAACATAGATAATAATAGTGTCACCTAATAAGCTTGAGGTGAAGATTAAATAAGTTAACATAAGTAAAGAGCTTTGGCCGGCCCCGCGGCTCACTAGGCTAATCCTCCACCTAGGGGTGCCGGCACACCGGGTTCTAGTCCGGTCGGGGCACCGGATTCTGTCCCGGTTGCCCCTCTTCCAGGCCAGCTCTCTGCTGTGGCCAGGGAGTGCAGTGGAGGATGGCCCAAGTGCTTGGGCCCTGCACCCGCATGGGAGACCAGGAGAAACACCTGGCTCCTGCCATCGGATCAGTGCGGTGCGCCGGCTGCAGCGCACTGGCCGCGGCGGCCATTGGAGGGTGAACCAACGGCGAAAGGAAGACCTTTCTCTCTGTCTCTCTCTCACTGTCCACTCTGCCTGTCAAAAAAAAATGAGCTTAGACAGCAACAGACATAAATTATTATATCACTATTACCATGATTATTATTACTGCCACTATTATCAATATTGCTGTTGTGCTATTTACAATAATTTAAAATTTATTTGAAAGGCAAGCACATACAGAGACAGAAAAACAGATTTAGAGAGAGAAAGAAAGAAAGAAAAAGAGAGAGAGAGAGTTCTTCCATGTTCTGGTTCACTCCCCAAATGCACACAACAGCTAGGGCTGGGCCAACTGAAGCTAGGATATAGAATTGCATCTGAGTCTCCCACATGGGTGACAGGAACCCAATTACGTGGGTCCTCATTGCTGCCTCCAGGGTGTGCAGTAGCAGGAAGAAGGCATCCCAAGCTGCATACTAACCACTAAGCCCCATGTTCACCTCCTACCTGTTTTATTTGAATGAATGATCAGGGCATTATGGAGGGCTGTGGGAAACAGCACTTGGGCATAGTGAACAAAGCACGGGTTCAAGATTTGGACCAAACTTGCAGTACTTAAGGCATCTTAAAGAAACTGCTTCATTCACATGATTCTTTCTTGTTGACTCATGTGAGTAGGTTCTTGTCTTTCTGCCCAGCATCCATGCCTCTTCCTGGCAACCCCTTCTTCTGGGAACTGATGTTGACTTTGTACAAACATTTCTCATGTGTTTTCCAAGGGCTGGCCTTGCCCACTGCACCAGTATCAGGCCTATGACCCAACTCTAACCAGTTAGAGCTTGTGTACCTTTGACGGTGTATAGGTGGTTCAGGCATGGAAACCTGGCATGGACCAGTCCAGTGAAGATCCTCCTTGGAATATTACTAGGCCTGCCAGTAGTAAGATGCTGCATTCTGCTGGTTTCCTAACCTGTTAGGTTTTGAACTGGGAGCTTGTAGCAGCATCATGAGGGAGGATCCCATCTGTGAATAAAATCAGTACCAAGGGCCAGCGCCGCGGCTCAATAGGCTAATCCTCCGACTCGCAGCGCCGGCACACCGGGTTCTAGTCCTGATTGGGGCGCCGGATTCTGTCCCGGTTGCCCCTCTTCCAGGCCAGCTCTCTGCTGTGGCCCGGGAGTGCAGCGGAGGATGGCCCAAGTGCTTGGGCCCTGCACCCCATGGGAGACCAGGAAAAGCACCTGGCTCCTGCCATCGGATCAGCGTGGTGCGCCAGCCGCAGCGCACTGGCTGCAGCGGCCATTGGAGGGTGAACCAACAGCAAAGGAAGACCTTTCTCTCTGTCTCTCTCTCTCATTGTCCACTCTGCCTGTAAAAAAAAAAAAAAAAAAACAAAAACAAAAACAAAAACAAACAAACAAAAAAAAACACACACACACACAATACCGAGTGGCCGAGTGGAACAGACTTGAAATGAGGGGGTGGGTGGCTTTGCACTTGAGGGCACCACTGAAGTGCAAAGATCTCTGTGTTCTAACTACACGAACCAATATGTTCCATTTTTGTTGTTGTTCTGCTTAAACCCCTTGAAGTTAGATTTCTTTACTTGTACCCACAGGTGTCCTGACTTACAGATCTGTGAATTGTGGATGATAATACAAAATTGTTAAGATTAAATGGAATAATATCTGTGCAAAGCCTAAGACATTTTAAAAATCCTACCCAGTGGTAACAACTTGAAATTGTGGGGAAATTTTTGGGAGCGCTGAGCTGAGGGATGGAAAATGCTTTGAGAAGCTATTCAGTGAGTAAAAACGGTCTCCCCGACAAGTGACCAGCTAAGGTGCAATTAGGGTGTTAGAGGCCTGTTCAGTGGAAGCACTCCTACACCTCTTCCCCCTCACTACAGCTCTCTAGAGTCCATCATGTTACGTGAAGCAGCCAGGTGCAGCGGCGAGCAGGCCCAGCTGA
The DNA here is from genome assembly GCF_964237555.1 of Oryctolagus cuniculus. Taxonomy (NCBI): domain Eukaryota; kingdom Metazoa; phylum Chordata; class Mammalia; order Lagomorpha; family Leporidae; genus Oryctolagus; species Oryctolagus cuniculus. Next base: position 13,074,783 of record NC_091450.1, on the reverse strand, counting down.
GCAGAGAATGGTGCAGTGGCCAGAGAGCCCCTCTTCAGGTTCCCGCTGAAGTTCTCTGCCTCTTGGCTTTCTCAGACGTGGCAGAACGTGGCAATAACTCCTCCGCCTTGCTTTAGGACTGCGTTTTGATGAAAGGAGAAAAGAGGTGAGAGAAGTTTGGGAAGAGTGAAACATCACCATAGGTCAGTTATTTCCATGTATCTGTAGTTAGAGAAGCAGCAACATCTTTGTCTTACCCTTTCAATAGAGGACTTTATAGCCCTCTCCGTCAGGAGATGCAGTTTGTACTTTTTGCTCTTGAACCTGACTTTCACTGTGATTTGTTTGGGTCAATACAATGCAGCAGTGTGTGTTTTTGGCCCAACAGTCCAGCTCTGCTTGAGACTTCAGCATCCCACATTGGAGTGCATAGATTCAAGTTCTGCCTGCACTCCTGTTTGCAGCTCCCTGCTAAATCCCACCATGCAAGACAGCAAGTGATGATGGCGTGGGTACTTGAGTCCCTGTCACCCATTCGAGAGACGCAGGTTGAGTTCCTAGCTTTCTTCAGCATAACCCAGTCCTGGCTGTGGTAAGCACTCAGGGAGTGAACCAGTAGATGGGGAATCTGTCTATGTCTCTCTGTCCATCTATCTCTCAGCCTTTCAAATAAAGAAAACAAAGTCTTATAAATAAAAAGTAGAATATACTAGATGCATTGCTATGCCTATTCTGAGCCTAGATATCAGGAGGAGGCCTGATAGGACTCTATCAGTTACCATAGCCTAGGCTAGCCTTTAGAGAAGAACCATGCCAGCTGAACCCATCCCAGGCTAGCCAGCTCCCAGCTTACCCAGTAGCAGGTCATATATAAGTGCCCCACTGAGACCCAAAGAACCACTTCACTGGGCTCAACCCAATTTGCCAGTCCACAGTATTGTGAACTAAATAAAAGTGCTGCGTTAACTCACTGTGCTTTGAAATGATTTGTTACTTAGCAAAAGCTAACTATCCCATACCAAGTACAATCAAGCAGGTTGTCATATCAGTCACATTGTGTCTTTTTTTTATTTTATTTTTGACAGGCAGAGTGGACAGTGAGAGAGAGAGAGACAGAGAGAAAGATCTTCCTTTTGTCGTTGGTTCACCCTCCAATGGCCGCCGCGGCCGGCGCGCTGCGGTCGGCGCATGGCGCTGATCCGAACCCAGGAGCCAGGTACTTATCCTGGTCTCCCATGGGGTGCAGGGCCTAAGCACTTGGGCCATCCTCCACTGCACTCCCTGGCCACAGCAGAGAGCTGGCCTGGAAGAGGGGAAACTGGGACAGAATCCGTCGCCCCGACCGGGACAAGAACCTGGTGTGCCGGCGCCGCAGGCGGAGGATTAGCCTAGTGAGCTGCTGCGCCGGCCTCACATTGTGTCTTCTTACAAGGGACCCTCAGAGTGTCTGCTCTGCTGTGTATTCTCATGGTACGCAGGGTGAGTCATTCCCGTTGCCTCTTTCCAGCTAAAGACAAAATCAATGCTGAGGGTGACCAGGGCGGATTGTGTTAGGGTTGATGACCTTCAAGGTTCTTTGCAAGCTTGAAGGTTTACGAGGACTGTATAAATGTACGGTATTAGTATTATCATTATGCATAGAGTAGACATGTAATCAATAGGGGTGACACCACCGGAATAAAATTGTCAAGACCTGAACTGAAAGGGGATAATCCTCCAGATGCCCATTCACAGGGCTCACATCTGTGTTCTGCGAGACACACAGGTTGGAGTCTGGATGAGGTGACAAAGCTGACTGCTCTACCTGTGGACACAAGAGCTCACATGGTTGTTGAATCCGGTGGTGTTCAGAGGCTATCTAGGAGGCAAAGGAAGAAATCAGAAACCCGGGTGGGAGATAGTTTCTGACTTTCTACTCCCTCCATCTGCAGAGTTGAGGAACAAAGGCTGAGAATTTCCCAGGACTGAGGGTACGGGAATGCAATATTACCTTGTCAGTAGTAGAACCCAGAGGATCCCTGCCCAGTCATTAACACTGCACCATCTTTACAGGAATTCCAACCTGGCTCATCACAGATGTTGGTTTGGCCTGGTGATTGGGTACGCTGTGGTGGGTATGCCATTCCAGGAGAGCAAAGAACTTAAAGCCTTGGAATTGCTTGGTGCCTGAGTCTTCCTAGGTCAGTTTTTTAAAATGAGGGTTTTTTTTTTTTTTTTTTTTTTTTTTTTTTTAGCTCACATAAGTGTGGCTAGAGCCCCAGCTTGGGCTGCCAGAACAAAGTACCATAGACTGGGTGGTTTATAAACAACCCAAATTCATCGCTCACTGTTCTGGAGGTTGGAAGTCAAGATCAGGGCGCAGATAGGGTTGGATCCTGGTGAGGGCCTTTTCCAGACAGCAGACTGCCAACTTCTTGAATCCTCATGGTTGAAAAAAAAAATTAAAAAAAAAAAAACAATGTTTGGGATCCTTTGAAATGAGCACAATAATCTCCTGTATGAGGGCCTCTCCTTCACCACTTAACTACCTCCCAAAAGCCCTGCTTTCTGATGTCATATGTTGGGGTTAAGATTTCCTTTTTTTCTCTGAAGGGAGGAGAGAACCTCCACTTTGACTATGACCTTGTCTAAACAAGATAAGAGTCGGAGAACTCAGAGGGCTTCCATAGCCTTGGAAACTCATGACTGGAGCATAGGGAGATTACTGATGCCATAGACAGGAGTGTCAATTGGTAAAGTCAACAACAGGAGTCACTGTGCACTTACTCCTCATGTAGGATCTCTATCCTTAATGTGCTGTACATGGAGATTTAATGCTATAACGAGTACTCAAACAATATATTTCACTTTGTGTTTCTATGGGGGTGCAAACTGTTGAAATCCTTACTTAATGCATACTAAACTGATCCTCTGTAAAAAAAAAAAAAAAAAAAAAGAAATTATCAATTCCCAACTTGACTCTCACTGGGATTAAACATGACAATAGGTCTGCTCTGATTTCATCATCATTTAAAAAAATCATCTATTATTTTTCACTTTATGTTTCTGTGTGGGAGCAAACTGTTGAAATCCATACTTAATGTATACTAAGCTGATCTTCTGTATATTAAGATAATCGAAAATGAATCTTGATGTGAATGGAAGGGGAGAGGGAGTGGGAAAGGGGAGGGTTGTGGGTGGGAGGGACGGTATGGGGGGGAAGCCATTGTAATCCATAAGTCGTACTTTGGAAATTTATATTCATTAAATAAAAGTTTAAAAAAAAAAAAAGATTTCCTTTTTTTTTTTTTTTTTTTTTTTGACAGGCAGAGTGGACAGTGAGAGACAGAGAGAAAGGTCTTCCTTTTTGCCGTTGGTTCACTCTCCAATGGCCGCCGCGGCCAGCACACCGCGCTGATCCGAAGCCAGGAGCCAGGTGCTTCTCCTGGTCTCCCATGGGGTGCAGGGCCTAAGTACTTGGGCCATCCTCCACTGCACTCCCGGGCCACAGCAGAGAGCTGGCCTGGAAGAGGGGCAACCAGGACAGAATCCGGCGCCCCGACCGGGACTAGAACCCGGTGTGCTGGTGCCTCAAGGCGGAGGATTAGCCTAGTGAGCTGCGGCGCCAGCTTGGGGGTTAAGATTTCAACACAACAGTTTGAGGTAGATGAAATGTTCAGTCCATAGTAGCTGGAAATTCGGAAAAAGCCATCCATCTCTTGGAACACCCAGTCATCCTTGGTATATTCATTCATTCATTCCTAATATCAGCATGCTCGTGCATATGCATATGGAGAAAAGCTTGGGCTCTGCAACTAAACTTATTTTTTCTTAATGAGTTAATTAATTAACTAATTTGAGAATAAGAGAGAGAGAAATTCCATCTGCTGATCTACTCCCCCACATGCCTGCAAAAGTCAGGGCTGGACCAGGCTGAAGCCAAGAACTAGGAACTCCATTTGGGTCTCCCATGTGGTGGGTAGGGACCTACATACTTGGACCATGGCCTGCTGCCATCCAGGGAATGTATTATCAGGAATCCAGATCAGAAGTGGAGCCAAACTTGAACCCAGGCACTACAATGTAGGAAGCAGGAGTCCCAGCCGCTGTGTTGAATGCCTGCCCCTGGAAGCAAAACTTCTTGAGTCAGAATTCCAGCTCTGCCACTCAGCAGCAGCGTGCAACTTTGAGAAAGTGTGAGCCATTCCTTCATCCCTGAAATGATGATGATGATGGTGATGAAGATGATGATGATAACAAACAATGAGTAATGGTGAGGATGAAGTTAATATGAAAAAATACTTAGAGTCATGCAAGTATGGAAAGACTCAACAAATATTAATTCTTCTTCTGTATTGAGATTCCACTCTACTCCAGGTTGCACAATGGGAGCAGAGCAGGCTGGGTGCAACAAAATGTGAAACGGCCCTTTAGGTCTCTAGGCCATGTTTCTACAGGAAAAGAGTGGAATGCACAAGCACACCCCGAAATATCAGCTTACAGGTTTCTAGGAGGACAAGAAAGGCAACAACGGGAAGGTTGTGATAGAACAGGTGCTGCAGGGGCTTCCTAGAGAGATGCTCAGGGACCAGGTAGCTAAGACCTGACACGGTGAAGAAGTGTTCAAGGCAGAGGAACAACAAACTGAAAGGCCCCAGAGTGCGGATGATCTTGACTTTAAGAAAAAGAAAGAGGCCAGCGCTGTGGCTCACTAGGCTAATCCTCTGCCTTGCGGCACCGGCACACCGGGTTCTAGTCCCGGTCGGGGCGCCGGATTCTGTCCCGGTTGCCCCTCTTCCAGGCCAGCTCTCTGCTGTGGCCAGGGAGTGCAGTGGAGGATGGCCCAAGTGCTTGGGCCCTGCACCCGCATGGGAGACCAGGAGAAGAAGCACCTGGCTCCTGGCTTCGGATCAGCGTGGTGCGCCGGCCACAGCGCGACGGCCGCAGCGGCCATTGGGGGGTGAACCAACGGCAAAGGAAGACCTTTCTCTCTGTCTCTCTCTCTCTCTCACTGTCCACTCTGCCTGTAAAAAAAAAAAGAGAAAAAGAAAGAGATAAAAAAAAACACATAAACGCAATTTAGTGAGAAAGGTACAGTAGTTGCGGGAAATGCCAGGAAGTAGGTGGGGCTTGCTTGTGTCAGTGACAGCACAAACACAGGAATAGGGATAACTATTAGCAGCAGAGTCACCTCACCGGGCAACAGAACTCCAGAACGTGATATTCCTACCCAACTACAATTTAATGACTATTAACATAGATTTCTCTATTTAAAAAAAAAAAAATGCTAGGTGATGGAATTTCAAATGCTTTCCCCATAAAGAAATGTGAAGTGTTTGAGAAGGTAGATGTAATTATTCTGATCAATGCACACATATGTCAAAACAGCACATGGTACCCCAGAAGTATGCACAATTTTTATGTTTCCATTACAATTTTTAAATAAAGATTTTTAAAAGTATAATAGGCCGGCGCCGCGGCTCAATAGGCTAATCCTCCGCCTAGCGGCGCAGGCACACCGGGGTCTAGTCCTGGTGGGGGCGCCGGATTCTGTCCCGGTTGCCCCCCTTCCAGGCCAGCTCTCTGCTATGGCCCGGGAGTGCAGTGGAGGATGGCCCAAGTGCTTGGGCCCTGCACCCCATGGGAGACCAGGAGAAGCACCTGGCTCCTGCCTTCGGATCAGCTCAGTGCGCCAGCTGCGGCGGCCATTGGAGGGTGAACCAACGGCAAAAGGAAGACCTTTCTCTCTGTCTCTCTCTCTCTCACTGTCCACTCTGCCTGTCAAAAAAAAAATAAGTATAATGGGAATATCTTTATGCTTTTATTTCATTTCCAAACAGTTTACTCGCTGTTAGGGATTAAGTAACTTTGGCAAAGCTGCACACCGCTGTCTTTCACCCTTAACTCTGCAAGTGCTCTGGCCTCTGCTCGTAGCTCCCAGTAATTCCCTAAGGTCTTCCTGGTATTTAGGGCTCATTTTGGAGTCTGTACTCTGTCCTCGCTATCACGTCTTCTAGATGATTTTGTACTGGAACACTGGAAACCGCACGCCACGAAAGGAGAGAGTTAGTCTTAGAAGTCTGAACTCCCCCAGCTCCTGTTCTTCTGAAGTTGGTTCCTGTTAGCTTACATCTGCTGTGCTTTGGGAGTCAAGAAAGAGAGAGCCAGCGTGTGCAGGGAAGTCCTTCAGGCATAAGAACTTGCCAACATTCAGAGTTTCGTGGAACAAGGATACGGGGCCGGGGATATCACCATTGTTGAAGCAGAGGATTAACCAGCATCCATAACGAGTGAGGGTTTATGCGTGTATGAGTGCATGCCCTTGCATACGTAATGCAAGATCACAGGCTGTGTGGGGAACTTGAGCCATTGTGCTGCTCCCTTAGTCTCAGTTACTCGTTTGTGAGAAGAAATAAAAGATAACTTCTCAGGGGCCGGCACTGTGGTGTAGCAGGTAAAGCCACCGCCTGCAGTACCAGCAGCCCATATGGATACCAGTTCTAGTCCTGGCTGCTCCACTCGCGATCCAGCTCTCTGCTATGGTCTGGGAAAGCAGTGGAAGATGACCCAAGTTCTTGGGCCCCTGCACCCTTGTGGGAGACCCGGAAGAAGCTCCTGGCTCCTGGCTTTAGATTGCTGCAGCTCCAGCCATTGAGGCCATCTGAGGAGTGAACCAGTGGATGGAGGACCTCTCTCTCTCTCTCTGTCTGCCTCTCCTTCTCTCTCTGTGTAACTCTGACTTTCAAGTGAATAAATAAATCTTTAAAAAAAGATAACTTCTCAATATTATAGCAACGGATACCTACAACATACTTAATACAGGTCAGACACTGTTCCACTGTACATTTGAGTACATTTTTGCACCTTTATGTACATTCTTAACTGTAGATAAACCAAATAAGGCAGACACTCTTACTGTTCTTATCTCATAAGTGACGGTGCAGATGAACTGGAGAGTCAAACGAACTTAGCCGAAGTCACAAAGCATGTGGCAAAACTACCATTCAAATCCAACCTCCACTGCCCTGGCACCTCTGTAATGTACAGGAGGGATGCCCAGTGCATGTCCCATGCTACTTGTGTCTCACAATCTTCCTTCCTGACTCTCAGGGCGGTTTGAGCTGCTCACACAGAATGTCTTCTGCGCACCAATGACAATGACAATGTTTTATTTTCATCCCCCCGGCTCACCTCTGTGATCCCCTCAGTTAGCAGTCTGTAAACAATGGGGATACAGTAAGAAAAATACATCAGCGACATGCCAATGGAGGGCGCTGTGTCTCTCTTCTAGTGGCTGTGGTTGAAAGCAGATGAGATAAGAGAGATTCTGAACCACGAGTAGTTTGTGTGGAAAGAACGAAAGGGAATATTGATTTATCTCAAGGTTTTGTCCTCAGAAGATAGACAACACACCAGGCACATCATTCATAGTTCTGAAGTAGGTTCATTTTTTTTTTTCCAGATAGAGTTAGACAGTGAGAGAGAGAGACAGAGAGAAAGGTCTTCCTTCTGTTGGTTCACCCCCTAAATGGCCGGCTACGGCTGGCGCTGCGCCCATCCGAAGCCAGGAGCCAGGTGCTTCTTCCCATGGGGTGCAGGGCCCAAGCACCTGGGCCATCCTCCACTGCCCTCCCGGGCCACAGCAGAGAGCTGGACTTTAAGAGGAGCATCCGTGACTAGAACCCAGTGCCTATATGGGATGCTGGCGCCGCAAGGCAGAGGATTAACCAAGTGAGCCAGTAGGTTCATGGTTTCTATCCTCGCCTTTCTGCCCCATCAGAATAAAGCCAGCCTTCCCTTCATGCCCCACCTCGGAGGAGACTGTTCCTTTAGATTTGAGGCTGCTCATTGTCTTCGGAGGCCCCGAGGGGAAGCATCCTAGTCCCTTCCAGTTCAGCTCCTCTATGGTGCTTTGGGAGATTGAGTTAATAATTCAGAACTTTACTTTTTTTCTGGGTGAGTTCTGCTCACCGAGACAAAGTCATTCTTTGATTCATAGTATCTTTTTGGCCAAAACATAATGAAAATCTAAGCCATGCATCGTGCATGTTAGTGTGAACGTAGCCTCGTCAGTTCCAAGTACAGGGGAAAGAAAATCTCCAGAGGAAGATTCCCAAGAACCAGCTTTGCCTTTCTTTCTTCCACAAAGTGTCTTTCTTTCCAGTCCAGCGAGGTGCTAAATAAGAGTTTGGACTTCTGGGGGCCGCCGCTGTGGCGCAGTGGGTTAACGCCCTGGCCTGAAGCATCGGCATCCCATATGGGCACCAGTTCTAGTCCCGGCTGCTCCTCTTCCCATCCAGCTCTCTGCTATGGCCTGGGAAAGCAATGGAAGGTGGCCCAGGTCCTTGGGCCCTGCACCTTCATGGGAGACCCAGAATGAAGCTCCTGACTCCTGGCTTCAGATTGGCACAGCTCTGGCCATTGTGGCCAACTGGGGAGTGAACCAGTGGATGGAAGACCTCTCTCTCTCTATCTGCCTTTCCTTCTCTCTGTGTAACTCTGACTTTCAAATAAATAAATAAATCTTAAAAAAAAAAAAAGATTTTGGACTTCTGGTCAAAACAAAACGGTTCTGATTGCCTTTGCCACCTTTTTCGTGGGTATTCCTTAGTGGTGTTCTTTAAAAGCATAACAAGTAGTGCAACATTTCGAAGACACTAGAAGTCAAGAACAGTTTTTATTTACCAATGGCTTCATCTTTTACAGAAAGTGTTCCCAGTGACTTCCAACAGAACATTCAATACGACAAAGAAGTACAACTCAAAAGTAAGTGAACGCTGATAGAAAGACAAGGCAGAGGATGTGCAGTAGAACTCGGGGTAAGGTTGGAATACAATCCATCATGGCCGCCTTCCAGAGACGCTGAGATCTTTGACTTCTGCTGTTTAAGGAATGCTTACCAGCTCTCCACTGCTCACAATGCCCGTGACATAAAAACAAACCACTTTCTCCAAAAGACTGCAAATAGCCTTGGCACATAGATCTGATTGGAATTTATCTCTGAGGTCCTTACAAAGAGGATATTTGTGATTTGAAAAACAACGTCTTTAGTAACACCTTTTGTCTGTATTTAGTGATGGTTGCTGATAAACTCGGAAGCTTCTCCATCAAAGCATAATTTAGGAAAAAGCAATTTAGCATGAATCTGTGCGACACCCTCTAGTTCCTTAATCATCCAAGCCATCTAGTGACTTGGTTTTGTCCAGTGATATATTTTTGAAATTTCCAAAATCAAAAAGTACACTAAGGAATCTTCCATGGAGGCTTTCTTAATTGGTGCTCTGATAAATATTGAGTTGAGTTCAAGAGTTTATTTTGTGGCATTTTTTGGGTGGCATTTTAAATAATAGTGCAACTCCTTTTGTTAAAATCACACTATGATTTAATAGGCTGATATTCTAAGTGGGTGTGTAGGGGGCGTTGGCATCCTTGCACAGATGCCAAGGTGAGGGGAACCTAACAAGAATACATCCTGTACTATAGGGCAGCCTGATTCTTTCTGTGCTAAACCACAGGATCTCCTAGAGAACAGGGCAGGGTTATATTCATCAGAGCTGTAAAATTACTGATAAATTCCCTAAACTCTACTTAACTTCTTAACTTCTCTCTTTAAGAGAGAAAAACAGTGGCAATGTGAAATATCATTAAGGCAATCTTATCTAAAGAGCACATTCAGTTAAAATAGACTTTACAGGCTTTTTTTATTTTGGAAAAAAAATTGGTTTTTGGAAAGACAGAGTTACAGAGAGAGGGGGAAATACAGAGAGAGGGATCTTCTACCTGCTGGTTCACTCACAAAATGGTCACAATGGCTGGAACTGGGCCAGTCTGAAGCCTGGAGCTTGGAACTCCATTTGTGTCTCTCATTTGAGTGGCAGAGGCCCAAGCACTTGGACCATCTTCCCCTGCTTTCCCAGGTACATCAACAGGAAGCTGTATTGGAAGTGGAACATCCAGGATTTAAAGAGGTTCTTGTGGGCAGCCACAGGTAGTCACTCCCTTTGTTTACACTTAAACATATGAATGGAGACAATTAGGCTAGGGGAGATTCCGGGAAGAGGCAGGAGGAACCTAAACCTTTCACAAGAGATGATACAAATAATCAGTCACACCTGTAACCTTCATTTATCACCTAAGTGTTTTTATTGTAACCTTAAGAGCCGTTTTGATATGTAAATCTTTTGTGCTCCTCCTTGTAAACAACTGGTCATGTTTAAATACTACTGCATTTATTCAATAAACGAGCCTTGATCAGGACTTGTCTTGGCTCCATTCTTTGCGTCCTTGTCCCCGCATTCCCACTCTCTGTTTCAGGAAGACCCAGTTCATTGTGCCGCAGGCCGGCACAGTTCTGATATGGGATGCTGGTGTCTCAAGCAGCAGATTAACCTGCTGTACTTCAAAACAATTCCTTCTGATGAATTCTGAGTAAAAGAGCCAAGCAAAGTAACAATGGTTGTCTAGTTTTTCACCTGTTATTGATAATTTTGAGAAAGGCCACAACTGAGTACAAAGATAAGCTGAAATCATAAATGGTGATCCAAAAATTTTTTTAAAATATTTTAAGCTGCAGAATAAAGAATATACAGAAATCTATATCATAGTTTTCTTTGTCTTTTCTTTGAAGTAGAAGGTGAGGGTATTCAATGAGCAGACTGCTGGATAGAGAGGGATTAAGACGATATTGTGGCATGGATAATGTGAAGATGATTTAAAAGTGAATGCTGTTTCCTAAGGAGGTGAAATAGTGAAATAAGAGAAGTTGAGCCATGGTAGTTAGTCCATGAGATTATGGAAGTTCATAATCAGAAAAATTGAATAAAGTGATTCAAATTTAAAGACAGATAAGAATGTAGGTGATGACAAAGATCTGATTGAACAGACAGGGTTCTCCAGGATATTTTAGGGGTATCCTTTGCAGTGATATGAGTCGGAAGGAACACACATGAAATGCAGGGGATAAAAAGGATTAGGACAATGGGCAGAGGTCTAGGGACTGAATAAATGAGGTCTAGTGACAATAAATGGAGCAATGGGGACAAGAGTTCACGCAGGACAGTTGTCATTAGAGATTGAGAACTCACAACTGAGGAGCCAACTTGAGAAATTAAAATTAGCCAAGCATGATGAAAACACACTGTAAACCATTCTGTGTTACAAATTATTCGTTATCACGGAACTCAGGATGAAGATGCTGATGGGGATGTGAGTAACGGCGATGGTAGTGGAGATGGTGGTGATGGTGACAATTATGAAGGTGAGGATAATACTGATAATGACAGCAGAGAAGATGATGATAATGATGATAGAGGAGGTGATGATGGAGATAGTGATGATGGTGGTAGTGATGAGGGTGATGGTGGTGGTGACGATGATGAGATGACGATGGTAGTGGAGGTGATGATGATGGTGGGGTGATGATGATGGTGATAGTCTAATGATGGTAGTAGAGGTACTGATGATAGTAGAAGTGATAATTATGATGTTGTGGGTGGTGTAGTTGGTGAGATTATGCTCTTCCTGCTGACCAGAAAGAAGACAGCTTTCTCCACTACGTCTTGCTCTCATAATTTTTGTCATGTTTCCCCCTTCCTGGAATGTTCTTGCCCATCTCTGCCTCATTATATATCTAGAAAATGCCTTTCCATCCATCTTCTTCTCTCCATCTATGCCATCACTTTCTAGTCCAATGTGCTCTAACTTCTCAACAACTACAACAACATTTCAACGGGGCTCTCTGCATTCAACCTTGACTTTTCAATCTCAACTGCTCACCCAAACCTGTTCCCCACATGGCAGCCAACATGGTTGTTTAAATGTATGACTATATGCCTTAAAATCCTTTAAGCTAGGAAAACAAACAAAAACAAGATACCAAACCTGTTGGTTGGTTATACCCTGAAAAGTCCTTCATGGTGCAACCTCATTTTATACTTCTGTAGCTTGACCATGGAGCTCCAGCTACACTGATATCACTTCAGATCTTTGAATAACCCAAGCTTTGATCAACCTAGAGAGCTTTCAAAATAGCAACATTGACCATTCTTTTGACTGCTGTAACCCGAAACACTGGTACACCACACAGTCACTGCTAAGATATAAGTGTACCTCAGAAGCTTCATACAAAATGGAATTAAAAGATGTGTTTATTTTGGTGCAAAAAATCTTTGAAATCCATGCATAGAGGGCTCTTCAAAAGTTCATGGAAATGTATATTATGAAAAACTATGTGTAGATTTCAACAATTTCTGCACCAAGCTAAATGTATGATTTAATTCCGTTTTCTATGAATTTATTGCAGTCCCTTTGTGTATATATACTGTGTCAATGAATAAAAAGACACCATGAATATGTTTCATAGCATCTCTATTCCTGCATTTTCGGCAGTAGATTATAATTTCTTGTTTCTATATCTGTTGTCTCCACTAGAATATGATCTTCTTCAGGGCTAGAATCATGTCAGATTTATTTCCCCTTCCCAGGAACTGAGAATAGTGTCAGGTGAAAAGCATATACTCCATAAATACACGAATAAATGAATGAATGCCACTGTAGTGGGATCAACAGCCTGTCGGGTCAGGTGTCACCTGGAGGTTCAGCCGTGTCCTTGCCTAAAGTGACAATAAGCAACAAGGCCATGTAGTAATGGAAATGAACTTTTATTGTTGAGTGGATGAACCCAGCCTTTTTACCCTTGGATGGACTACTTTATCCTTTGTCATCTTTGAAAATATCTTGTGTATATTCTTCAGTTTGTTTGAAGCTTTCCTTTCCATATTTTCCCTCTGAAACCAAGGGAAGACAGAGAAATGACATTTTCATTGCCAAGATCAATTTGAAGTCCTCAGCAGGTGCTCACATTAATCACCTTCTAAGAGGCTTTCTCTTTCTGCCTCTCAGAGAAACCATTGTGAAAGGCAAAGGGGCCAGGGACTTCATTGATTCCCTTCCCACTGTATATGAATAGGTTCCCTTTATCTCACTGAAGAGGTATATTGTCACATAGCCTTGGTATTCAAGTCCTGGTACTTTGAACTGCCTGTGGCTCTCTTGAGCCAGGGCAACAAAAGCATGCAAATCTTGTCTCCAAAGCTCAGGGAGTAGAGAAAGCTGAGGTCGTGCATTCACTCCCCCCCATGAGAGCCAATTAGCTTTCTTCTGTTCAATGAACCAAAGCAGTCCCCATGACTGGGTGTCTACGTGGGGAAAGCCTCGTGACAGTCACAGAGAATGAAGAGATCAACAGCATGGTCTTTCCCTTTGGAGAGTGGAACAACATAATGGGGAGACAGGTGAATAAAGCACCAGGATAGAAAGTGTCTGGGGCTCTGATAGAATGTGGCATGATAGAGCAGTTAGCAGTGCTGGGGGAAGGCTTTCCAAGGAGAATACCAAATTTTCATCAGGTCAGGAAGGATAGGATAGAAATAACCTGCAGGGACAAGGAACGTGTTCTGTGCTTTAAGTGTGAGAAAGAACTGGTCACCCAGAACTCTTATTTTCCTACAAGGGAATCAGTTAGGTTCACTCGCTCATGAGCCCCTGGGGTGGTCAGTGAAGCTGACCCTGAAGGCAGACCTTGCTCATCAACCCATCTGTGAGGACCTGCTTTGCAGGGATGGATAGGGTCCCAGCACCACAAGCTAAAAGCGAGAGTGAAATTTGATCATTCAGAACTGACTCACCACCCTTCTACCCCAATGTCTATTCCCAACACAGCTGGCTACTACAGAGAGCTGCAGTGGAAGACTGACCAAATTAAAGCGAATGATCTAAGGCTCTTTGTTGGAAATCACCCCAAAATTTCTCACTATCCCCTCTGCCATGCCCTTGACCCTCCCTCTGATTCAGTAAAAAAGAAGTGTAACCCATAGACAGAAGCCAGAGAAATCATCCCTAAAGGCTGGGAAAAAAAATCCCTGGGAGGGGAGGACTTAGCATTGGATGGTATATTTGATGTTAGCCTATTATTTAGACTTTTAGAAGTGACCACTTGGATAACTTCAAACATGTTGTGTAGCTCTGTGATCTCATTGTCCCTCGTCCAAATCAACATCTGTGGTAAGTGAAAAATATCCAATGAACTTTGAAAATCTAGTGCAAAAAGTGGAAAATACCTTAATCATTCATAGAATGATTTTATGTTGAAATGGCAAGCTTTTGGATATATTGGACTAAACAAAATATACTATTCAAAGGAATCTTACTTTTATGTTTTAGATTTCCTTAACGTGCCTACTAGAATGTTTAAGATTATATTTGTGACTTGCATTATGGACAGTACTAACTCTGGGATTCAAGACATGCTTCTTTAAGCTGCTAAATTTGTCGTAATTTGTAGTAGCCTCAATAAAAAATTAACGTGGGAGTCCATATGCCCTTTATAGTGTGATATTGATAAGCACCTATCAAAATATGGGGCCTATGAGCCATTCACTTAGATAGGGCAGGTTTTTGTGAGTTCCCTTGACCAATACAACAACCCGACATGCTTGGCTGCCTCTCTCCAGGAGACCTGGAACACAGCCATGGCATAAGGAAGCCTCCAGCTGATAGCCAGTATCAACCACCACATGTGTGAGTCAATGAGCCAACCGATGATTGCTAGCTCTGGCCTTAGATTCCTCCAGGTGAGGTCGTAGATAACAGAATGCCAAGGCAAGCCGTCCCTACTGTGCCCGGTCTCAATTTCTCCATCTCATTACCTTTCATATCAGTGCACGGAAGGTGGCTTGTTTAATGTCCTGGGATAATTGTTAAACCAACACTGTAGCATTAAAAAAAAATAATAATCCAGACGGATTTTTTTCCATAAAGTGTCCAGCAGGGTGAAATGATGCAGCCAACACTATATATTTTGTTTTTGTAAAGTGCTTATTCATTTCATTAGTTTTTCTCTGGGCCCCATTGTTTTCCTGCACAAATTGGGTCTGCATGCCATCTCCCACTTTCTTTAGGCCTAAACGCCATGTCCTACCATTTCTCCTCTGGATACCTTTTTTCTCTACTTTTTTCATGCAAACTCTGATTCTAGCTCTCGGCACTTATTCACGCTATCTCATTCCCCTATCACCCTCTCTGGGTTCCCCAAACCCCTTGAAACTACCACTTCCAGGTAGGTTAGCATTGCAAGCATTCCAGGGAACAGGAGTGAAAGACCAGGGAAAGTTCTAGAGACAAGGAGAGAACCCCCTGAGCTGGCAGCCAAGCCTAGATCCCTTTGAGACTTTCTGAGGAGATGATTAGGGCACGGCAGGGAAAGATCTACTAGGGGGGTGGGAGAGGAGAATGGTTCATCTTTTGCTTCCAAGCCCCATGGGGCATTGGCTCTCAGGTACTTCTAGGACGTGCCTGCCCGAATGCCTGGCTGAGTGCTGCAGGCTCCCCCTTCTGGGCCACATAAAGGCACAGGACAGAAGGCGAATGTTGGGTTAGGTCTGAGGGCAGGCCCTGTCAGTTACACCTGCACTAGGATGCCTGCCCTAGTGGCTCAAGGAAGACATGGTTTGAGAGATGGAGGTGAGGTTCGGGGGCACCCACTGTGCTTCTTTGAAGGGTCTCTTTGCTTGGAATCCTGTTTTGCCACTTGCAGACAAAGTGGTCAGACAGACACACATCCCAGTCTGGCCCCTTTCTTCTCTTTCATACCTGCTTCTCTCCAGCCCTCATCATTCATGTCATCCTGTTATTTGTACCAAAACCTTCACTGCTCTCTCTCTCTCTCTCTCTCTCTCTCTCTCTACTCCCCCTTCTCTCCCTCTCTCTCTCCTCCCCCTTCTCTCCCTCTCTCAGTAACTCTGACTTTCAAATCAATAAATACATCTTTAAAAAAAGGGTTCTAGGAAAACAGAATCAAAAGATGATTTTATTTTGGTGCAAAAATTTTTGAAATAAGAGAGATCTTCCAAAAGATTCCTGGGAAAAAAATATAGCGTGAAAATGATTGCGTGTGTATTTCAAATTTTTGGCATCAAAATAAACTTGTCTTTTAATTTCAGTTTTTCTAGAAAGCTTATGAAGTGCCCTCATATGTTTAATCCAGTTGTCTCTTACATGATCCATTTAAATAGGCCGCCAGCTCCCGCTGTGCTCTGGGAGACAGGTAGGGGATAGATGTCCCCAGAGACAGAGAGGCCATCTGTGCCCTAGGGCAACGTACATCTAAGCAAGGGAAATACCTACACCTTCCTGATTCATTGTTCTTTCTACTGCGGATTGTATTTCATCTGAACCCGTGGATACACGCAAAAAGCAAATCATTATCATTACGTGAAACGAAGTAGGACACTTCAGAAACAGACACCCATCGATTCAAACGTATTTGACCAAGTGAGGTTGATTTCAGGTGTGAGAGGAAGCTTGAAGCCGCTTCCCCCGAACACACTATAGTGTGGTACCTGTGCCAGACTGTGCTGTGGTCCGTCTCTCTGGGACACGTGGCCAGAAACCAGTGTCCTAAGTCCTATGGGGAACCTTTAACCTCCAGCACCACTCCTTTGAAAACACCATGCCTTTTATTTTTGGAGGTGTCTTTGTTTTATTTATTTGTTTGACAATCACTGGCCAGGAAGGGGGGAAGGAAGGGAGTACAGAAGTAAACAGTATCCACCTTGAAAAGATGAGTCGAAGTCCTCTAAAGGCAACAATGTAACCATTCCTTGTTAACCTGGAATCCTGATTGAATCAGCTATTGATCGCCTGGTGCGTAGCTGGGAACAGTTGATCCAATTGCAGACATTCTCTGTAAGGCTCAGTGAATCTCTCCTGTCAGCTACCTCCCAAATCCCCCACTCTAGAAAGCTCAGACACAGAAGCCTGGCGGTAAGCCTTGGGCTGGAAGACTAACATGGTATTTAAAAAGTAAAAGACTTTGGTCTCTTTTGTCCAACAAAGTTCAAATTTCCCCTACAGCAATAAACACCTTATCTGAGAAGTATGCAGTGCGAGCTAACGTCTTCAACCATGAAATTATATGGCTCTACCTTGACCTCTGGTTTTCTCCAGCGAATCTCACTCATGGAATACAAACAGCAGCTCTGGGCTGTTTCTCTGATCCGACAGGTGCCTTGCATAAATCTTAAGGAATGTAGCCTTCTTTGCAAAAGTATCTCTGGAGCGCAGGCTCCTTGGTTACCCTGAGCCGGACTGGGCGGCCCCAGGGACTCAAGCTGCAAGATGTGTGTGTCGGATCACCTCCAGCCACAGGGGACAGGCTCCCTCTGGCTGTGAAAATGAAGGCCTTCTCACGCTTCTGAGAGATGCTGCAAAACAAACAGACAAAAAACACCATGTTGAGGGGAGCTGTTCCCTGGTCTAACCACTGCCTATTGTCAGGAATGGTCTTTAGCAAGTCTCTGTAATATGTGGCGCAGTGGCTTGGTGCTCAGAGAATGGCCCCCACCCCTTGACACAGTGGTGTGAGAGTCATTGCCAAAGCCATACTGCAGAGCCAGGTGAGGAACCTACAATCAAAAATCACAGCTGGGACAGGCATTTGGTGCAAATCCACTTAGGGCACCCACATCCCGTATTGGACGGGGCCCACCTGCGGTAGGCTGGATCATAGCTCTACTTAAAGTCAACTGACTGTAAATGCTAACCCCCTGGGAAAGTACCTCTCCACAGCAGCATTGAGTTGACTGTTCACCACCGCAGGGGTTCATGGCACCTGGGATGGGAGACGGCGGGTCCAGCTCTCTGCTGTGGCCCTGGGGGGCAGTGGAGGATGGGCCAGGTCCTTGGGCCCTGCAGACCAGGAGGAAGCACTTGGCTCCTGGCTTCAGATCGGCACAGTGCGCCCACTGTAGCAGCCAGTTGGGGGGTGAACCAACGGAAGGAAGACCTTTCTCTCTGTCTCTCTCTCTCACTGTCTAACTCTGTCAAAAAAAAAAAAATCCTTGAACGTAGCTTTTCCGCTTAAATGAATGAACACAGCAGAATCTTTGCTTTCCGCTTTCTTGATAAGAGCTGACTTTGATCAAGAACATCAGCAAATCGATCTAAATCACACGGAACCGCAAGCTCTCAGAGCTGGGAAAGATATTAAGGTCTAGCCTGGGGTTTATGCATGTCAGTTGTTTGGTCTAGCCTGGGTTTTATGCACATCAATCATTTGTCTACCACTCTAATAATCATTTTCTCCACAACATATGACAGCCACACCCATATGCTTAATATTGTTTTACAACAGTACGATGCTTGATAACATAATTTAGGGACCACAGGTTAACCTCTGCTTATGACAACAGCATCCCATACTGGAGTGCTGATTCTGGCCTTGGCTACTCTGTTTCTTTCCAGCTTCCTGCTAGTGTGCCTGGGAAGGCCATGAATGCCTGCCCAAGGACTTGGGCCCCTGCCACCCACGTGGGAGATCAGGATGGAGTTCTTAGCTCCTGGCTTCGACCTGACCCAGACCTGGCTATTGAGGCTATATGGGGAGTGAACCAATGAGTGTAAGATCTCTTTCCTTCTCTCTCCTCCTGCCTCTCTCTCTCTGTCGCTCTGCTTTTTGAATGAAATAAATAGATCTTTTTCAAAAATAACATTATTTACACATAAAGATCTTTATATTACTGTCATAAATGCAAATCCCACATAATTTTCCTTAAACACATGAAGACATATACAACTCAATACAAGAGAAAAATGAATTTTTTAAAAAGATTTATTTATTTGAAAGTCAGAGAGAAAGTTACACAGAGAGAGGAGAGACAGTGAGAGAGAGTCTTTAATCTGCTGATTCACTCCTCAAATGACCTCAACTGTTAGAGCTGAGCTGATCCAAAGCCAGGAGCAAGGAGCTTCTTCCAGGTCTCCCATGTGGGTGCAGGGACCCAAGGACTTGGGCCATCTTCTACTGCTTTCCCAGGCCATAGCAGAGAGCTGAATAGGAAGTGGAGCAGCCGGGTCTCGAACTGGCGCCCGTATGGGATGCCAGCACTGCAGGTGGCGGCTATACCCGCTATGCCACAGGGCTGGCCCCAGAAAAATGAAGCTTTTAAAGCCTTGTAAGATACTACTATGTGCAAAAGCATCTTTATCTAAGGATTTATTTCCTTCTTTTAAAAAAAAAAGGATACAAACCAAGTGTAAGATATTAAAGGTAAGTGAGATGTTCTCCTTGAAAAAATGGGGATAATTGAAAGGCAATTGAAAAGAAATAACCTTTTTACTGCTTGATTGGAGGTCATTTAGTGGCATGTCCATGTAACCACTGCTATTACCACTGCGGTACACGCCCCACCCGCCGGGAGTCCCTCATTCCAGTCTGGCAGCAATTGGGTGATTTCCGTCGACTGCGACTCGAGGCCGTACCTGGACTGGGCTTGGACATTTTCTGTGATGCTCATTACTACCAAGACGGACTTGTCACCAGACGCAGATGGAATTAGAAACCTCTGCCTTTGGCTGTGCTGAGCCATCCCCTGTTGCTTCTACCAACTGAGGTCACAGAGATCACAGAGTTCCCTCTAGGGCACACAGAGATCTGACCCTGCCCCACCCAAATGTCACCTGCTCACCTTCCAGAGAGCTGAGATTCCCCCCCAGGGGGAACTAGAATATTCCTACAGCTGTTTCTCTAGTCCCTGACCTTCCCTCTTCTATGTACAACAGTGATATTAGTCAAAGTCCAGACCTGACCTCAAGACCCAGAACACTGCAGGCAGCAACACCCTGGGGAGAGTTGACATGACCTTTAACCTCAGGACACACGCCTCCATTTGGGCAACATCAGCTCACTCTACTCTCTCATTTTGTTCCACCCACAGTTTCAGTCCTATTTTTTTAATATAAATTTTATTTATTGGGGCCGACGCTGTGGAGAAATGGGAAAAGCCGCCGCCTGCAGTGCCGGTATCCCATATGGACGCCGGTTCGAGACCCGGCTGCTCCACTTTCAATCAATCAGGAGCCTCTTCTGGGTGTCCCACATGGTGCAGGGGCCCAAGGACTTGGGCCATCTTCTACTGCTTTCCCAGGCCATAGCAGAGAGCTAGATCGGAAGTGGAGCCTCCGGGACTCAAACCAGCGCCCATATGGGATGCCGGCACCACAGGCAGAGGCTTAACCTCCTATACGGATTATTTTTTAAACTTGTTATCTGTCGCTGTTTGGGAGCATTTCTATTTTGAATTCTTACTGCCTAGAAAGACACCTCTCAGTTCTTTTGCGTGGCTTTCTTAAAGTCTCACTTCAAATGTCATTTCCATGGAGAGACCTTCCCTGAACAACCAAACTACAGACTTGTCATCAGGTAGAGATTTCCCACCCTATCACCCTTATTTATTTGCTTCTGCACACATCACACTCCCAAGCTATTCTGTTGGGTTAAAGGAAGGAAGAGGAAGGATGAAATTCATGAAATCTGTTCCCTCTATATTAATAAGTAAAAAGTATTGAAATGTAAATAACTAAATAACAGAATTTAAAATGTCTGCGGGAAAGAATTACTGAAATTTTAAAAATATATAAAATGAAAACAGAAGAATTCTGGGGGAATAAAGAGGCACTATGGAATGGCAGGGTACTCACTTTTACTTCACTGTTTGAGGAAGGGCTGGATTCCAGTATTTGCTTAGTGAGCGCTGGACGAATGAGTGAATGGAGGAAACCAAGACACAATATTGGTATTTACTTTGAGAGGCAGAGTTACAGACAGAGAGAGGGAGAAACAGTAAGAAAGATCTTCCACCTGATGGTTCATTCCCCAAATGGGCACAACGGCCAGGGTTGGGCCGATCTGAAGCCATGAGCCAGGAGCTTCTTCTAGGTCTCCCATGCAGGTGCAGGGGCCCAAGCACTTGGGCCATCTTCCACTGCTTTCCCAGGCCATAGCTCTCTGCTATGATTGGAAGAGGAGCAGCTGGGACTCGAACCGGAACCCATATGGGATGCTGGCTCTGCAGGCTACTCCACAGCACCAGCCCCCCTATAATTGTCATATGTATGCTCTCGGTCATCATCTGTAGATCCACACTCTTATCTATTGCTCAGTATTTATTTAGTTGGGAGTCATCGATGTCTTCTTGAATCCTGCAAACTGTCTTGCTCCTCTCCCCTGAATTGACTCCGGTGTGTCTACCTCCCTCTTCAATTACACTGAGCAAGATTGAATCTCCTGCATAGGTCTCTTCCCATTACAGGAAGTGTCCAACCTTCCTTGTTTGGGGTGTTCTACTTCTATTCATGGTGTCTACCAACCCTATCATCATTTTTTTGGCAACCTCATTCACTCTCCCAAAATTGATAAACTTACTGTTTAAAGAAAAACATCTGAGGTTTTCCAGCCTGTGTTTCTGCTCAGGCACGTGTCCTTGGGCAGCTGGCTTTTTAATACAATCCAGGGCCTTGCATTCATCCTTGTTAAACTCCATCACTTCCTCTGACAGGTATTTGTGGCATCCTCGCGTCTCCCAGTCTGCGACTTTATGTGGCTTCTGTCTGACTGTGTTAGAGGTGATTTGCAGTTTCTTTATTGCAAGCAACGGTTGAGTGACAGCTGAACGCACTGAGCTCCCCCGCCCCCACTGAGCGACTGCAAGGAAAAGTGAGTCATTGTGGAAATGCAAAATAAAGGCCGGCGCCGCAGCTCACTAGGCTAATCCTCCGCCTAGCGGCGCCGGCACACCGGGTTCTAGTCCCGGTCGGGGCGCCGGATTCTGTCCCGGTTGCCCCTCTTCCAGGCCAGCCCTCTGCTGTGGCCAGGGAGTGCAGTGGAGGATGGCCCAGGTGCTTGGGCCCTGCACCCCATGGGAGACCAGGAAAAGCACCTGGCTCCTGGCTCCTGCCATCGGATCAGCGCGGTGCGCCGGCCGCAGCGCACCGGCCGCGGCGGCCATTGGAGGGTGAACCAACGGCAAAAGGAAGACCTTTCTCTCTGTCTCTCTCTCTCACTGTCCACTCTGCCTGTCAAAAAAAAAAAAAAATAAAAAATAAAAATAAAAAAAAAAAAAGGAAATGCAAAATAATAATGATGATCCAAGAGTAGCAATGAGTATACAGCATTTTGGCTACGTGTGGGTGTGGAATAGATAACTCCAAGTGTGGCCGCTTAGCGAGACAATGACCAGGTAGCTCCTTTACTGCATGGGATACTGATGCAATAAGGCCACCAGGAAAGCTGGCCTGTGTGGAAGGGCCTCACTTACATAATGAGCAGGTGCTGGTGGGTGCTGTCTGGGAGCCCAGGGGGGATTTAGAATGGACGCATCCCTGATTCTCCACATGGGCCTCTCCATGTCATGGAGTCGGGGCACCAAGTCCAAGCTTCCAAAAGATGTAGATAGAAACTGATGTGCTCCTAATGGATGTTAACCTTGAATGTCTGGCAGTCTGGTGTAGCAGGGTTAAGCCTCCCATACGGGCACCGGTTCAAGTCCCGGCTGCTCCTCTTCTGACCCAGCTCTCTGCTATGGCCTAGGAAAGCAGTGGAAAATGGCCTAAGTCCATGTGCCCCTGCACCTGCGTGGGAGACCCAGAGGAAGCTCCTGGCTCCTGGCCTCAGATCAGCCCAGCCCCAGCCACTGAGGGCATTTGGGGAGTGAACCAGTGGATGGAAGACCTTTCTCTCTGTCTCTCCCTCTCTCTGTCTGTAACTCTGCCTCTCAGATAAATAAATACAATCTTGAAAAAAAAAATCCAGCTTTGAAAGTTCCACAGCGCAGCCCTCTCCCAGCACCTGGCCGTGGCTGTGAAACACCACGAGCAGGCTTGCGTTTTGCAGATCGGGAAACTGAAGTGCAGGGCAGGAAGCTGCCCAGCCGGCCCCTCGGGTCTTTTCTTGAGAAGAGACTGAGCTCAGTCCCTAATACAGGAGACCCGGTAACAGGGCTTGTGTGTGTGTGTGTGTGAATGTGTGCCTGTGAACACACTATTATTAACAAGGAAAAAAGTGCATGCTCCCAAAGTCACAGCTGTCCTTTTTTATTTTTTTAAAGATTTATTTTATTTTATTTGAAAGCGAGAGAGAGAATGAGAGAGAGAGATTTTTCATCTGCTGGTTTACTCTCCAGATGATTGCAACAGCCTAGGCTGGACAAGACCAGACTCAGAAGCCAGAAGCTTCTTCCAGGTCTCCCAGGTGGGTGACAGGGGTCCAAATACTTGGGCCACCTTCTACTGAATTTCCAGGCCATTAGCAGGGAGCTGGATCATAAGTGGAGCATCTAGGATATGAACCAGCACCCATATGGGATGCTGGCATCGCAGGCAGGGGTTTTACCTGCTACACCACAGCAGCGGACCTGTAGGTGTCCTTTTGTCAAAAGTACAAACAGGGGCCAGCACTGTGGTGCAGTGGGTTAACACCTTGGCCTGAAGCACCGGCATCCCATATGGGCGCTGGTTCAAGCCCTGGCTGCTCCACTTCCGATCCAGCTCTCTGCTATGGCCTAGGAAAGCTGTCCACTCTCCGCTGTGGCCCGGGAGTGCAGTAGAAGATGGCCCAAGTCCTTGGGCACCTGCACCTGCGTGGGAGACCTGGAAGAAGCTCCTGACTCCTGGCTCCTGGCTTCAGATCGGCACAGCTCCAGCCGTTGCCTCCAATTGGGGAGTGAACCATCGAATGGAAGACCTCTCTCTCTTTCTCTCTCTCTCTGCCTCTCCTCTCTGTGTAACTCTGACTTTCAAATAAATAAATAAATCTTTTTTTTTTTTTTTTTTTTTTTTTTTTTTTTTACAGGCAGAGTGGACAGTGAGAGAGAGAGAGAGAGAGAGAGAGAGAGAAAAGTCTTCCTTTTACCGTTGGTTCACCCTCCAATGGCCACTGCGGCCAGCGTGCTGCAGCAGGCGCACTGCACTGATCTGAAGGCAGGAGCCAGGTGCTTCTCCTGGTCTCCCATGGGGTGCAGGGCCCAAGTACTTGGGCCATCCTCCACTGCACTCCTGGGCCATAGCAGAGAGCTGGCCTGGAAGAGGAGCAACCGGGACAGAATCTGGCGCCCTGACCAGGACTAGAACCCGGTGTGCTGGCGCTGCAAGGCAGAGGATTAGCCTAGTGAGCCGTAGCGCCGGCCATAAATAAATCTTAAAAAAAAAAAAAGTACAAACAAGCAAAGAACTACTGCTCATCATTCCTCTTTAGACAGAGCATGTCTTCACATCAGAGGTTTTATCTTCCCACTTATTTGTGAAGTCTGTGCTCTCTCCCATGTTTTTGCATATATAAGGGTACTTCAAAAATTCATGGGAAATGGAATTCTAAGTTTGTTTTGGTGAAAGATTTAAAATCCATGCATACAAGAGGTCTTCTGAAAGTGCGTGGAAAATGCATGCTATGACATTTTTCAGAACTTTCTCGCTCTGGGGCTGGCGTTATGGTACAGCAGATTAAGCTGCTGCTTGTGATGCTGGTGGTAGTAAAATGGTGCAGCCTTATCTATGGTGCGATCTACACCTGACACCATCTTAGGCTCTTGCCCCCGCCGCCATTGCTGGAAGCCAGGTGGCCACATGGCCCAACCACCAGTGTCAGCCCCACCCCCATCTTAATAGGATTCAATGTTCCTACTTCCCTGCCCGCACCCCCCCAAAGTTTTAAAAGGACCTGTTCCTGAACACGTGTCTCTCTCTCTCCCCCTCTCCCTCCATCTCCTGATGTGTTTCTCTCTGTGTCTCTTTTTTGTTTTTTGTTTGGTTTGGTTTGGTTTTTGTTTTGTTTTGACAGGCAGAGTGGACAGTGAGAGAGAGAGACAGAGAGAAAGGTCTTCCTTTGCCGTTGGTTCACCCTCCAATGGCCACCACAGCTGGCGCGCTGCGGCCGGTGCACCATGCTGATCCGATGGCAGGAGCCAGGTACTTCTCCTGGTCTCCCATGGGGTGCAGGGCCCAAGGACTTGGGCCATCCTCCACTGCACTCCCTGGCCACAGCAGAGAGCTGGCCTGGAAGAGGGGCAACCGGGACAGAATCCGGCACCCCAACCGGGACTAGAACCCGGTGTGCCGGCGCCGCAAGGCGGAGGATTAGCCTAATGAGCCGCGGTGCCGGCTCTCTGTGTCTCTTGATCTCTCTCTGTCTCTCTCTCTCTCCTTCTCCCTCTTTTTTTTCTTCGCCCCTTCCCTCCAGTCTGTCAGGTTTCCCCCGATAAACTCGTAACCTTACGCTGGTGTTTAGTGTGTTGTGACGATCTTACAGCTGGCATCCCATATGAACACTGGTTTGTAGGGATTGGAGTCCCTATGCCGGTCTCTTCTGTACTCTGGCTGCTTGCTTGCCTGCTATGCTCCCCTGGAATTTATGACCTCCTGCCCCTGACCAGCTCCCCTGGGATTTATGGCCCGATGCTTCCCGCCAGTTTTTCCCCCATGCCATCTCCTTTGTGTGGCCTTCCCGCCACATAACGTATATAGTCCTTACGTTTAAATGAACCAATGAACATGTTAGCTTGCCATACAGAGAATAAGAAGGTAACCTATGTAGGAGATGACCTGCACCCTTGTATGTGTGAGGATATAAAAACCTCTCTTATGCAAACGAGAGGGCCTTTTGCCCCTGCACTGTTAATGGCTGTGTGCAGGTAGGGGATCTCAGCCGGCTGGTAACAAATAAACCTCTGCTTTTGCATCCGCGACTGTGCCTTGTGCATTGATTGGGAAATTCAGACACAACAGGTTCAGGTCCTACCTGCTCCACTTCCAATCCAGCTCTCTGCTAATGTGCCTGGGAAAGCAGGCAGAAGATGGCCCAGGTAGATGGAGTTCCTGGTTCCTGGCTCCAGGCTTCTGCCTAGCCCAGCCCCAGCTATTGTGGTCATTTGGGCAGTGAACCAGCGGGTGAAAGACCTCTCTCTCTCTGCCTCTCCCCCTTTCTCTGAGAGTCTGCCTTTCAAAAAATAATAAATATTGAAAAAAAGTCTCCCATCAATGTAAACTCATCTTCTAATTCTATTTTCCATGAATTTTTTGAAGTCCCTCATGTCTGTGTGCATATAGTCTTATTTTTATATTCTGTAGTTTTAATTTTAAAAGTTTTATTTATTTATTTGAAAGTCAGAGTTAGAGAGAGAGAGAGAGAGAGAGAGAGAGAGAGATCTTCCATATGCTAGTTCACTCTCCAGATGGCTGCAATGGCCCAAAGCCAGGAGCCAGGAGCTTCATCCAGCTTGTGCACAGGGGTACACAGGGCCAAGCACTTGGGCCATCTTCCATTGCTTTCCCAGGTGCATCAGCAGGAAGCTGGATTGAAAGTGGAGCATCCAAGACTCAACCAGCGCCCATATGAGATGATGGTGCTGCAGGCAACAGCTTACCCTGCTATGTGATAACGCCGGCCAGTTTCCTAACACTGACTTTTTAAATGTATTTATTTATTAAAAATTTATTTATTTATTGGAAAGGCAGAGTTACTCTTAGCTTGGGGTTCTGGCCTTTCATACACTGAAAAGGAGAGACAGAAAAATAAAACGGAGACCGACCTCAACAGAGACAGGTTGCTTTACTGGAAGCAAAGAGGTTGGCGACAGTCTGTTATGCAGAGACTGTGTGCAGGGCGCATTGGGGACCCAGGTTAGTAGGGAATTTGTCACTGGGCGGAGGGGTGTAGAAAGCAGCTGGGAAAAGTGAGTGTCTCTTTGAAACCTCTGGGCACTTCCTCCTGATCTGTAGTTTCACAAGATACTTTGCTATTTGCATTGCAAGGAGACTGGAAGGGTAGGTTTGGCACCTAGGATCACAACAAAAGGGAGGATGTGGGGTGGGGAGAGGGAAGGAGGAAGAACCGGAGAAGGGGAAAGGTGCCACAAGTCCTTTAGTTACAGAGAGGCAGAGAGAGAGAGAGAGGTCTTCCATCTGCTGGTTCACTCCCCAATTGGCCAAAACGGCCACAGCTGCGCTGATCCGAAGCCAGGAACCAGGAGCTTCTTCCGGGTCTTCCACGCAGGTGCAGGGGCCCAAGGACTTGCACCATCTTCTACTGCTTTCCCAGGCCATAGCAGAAAACTGGATCAGAAATGGAGCAGCAGGGACTCAACTGGCGCCCATATGGGATGCCAGCACTGCAGGCGGCGGCTTTACCTGCTACAACACAGCACGGGCCTCACCTTTTGAAATTTAAACTAGTGTGCTATGAACATGGTTCAGATTATTCCATTTAAATACTCAACTACTGCACGTGTCACTCAACTACTGCCGTGTCACTCAGCCCCTGCAGTTGGAGATTCAGGTTGCTTCTGGTTCCTCAGTACCCGCCCTGTGAAAGGACAGGCGGGCTAAGGGGCTGAGGGACGGGGCTGCCACTGCCGCTGTGTTGAGAAACAGGACCCAGCACTGCCCAAGGCCATGGCTTCTGCGGAAGTCCCTAGAGGACTGGCATTGTGGCCCTCGGGTCCCTGGGCTCAGCCTCCAGGTGAAAGGTCTTGTTATCTAAATCTAAATGGAGAGCCCTGGGGGCAGTTCCTCACACTCCAGTCCTTTAAAACAAACAGACAATGCAGCTGGGCTCAGATCATTCAAATAACAAAAGACAGGCTGACGACTTTGGTGGCTCCTGGTTGGCCCAGTTCCCAGGGGTTCTGAAAGCCTCGCTGCTGTACCCATTCTCCTTGCCCCGAGGGGTGGACCCTGAGACACTGACCAAGGACCATTTCTGCACCTGTGGATCATTTCTAGTAACTTTGGCTGCACTGAGGGGAGGAGTCAGATGGGTTAACGGGTAGTCAGGGGATCCTAATGGAATTTGGGGTGTAAAATATGTGTTCCTTCCCCAAAACATTATCTTTAGCAAGAACAAACAGGCCACCCTCCTTCCTTTGGAATCTCCGAATTTACCATGAGAATTCACAGCTTTTGGAGAAGGCAAGTTGCCTGTCCCACCCTCAGCAGGCCTGATGGAGAATTGTAAATAGGCCTTCTGATGGGCTTTGTCTCCACCAGGTAACTGAATGCCAGTCTGATTGTCAAGTTCTCTCTTTTTTTTTTTTCTTCCAAATTGTACTTAAAAACCTAAATGCTACAGGGCCTTTTGGGCTCTTTCCTCTCTTGGAACGCCCCCTCTCTGGCTGGAGGTCCTTGATTCTAATAAATGCTTTAAAATCTCTTTGCCATCTGCTTGGAAATTCTCCCATGTGAGACAAAGAACGGAGATAACAACAATTTCTCTGACTCCTTACAGCGGGTAAAGCCACTGCCTGCAATGCTGGCATTCCATGTGGGCGCCAGTTCGAGTCCTTGCTGCCTCACTTCTGATCCAGTTCCCTGTTAATGTGCCTGGGAAAGCAGCTGAAGGTGGCCCAGGTGCTTGGGCCCCTGCACCCACACCAGACCTGAATGAAGCTCCTGGCTCCTCGCTTTGGCCTGGGCCAGCCCTGGCAGTTGGGCCATTTGGGGAGTAAACCAGCGGATGGAAGATCTCTCTCTCTCTCTCTCTTTCTCTTTCTCTCTGCCTCTCCTCTTCTTTCTGTGTAACTCTGACTTTCAAATAAATAAATAACTTTTAAAAACATCTTCTCTTTTAATTCAAACTGGGAACAATCTTATTAGTATAATTATATTGAAAGCTTTGTTTTTATGATCTTGCTATTCCCACTACAGTACTAGACAAAAATAAATAAATTCAAAAGGAGAAATAAAGAAACAAAACCACACACTCCAACAGAAGTTTGAGTTCTAGTCAAGATCCAATATCACTACAGCATGTTTTTCTTATTCATTTTATTTTTTGAAAGGCAGCAAAGCAGATGTAGAGAGAGAGAGAGAGCTCCCACCCACTGCCTCACTTCCACAAATGCCCACAAAAGCTGGGGCTGAACCAGACCACAGCTGGATGCTAAAAACACAATGCAGGGGCTGGCGCCGCGGGTTCTAGTCCCAGTTGGGGTGCCAGATTCTGTCCCGGTTGCCCCTCTTCAAGGCCAGCTCTCTGCTGTGGCCCAGGAGTACAGTGGAGGATGGCCCAAGTGCTTGGGCCCTGCACCCGCATGGGAGACCAGGAGAAGCACCTGGCTCCTGGCTTCAGATCAACGCGGTGCGCCTGCCGCAGCACGCTGGCCATGGTGGCCATTGGAGGGTGAACCAATGGCAAAAGAAGACCTTTCTCTCTGTCTCTCTCTCTCTCTCTCTCTCTCACTGTCCATTCTGCCTGTCAAAACAAAAACACAATGCAGGTCTCCCAGATGGGTACTGGGAACCCCATACTTTATCACAGGCAGCTAAAATAAGCTCCTGGGACTGCGAACATTCTGCAAATCTGCTTTAGGCAAATCTGCAAACTTCTTGCATGTATTTTTCTACCCCCTGTCTTACTGATGTCGCCAAATATTGCATGATGACTTCACACAGGGCTCCTGTGGTCATTCTTGCCGTGACAACTTTCTCCCTATGTTTGTGTTATGTCCCTTTTACAGACTGAGGAACTGGGGGAACAGGAAGTAAATGGTCCAGGTTGAGCATCCCTAATCCAAAAATCCAAAACCTCATGAGCACTGATGTGACAGCACAAGAGGAAAATTCCAGACCTGACCTCAAGTGCTGAATCAGGGTCCAAACGCAAGTGCACTAGAAATATTGTATAAAATGTCCTTTAGGAGCCAGTGCTGTGGCTGGGTGGGTAAGCCACCGCTGGCGACACCAACATCCCATGTGAATGCCTGTTCCAGTCCCAGCTCCACTTCCTATCCAGCTCCCTGCTAATGCACCTGGGAGAAGAAGTAGCAGAAGTCTCAAGTGACTGGGTCCCTGCTACCCACATGGGAGACCCAGATGGAGTTCTGGGCTCCTGGGCTAGCCTGGTCCAGCCTTGGCTGTTGTTGGGGTGAGTGAACCAGTGGATGGAATTCTCTCTCTCTCTCTCTCTTTCTCTCACTCTGTCTTTCAAATAATAAACAAATCTAAAACATTTTCCTTCAGCCTGTATGTCACAAGGTATAGGTGAATCCTGAATGAATTTTGTGTTCAGACTAGAGTCTCACCCCCAAGATGTCTCATTCTGTGTGTGCAGATATGCCAACTGCTGAAAAAGGAAACCCAAACCCAAGCATTTCAGGTGAGGGATACTCAACCTGCACCAGGAAGCTCCCGGAGCGAGCAGTGTGCACATCGAGGGGCTGAAATCATGCACGTCTGCTTGCTGAGCCTGTGTGTGTGACCTTGAAGCCACTGCCCCTGTCCCGACAGAGTGACCAGCTCTCCCAGGAGACCAATAAACCACCCTAAGGAGAACACACCCCTTACCACACTGCGTTAATTTCTTCATTTACTCACTCAAATGTTTACAGAAAGCCTGCCAAGCACCAGGCGCTGTTTTGGACATTGGAAATACAATGATGAATAAGTTAGAGATTATTCCAGCTTTCAAGTAGCTTACCATACATATTAGGAAAACAGCTATTATGAATTTTAAATAATTGCTATTATGGTTTTCCTATGTACTTCAGAGAAGCAATAGAACACACTGCTGTGAAAGCTTTAAATAATAGAGTGATTTGGGATTTGGCCCAGGGTCCAAGGAGTTTAAACATTTAACATTTAAAATAATGATTTAAAAGACTGTACAAATGCCATGCCCTTTCTCCCTCAGCAAATGCATCACTGCAAACCTCCAGGTGTTTCCTGGTTCCTAGCCGTAGAAGGATTCCGGATGGCTTCCAGGCTGAGCTTCCTTGACAGCTGGCAGGGAGACGTGCTCACTCTGCTGACCGCAGGGGTGGGGTCCACCAGCTGTTGGCAGCAAGTGGGGGGCCCTGACTGTACCCGAGTCTTCTTGTGACTTAGTCACCATTTCTTCCTGATTGTCCTCAGTGTGAATTGCTTGCAACTGGGATAATATAGTTATTTTTTTTTTTAAGATTTATTTATCTACTTGAAAGTCAGAGTTATACAGAGAGAGGAGAAGGAAAGAGAGAGAGAGAGAGAGAGAGTCTTCCATCCACTGCTTCATTCCCCACATGGCCGCAACGGCCAGAGCTGTGCCGCTCTGAAGCCAGGAGTCAGGAGCTTCTTCCGTGTCTCCCATGTGGGTGTGAAATGGGCAGGCATATGGGTTAAAATGGATTAGGTTTGTGAGTTGGAAGACCACGCCTTCGCCACTCCCCAGTGTGTCCTCATCCCCCTACCTGGCCACACCGGGGTGCCCACCAGCCAATCAGGATAATTAACCACTCCCCTTTGGAGTGGGTTAAAAGCCAGGCCACACTGTGACCCGGCCTGCTCTTCTTCCCTGGCCTCTTGTCAGGAGGGGCTTGCGGTAGCCCCCATGGCCTTCAGGCCATGTGCTCTAGGCTTCCTGGCCTAGATGCTCATCTATGTGGCTGGTTCCTGGTGCTCAATATGAACCCCCATTCACTTCTCTCTCCTAAATAAAGCTCTCACTCTCTTATGCACCTTTCTTACTAAATAAAAGCTTAAAACGTACCATGATGCCTCATTTATCTGTGCCGGTATTTAGAATTCTTCTCTAAATATTAGGCAAGAACCCTCTTGGGCTTATTAATATTGGGGATTTAGTAATAAGCCCGTGGTGAAATCGTATGGCACCCCAAATTCTGGTAGCGCATGTGGCACCCCAGATAACATTTCTAGGGAACTTTAAGGGGCCACATTTCAGTGTAAATTTTAGGGGGTCTTGTCTGATTTCAGGTGCAGGAGCCCAAATCCTTGGGCCATCTTCTACTGCTTTCCCAGGCCATAGCAGAGAGCTGGATTGAAGAGGAGCAGCCAGGAATCTAACCGGAGCCCAAATGGGATGCCGGCACTACAGGTGGCAGCTTTACCCGCTATGCCACAGTGCTTGAATTAAGCTTGGGTATCCAGGGAATTCTTCCTGGAGGAAGTGACATTACAAAAATGAGGGACTGGTGCTGTGGTGTAGCAGGTCAAGTTGCCACCTGCATTGTCATCTCACCTGCATCTCATATGGACGCCAATTCCAGTCCTGGCTTGTTCACTTTAGCTCCAGCTCCCTGCCAATGTGCCTGGAAAAACTGTGGAAGATTTTCCAAGTCCTTGGGCCCATGTACCCTCGTGGGAGACCTGGAGGAGGCTCCTGGCTCCAGACTGGCCTAGCTGTGCCTGTTACAGCCATTTGGGGAGTGAACCAGGGGATGGAAGACCTCTCTCCCTCTCTGTCTCTGTCTCTCTCTTATGCTGTAAAAGTCTGGTTTTCAAATAAATTTTTAAAATCTAAAAAAAAAAAAAAAATGAGAGGGCCTAGCATTGTGGCACAGTGGGGTAAGCCTCTGCCTGCAACACCAGCTCCTATATCACAGGTCAGATTCTAGTGCTGGCTTTCCCACTTCCCTACGGGTGGTCCCTCATCTCTCTAGCTTCTGTGTCCAACCACATCCCTGTGGGTGGTCCCACAGCCCTCCAGCTTCTGTGTCCAGCCTCATCCCTGTGGGTGGTCCCACAGCCCTCCAGCTTCTGTGTCCAGCCTCATCCCCATGGGTGGTCCCACAGCCCTCCAGCTTCTGTGTCCAGCCTCAAGTCTCCTTCTCTCACCCTGACCTTGCTGGTGCCTCTCTGGAAAGAACCATTATGATGACATTAGGCTCACCCGGATAACCCAAGGTCAACTCCACATCCCCAAACCCTTTGCTTGATCACATCTGCTGTGTATGTCAGCATATTCACAGGTTGTGGGGGATCGGAATGTGGAGCACTCTGGGTACACTTTGCCTGCCTACCCCAGTGTACAATGGAAAGCTCACTGTTGTACTTCGAGAATGCTTTAGCAGGTGTCTTGTAACCTCCTCTAAGCTTAAGGTTTCCATCTATATTTGATAAGGCAATCATTGTAGATGAATTAAACAGCCAAGCAGTCATTTTGCTTGTTTGTTGAATTTGTTGAGTAGCATTCTGCATTTTCTGAAGAAAAACTAGAGAGGGAGTAGGACACAGCCCCAGGTGGGGATGGCGATAGGAGGTGGGCTGCTATCCAGTCTCCTGCTTGGGTTGAGACATCCTTCTGGTTCTCTTTGGGGGTCTACATCTTTCAGAAATTTAGCAAATGTCTATTTGGGGACTGGCATTGTGGGACAGTGGGTTAAACAGCCACTTGCCATGCTAGCATCCCATATCAGAGTGTCAGTTTGAGTCCAGGGTGCTCTAATCCTGATCCAGCTCCCTGCTAATGCACCTGTGAAGGCAGTGGATGATGGCCCAAGTACCTGGGCTCTTACCACCCACATGGGAGACCCAGATGGGGTTCCTGGCTCCTGACTTGGGCCTGGCCCAGCCCCAGCTGTTGTGGCCATCTGGGGAGTGAACCAATAGATCTTCCTCTCTCTCTCTCTCTCCTTTCTCTCTGTCACTTTGCCTGTCCAATAAATACATAAATGCATAAA
Source organism: Oryctolagus cuniculus (assembly GCF_964237555.1). Taxonomy (NCBI): domain Eukaryota; kingdom Metazoa; phylum Chordata; class Mammalia; order Lagomorpha; family Leporidae; genus Oryctolagus; species Oryctolagus cuniculus. The sequence continues at coordinate 13,041,550 of NC_091450.1, read as the reverse complement.
ACATGCCTATTTCTCCAGACTGTGGGCCAAGCATCATGCAAGACCCTGAGGTACAATCAATTAGCTCTGTGCTCAGGAGGCCTTGGATCTAGGGGGAAGCGTGGCTGATGACGGCTAACCAGGAGCATGCATGGCCTTGGCCGGTATACTCCCATCTGCAACTCAGCTGGGCTGTTGCTGTGCAGCATGGGAGAGGGGCAAGGAGGGATCTGCTGGGCTGCCAGCCTCAGGAACGCACCGTGTGTCTTTGGGCCTTTCTGCTTTGCATTTATGTCTGAGCTCATGTTCCAAGAAATGCCCACGATCAACCTGATTTCCCTGGGAAGCAGAGGGGTGTGAGGCCATTGGCCCATCCCATAGTGCAACCTCCCTGAACTCTTTGTAAGCAGCCCACAGATAATAGGAAGCAGAACATAGATGATGCAAAGCTCTCAGGCTTCCTCCCCTTCCCCAGGGGAGCTGGTGCCTCCCCGTCCACCCCTGGGCTTCAGGCCTCCGAGCGGGCGATTCCCCCACCCAAGGTACTGAAGGCTGCCGGTGGTCAAAAGGGAGAGGAGTAGGACAAAATGAAAAGCTGCTTTGCCGGCGCCGTGGCTCACTAGGCTAATCCTCCGCCTTGCGGCGCCGGCACACCGGGTTCTAGTCCCGGTCAGGGCGCCAGATTCTGTCCCGGTTGCTCCTCTTCCAGGCCAGCTCTCTGCTGTGGCCCGGGAGTACAGTGGAGGATGGCCCAAGTCCTTGGGCCCTGCACCCCATGGGAGACCAGGAGAAGTACCTGGCTCCTGCCATCAGATCAGCATGGTGCACCGGCCACAGCGCGCCAGCCGCAGCGGCCATTGGAGGGTGAACCAACGGCAAAGGAAGACCTTTCTCTCTGTCTCTCTCTCTCTCACTGTCCGCTCTGCCCGTCAAAAAAGTTAAAAAAAAAAAAAGAAAGAAAGAAAGCAGAGGAGAGAGAAATGCAGAGATGGAGAGATGGAGTGAGCTGTGGACGCGAAAGGAGGAGAAATGAGACAGAAATGCCAGAGTTGGGGAGGCAGACACCCAGAGGGAGAGAGGACAATATAACATCAGAGAAAGACGCACCCAGGGCAGGAGAACCCATGCCCAGAGGCTGGTGGCTGGGCTGCACGGCGATGGTTGGCTGCTTCGCGAGGGTGAGCAGGCCACTTAGGAGATGCACACCTCCTTCAAGGTGACAGGTCCCTCAGGTGCAGGGTGCTTATGCCTCCTACCAGGAAGAGCCTTCCCAGAACAGGGAGGATCCCCTGCCTGCCACTCAGGAGTCAGGGCCTCCCTCTCGCAAGGCACAGGCACCACAAACAAGACGCAGGCCCACAGGGAGCAGAAGGCTGTGTATTCAGAGTCCATTTCCATGGGAACACTTCCTGTCCCCAAGTCACTTAGCAAGAACGGGACTTTGGAACTGTGGGACCTGCATTTGGCACAGAGGCAAAGTCAACTGCTAGGGACATCCGTATTCCACCATAGTAGTAATGCTAATAATAAGTGCTGGTTCAGCTCCGAATTCCAACTCTCTGCTAGTGTGCACTGTGTGGACACAGCAGGTGATGGATCAAGTAACTGTGTCTTTGTCACTCACATGGAAGACCCAGACTGAGTACTGGGCTCCTGCCTCAGATCTAGTCCAGCCCTGACCAGTGTGGCCATTTGGAGAGTGAACCAGTGGATGGGAGTGTGCACTCTCTCTCTCTCTCTGCCTGTCTACCATTCAAAGACACAAACATAGATCAGCAAAAGAGCAAAACAAAATCCTAACCTTGTCAAACTATCACACAGTGCCCATAGGTATGCACAATTTAAAAGATTTTTTGAGGGGTCGGCGCTGAGGCGTAGCCACCGCCTGCAGCATCAGCATCCCATATGGGCGCAGGTTCAAGTCCTGGCTGCTCTACTTCCAATCCAGCTCTCTGCTATAGCCCGGGAAAGCAGTAGAAGATGGCCCAAGTGCTTGGGCTCCTGCACCCACGTGGGAGACCTGGAAGAAGCTCCTGGCTCCTGGCTTCGGATAGGCTCAGCTCCGGCCATTGCAGCCAATTGGGGAGTAAACCAGAGGATGGAAAGACCTCTCTCTCTCTCTCTCTCTCTCTCTCTCTCTCTCTCTCCTCTCCTTCCTCTGTGCAGCTCTTGACTTTCAAGTAAAAATAAATAAATCTTTACAATTTTTTAATAGCTTTGCCTTATAGCTGAGCAAACCAAGAATGAGTCATCTAATGTCCCAGATCCCACCTGGAAGCCCAGATGGGAATGAGAAGTGTGTGATTGTGCAGGGCAGGACTCAGAACAGTGAGGTCTGGCCTCTCCATTGTCAGCATCTTACTCTGCTGTGATGGATGGAAAGAAGGAGGAAGGAAGGAAGGAAGGAAGGAAGGAAGGAAGGAAGGAAGGAAGGAAGGAAGGAAGGAGAGGGAGGGAGGGAGGAAGGGGAGGGAGGGAGGGAGGGAGGGGGAAGGGAGGGAGAGGGGAGGGAGGGAAGGAGGGAGGGAGGGAGAGAGGGAGGGATGAAGCTGGACCCCAGAATTCACGCATCATTAGGAAGCCAATAGGGGGACTGATAATGTGGCTGCAGCTGGAAGGGGGTCCCCACCTCTGGCTCCCACAGGATCTTGGCATAAGCCGGGTGGATGTTGTAGGATTTTGGCTCCTTGCTGGTGTCTTGAAGCCCTCTTTGGAAGCAGGATTTATTAGAGATTGTAATCGGTTCAACGCTGCCTGTTGAAACATTCGCTTTAATGGGCTTGTTAAATTTAGATGATGTTAAGAAGAAAAGAGGAGAGAGAGAGAGAAAGACGTTCCCCTGTCTCTGAACTCTCGGGGCTGCCACATCCTGACGGGGTACGTGTTGAAGAAATAGCTCCCAGCCGTGATAATTACCCGACTGCGCCAGGGAGAAGATGACATTCAAGACGTTACAAGAGGATGTTTTGTTTTGTAAACACTCTCTCCAGATCAAAGCCCCGTCTTCACTTCCGAAAGAGCCACACCAGCCTGCCTGCCTGTCTTCTTCCCTTCCCTCGTTTCCTGAGTGATATTTTAAATTGATTTTAGTTCTATGAGGATGAGTAACAGGCAATATTAATAGCTAACCCCTGACTTACTCTATGTGCTAGGCAATGATTGAAGGGCTTGCCCCAGGAGGTGGTATTATCATTATCATCATAGCGCAGGGGAGGAAACGGGGCACAGAGAGGTTAGGGCGTGTGTGTAGGGTCACACAGCTGGCGAGTAGGGAAGCCAGGACTCGGACTGCGGTATCTGACGTTGAAGACCACACAGCTACCCAAGAGCTATCTATGCTGCACCGTGTGTGCTCATTCTCCTAGAAAGCCTGATTGTTGTCCACACAAAGCTAAGATCTTTGATCACCAACCCAATCCCTGTGTCTTTGTCCCATACTCAGACTCAGTCATTATTATCAGCTTGGGAAATATCATATTCATGAAATAAATAGCATCTTTGTGCTAAATATATAATAGTAAATAATATTTTAATAAACATTAATACATAGTATCATTCTTCTAACTACTTTCTCATTCAAAATATTACATTTTTGTTTGAAAGTATTCTATTTCAAGGCTACATTGTATTCCATTTTATTTTGTTTAGCTATTTCTTTCCTTTTAAGAAAATGCTTGTTTATTTTCATCTACTTGCAAAGCATAGAGAAAGATCTGCTGATTCACTCCCCAAATGCCCACAATAACCAAGGTTGATCCAGAATGAAGCCAGGAGCCAGGAACCCCTTCCGGGTCCTCCATGTGGATTCCAAGACCCAAGCACTTGAGGCATTGTCTGCTGCCTTGCCGAGTGCATTCACGGGAAGCTGGGTCCACAGTGCCGGTGCCAGGGCTTGAACTGCACTTTGATACACATGCAGGCATCCCCAGAGGCGCCTTAATCCAATGCCTGTCCCTATCTCCTTCTTTATTTTTAATATTGATCGAGAGCGGAGGAGACAAAGAGAGGGTGCTCCTATGTGCTGGTTCACTTCCCAGAGGCCCACAATGGCTGGGACTGGGTTAAGCCAAAGCTGGAAGCTGGGCCTTCACCCACTCCCATATGGGTGACAGGAATCCAATCACTTTGAGCCAATGCCACTGCCTCCCAGGGTCTGCATTAGCAGGATGCTAGAGTTAGGAGTTGGAGCCGTGAATCGCACCCAGGTACTCTGATGTAGGCTGTGGGCCTCTTAACCAGTGTCTTTAGTGCTACACTCAATGCCTGTCCCACGATTTGCTTCTTGATGGATGTTCAGTTGTTTTCAGTTTTTCAACTCAAGTAAACAATGATGCAGTGCCTATGCAAGCTTATCTCTAGGGAAGATAGCAAAAGTGGAATCACCTGGATCTTTCTTTGTTTTTTAGGGTACTGCTAATTTATATTCTTAACGTCAGTACCTATAAGTGGCTGTTTCTTCAGCTTCTTTGTCATTTTTCATAATTACACTAAAAAAAAAACCTCTGCCAGTATTATGAACAACAAATGGGAATGCTTTTCGCTACTGTTCTGTATCATTCAACCACCTTGGCCTTGCTGGCCTAGTCTTTGCAGTCATGGGCTCCACCCAGCCAGGCCTACTGAAGGCCAAGTTTAGGTTTCCCTTGGTCCTCAGGACTGATTTGTCAAGAAGAGGATGCTCATGTCTGGGTTCTCCTTTGAGGCCTGAGAACTCAGGAGGCTTGCTGTAGCTGTTGCGATGGCTAGAATGTAAGATTCCCCCCAAGACAAAAACCGGTCCCTGTTTACAAGCAAACTCGCAACCTTCCCTTCATTGGCTTATTCATGCATTCCAATAACCAGTCCTTCCTTCAATAAATAATTAATGAGAATTGTCTGTGTGCAGTCACAGTGGCAGGTGCTGAGGCTGTGCCAGATACAGGCTGCCCTCATCCTCACAGGACTCCACACATCCGTGCCTGCCCAGGTCACAGAGCCCAGTGTTCCCTTCGGTTTTCATATTAATTGTAGCTCCCCTGCCTCCCGGTAACTTCACCTTGAATCCCCAGGCCACCTTGTGTTAGGGGCACTTCTGCTTTGCAGACTCCCTGTTCCCACCTCTGAGTGTTGGATCCTGTTCCCAGCCTCCATCTCTACACTGGATTCTACAGGATATAGATGAAGATTTTGGACACACTCAACACCCAGATTCACCACTATTGTGGCAGTTCTGTTAGGATAGTTCAGAATAGATTTGTCTGAAACCTTGAAATAAAATACCCATCCTTTGTGCAAGGAGACATTTCTTCTTGGGCCTCTTGCGATTCTGTGTATCTTGATCAGCACAGAGAGACAGGTTGCCTTTCTTCTGGACCAGCTCTTCAGAGATGTTTATATGGAGACTAGCCATGGATGGTATGCCTTCCGGAACACGTGACATACATTCTCACAGCTTTGAAACATAGAGGTAGTGTGGTGTAAGAAATAGAATATTTGACCTTTGTCCCTGGTTCCTGACATGGAATTTATAAAATCATTGCAATTTTCTGAGTGAGAGGAACAGCTTTTGTTTTTTATGGCAAACCCTCCTTAAACCGTACCTGAGTCTATGCTAACGAGGGGGTTCTTACCCCTTAGAGAGCTTCAGAATGGAGACTCATGGCCAGGGAAACCAAGCATGCAATTAGTGGTTGGAACGGTCAGTCCCACCTCTGACCTTTGCGGAGAGGCGTGGGGGCTGGATTGAGTTCAATCACCAACGACCAATGCTTCAGTGAGTTTTGCCTGTGTCATGGAATCTCCATAAAACCCCGTACATAATGGAGTTTGGGGAAAATTGCAGTGAGTGAACACATCAAGGCATTGGGAGGGTGGACTGTCCAGGCAGGGTATGGAAGCTCTGTGTCAGTCCTAACCTCATTCCTTGTCCTGCGCATCTCTTTTTTTTGCTTGTTTCTGAACTACATCTTTCATAGTGAGTTGGTAATAGTAAGTTAGGTGCTTTCCTAAACTCTATGAGTCATTACAGCAGATTGCCAGTCCTATCAAGGACAATGGAAACTCTTGCATTTACAGTTGTCTAATTAGTAATACTGAAACTTGTTACCAGAATCTGATGCGGGGCAGCCGTGTGAGATGACGCCTGTAACTTGGGGGAGGGAGGTGATAATTACTTATAGTGTCTCCTGGTGTCAGAGAATCTCAGAAATGGGTAATTCGTTGGTATCCAAAGGCAATCGGAGACAGTCTGAGGGAGAGTCTCCTTCTGAAGCGGTGAGCAGGCTTGCTTACTGCCTGTTATAAAGGATTCAGATTCCTTGAGCCCAAGGTTCCTGTCCTATAACGTACTGTTCTACCTGTGAAGATGTCATTTTGCCTTCTCCTGCAGCATCATGGGGTGCAGGGCCCAAGCACTTGGGCCATCCTCTACTGCACTCCCAGGCCACAGCAGAGAGCTGGCCTGGAAGAGGGGCAACCGGGACAGAATCCGGCGCCCCGACCGGGACTAGAACCCGGGGTGCTGGCGCCACACATGCGCCGTTGCATGTGCAACTGGAGCCATTGCACATGCACATACTCTGATCCTGGCTGTTGCTGTGAGTAACATACTCTCCTTCGTTTCTGGCCAAGGCGTCTTGTGTCTTCTGTCAGCATCAATGAAACTGTCGCAGGTTCACGTGCTAGCTTGTAAAAAGGGACACATCTCAGATATTACACAGCTCTTGATACACTCACTTATCCATTCAATAAAATATTGAGTGTGTACTAGGAGCCAGATACCAGGCATACAGAGATCAATCAGTTATTGAGGTTCCTGCTGTCATGGAGTTTCCACATAATGAAGAAAGCATTTACATATTATAAAATGCTCTAGGAAGAGAAGGTGAGACTAGCAGGTGTTCTAGGATAACTGTGAAATAACTTCTTACTGGTGGAGGTGAGAGCTGAGAAGTGAGATGGCACCTGTCATTCAAGTACTTGTAGAAACACAAGTACAAAGACACCCAAGTGGAACCGAGCTCAGGGCCTCCCACAAACTGGCAGGTGACACAAGCGACCACAGTGGAGTAAGGCAAGGGACAGAGAGGGATGTAGTGAGGTCAGATAAGTAGCAGAGAATGCAGACCACAGGACAGAAGTTGTATGGGAACACTAGCTTGGAGCATTAATAGACATCCTAGACATGTTTGGTGGGATAGTGAGACATACTGAACACAGGATGTGATGAACTGAAAGTGTGCCAGGAAAAGAGACACAGTGGTCAGGAAGGCGGTGGCACACACACACATCGGGGGGATTATGCTGTGAAATGCCAGGGTCAAGTTGTCACGTGTATCATGGGATCCACTCAACGCAAACACCGATGATTCAAAGAGCAACTCTCTGTCAATGTGTTTGCATGCATACACGAGTACTTCAAAAATTATGGTTAAATGGAACAAAAAGACACCTTGATCATTGTGCAAAACATTTTAGAATGATTGAATTTTCGTGATATGCATTTGCCATCAATTCTTTAAAGATCCCCACCTATGCATAGATTTCAACTTGGGAGTACCAAAGTAAAATTAAATTTTAATTCCATTTTCCACAATTTTTTAAAGTACTTTTATATGTGGTTATAGGGACCTGTGTGAAAATTCACTTTCCTAAATCTTTTTGGGAAGGTGAGTCTCAACCATGAGTGATTATCAGAATCTATTAGGGGAGACTTTTCCTCCATATCACCATGATGGATGATAGCGGGAAGTTGTGTATTTTAAATAAAACTTCTGGGCACCCTTTGTGGTATTTCACAAGTTTTGTTTTGCAAACTTAAAACTATCCTGCAACAAGAAATTTCTTTAAAATATTTTTATTTTGAAATAATTTTATATTTTAGGAAAGTCTTTTGTAACAGTAGTGTTAGACTATCCCAGATGCCCTTCAGAAATTTCTCAAATTAACACTGTGTGTGTGTTTAAAGATTTATATATTAAGATGAAAGTCAGATTTACAGGGTTTTTCTGTGACATAGCGGGTAAAGCGGCTGCCTGCAGTGCTAGCATCCCATATGGGTGCTTGTTCAAGTCCTGGAAGCTCCACTTCCAATCCAACTCCCTGCCAATTCACCTGGGAAAGCAGTGGAAGGTGGCCCAAGTCCCTAGACCCTTGCACCCATGTGGGAGACCTGGATAAAGTTCCTGGCTCTTGGCTTTCAGATAGGTTCAACTCCAACCATTGTGCCCATTTGGGGAGTGAACCAGTAGATAGGAGATTTCTCTCTCTCTGCCTCTGCCTCTCTCTCTCTCTCTCTCTCTCTCTCTGTAACTCTGCATTTTCAAATAGATAACTATTAAAAAAAAAAAAGAAAAGTCAGAGTTAGAGAGAGAGAGAGAGGGAGAGACAGAGACAGAGAGATCCATCATCTGCTTCTTCATTCCCAGATGACTGCAATGGCCAGAGCTCAGTCAGGCCAAAGACAGGAGCTGGGATCTTCTTCTGGGTCTCCCACATGGGTTGCCAGGGCCCAAACACTTGGACCATCCTCTGCTGCTTTCCCCAGGCCATTAGCAGGAAACTAGATCAGAAGTGGAGCATCTGTCCAGAGCACTGGTCTAGAACCGGTGCCAGTATCATGAACTCCTATATTGTACTTGCCAACATGAAGCCACCACCATGGTGCAATCCTTTTTACTAATTCCAGCCTTTGTATTTCTTCCTTTTTTTTTAAATCCATTTGCCCAGTCTATGTCATTTTATTGGTTAATTTAAACCTTTTACATTTTACAAAATTTATTTGAAAGGCAGAATCACAGAAGGAGAAAGAGAGCGAGAGAGGGAGAGAAAGAAAGAGAGAGAGGGAGAGAAAGAAATAGAGAGAGAGAGAAAGAGAGAGAGAGAGAGAGAGAGAATCTTCCATCTGTTGGTTCACTTCCCAAATGGCTGCAATGACCAGGATTGAGCCAGGCTGAAGCCAGGAGTCTGGAACTGCATCAGGGCCTCCCACATGAGTGGTGCTGGCCAAAGTACTTGGCTTCTCCAGGTTTGTTAGCAGGGAACTGGATCAGATTTGGTGCTGCCACAGAGCTCACAGGGATAGGGCATCGCAGGCAGCGGCTTAACTCAATGCACCACACTGCTGGCCCCTTGTTTGTGTGTCATCAGTTTTCCCACTTGTATCCTGTTTCTGTTCTGGGAGGCAGTGCACAGCACCCTGGTGCTCTTGGTCACCACGACCCTGTAATCTGTTCTGTTACACTTTGCACTTTCTTTTTTTGATCTTTGCAATTTTGAAGAGTTGTGGTCAGGTGCTTGATTAGCTGAACCTTGGTTTGTGTTTCTCCAATCTTTTTTCTGGCGATTACACTGAGGGCATGGGCATGGTGGATAAGACAGGCCTGGTGCCTCTTCATCTCATCATATCGGGGGCTGTTATCCACGCTCACTTTAGAAAGTTCTTGGAAAATGTGTGTTGTGAATAAACTATGCATGGGTTCCTAAAAGTCTTTTGCACCAAAATAAAATCATTTTTCCAATTCCGTTTTCCATGAAATTTTTAAAGTCATCTCATATATACACACACATATCCATAATTATATATATATACATACATGCACATACATATCCATAATTATATATCAATCCTCTCTCTCCACACACAAATGTGCATACACATAGGCACTTCAGGAAATTTTTGGAAAATAGGATTAAATGATAAATGTACTGTTCTCAAAATTTTCAAGGAAATGTGTTTTATGAAAATAGTATGCATAGATTACAAAAATTGTTGGTGTGAAAATAAACTTACATTTTCTTTTAAAAAATTTGTTAGAGATTCATTTGAAAGGCAGAGCATCAGAAAAATGGGGAGGAGGGGGCATGGAGGAGGAATGTGGGGGAGGATCTTCCAGCCACTGGTTCACTCCCCAGAAGGCTACAGCAGCAAGGGGCTGGGCCAGGCTGAAACCAGGAGCCAGGAGCACCATCTGGGTCTCCCACGTGGGTGGCAGAAGCCCAAGCACTTGACCATCATTCACTGCCTTCCCTGCCCATTAGCATGGCACTCCACTAGAAACAGAACAGTGGAGGCTTGAGCAGGAGCCCTGACATGGGTTGCTGGCATCTCAAGCAGCAGCTTAACTCACTGTGCTGCAATGCTGGTCCCTAAACTTATCTTCTAATCCCATTGTCCTGTGACTTCCTGGAGTCCCCCCTCCATCTCTACATAGGTATAAAATTAAACAAGAGTTCATCCTGATGTCCCCAACTCCAGTCTAACACCCAGGATTTATTTTCCCCTCTGCTTGTTTATTTGAAGTTTGTTTCTTGATCTGGAGAAACCTGGCTTTCATTATCCACTATTCATATGCTTATTTGCTCAACCCGAGTGTGCATGTAAAATACTTTGAGAATTGCTAACCCATATCCCTGTGGAAAGCAAATTTACAAAACAGAGTTTAGTGTTTATGCAAAATTGTTTTCTTTAGACTTAAACTTTCCCGTGCAAAGAACCTTTCCAAAGTTACTAAAGTCAGCTTTTTGTTTCTTATTTTTCCTCCCAGGAAATTTGGAGAACATAGAAGCCTATAGCCTGAGTTCGAACTCACCTGTGACCTTGTGGCTGACTCTCTGCAGTGACAGTTTCTTTTTTTTTTTTTTTTTTTTTTTTTTAGGGAAAGATCTTTTATTTTTTTTATTTATTTATTTATTTTTTTTTTTGACAGGCAGAGTGGACAGTGAGAGAGAGAGACAGAGAGAAAGGTCTTCCTTTTGCCGTTGGTTCACCCTCCAATGGCCGCCGCGGCAGGCGCGCTGCGGCCAGCGCACCGCGCTGATCCGATGGCAGGAGCCAGGAGCCAGGTGCTTTTCCTGGTCTCCCATGGGGTGCAGGGCCCAAGCACCTGGGCCATCCTCCACTGCACTCCCGGGCCACAGCAGAGGGCTGGCCTGGAAGAGGGGCAACCGGGACAGAATCCGGCGCCCCGACCGGGACTAGAACCCGGTGTGCCGGCGCCGCTAGGCGGAGGATTAGCCTAGTGAGCCGCGGCGCCGGCTTGCAGTGACAGTTTCAATGATCCCCAGAGTTGGGAACCAGTGCTTTAGGACTAGAAACAAAGGGAGAGAGTTTCAAATGCCCTCCTCCCCCCCAACATATTTTCATTATTTCACTAACTGGTAGAGATTTAAATTCTTTTATAATTTAAAATAAAAGAAAGGAGGCATTGTGTGCAACCAGGGCCTTTGACATTGGCATCCCATACAGGCACCGGGTTCCTGTCTTGGCTGCTCCACTTTCCATCCAGCTCCCTGCTACTGCACCTGGGGAATGCAGAGGAAAATGGCCCAAGTCCCTGGGCCCCTACACCCATGTGGAAGACCTGGAAGAAGCTCCTGGCTCCTGGCTTTGGCCTGGCCCAGCCCGGATCATTGAGGCCATTTGGAGAACTGGAAGGCAGCGTTACCACCCAGCTATGGCAGCTCAAGATCTGCTATTGAGATCCTTGAGGACCCCCGTTCCTTGGGTGGGAGTCATTGGAGGGGTCATCCCAGCACCACATGGCCATGGTGCACCTTGGGCAGCCAGAAGGGGTGGAGAGAGACTGGAGCAGACATGGAGGCAAGAGCAGCACTGTGAATAAGCGCCCTCGAAAGGCCTAAGAATCACAGTGAGTGGCTAATCTGAATTGCCCTGGTCCTGTATAGCTCTCTAGACCCATTTATACCCTACAAATCTCCCCATTACACAACAGAGTCACTGAATATTTTATTTCCAGGTATCTTTATCAGTGCCCTGGTTTCTATAACTTGGTGGACAGAGGTAACCAATGGGGGTGTTGAACCTCACCTCTGCTGATCCAGCCACCACTGCCCTGGTGATGTGGGTGCCTCAAGCAACATCTTGCCTGCTGTGCCATAGGCCTGTCTCCTTGTTTCTTATTCTATCTGGGTCAGATGGCCTGCCTGTTTTTGAACCAGAGGCGTGCGATTCAGCTCTAGTTTATGTGCCGATTCCGAAGATGGATCTGAGAGTGGGAGAGGGGAAATATCCTTAGGTGAAAATGAGGGCTACTACTAGAAGGAGAATTAGTTTCTCAAGAGGCAGTGCTATGGCATAGTGGATAAAGCTGCAGCCTGAAGTGCCGGCATCCCATATGGGCGCCGATTTGAGTCCTGGCTGCTCCACTTCTGATCCAGCTCTCTGCTGTGGCCTGGCAAAGCTTTACAAGATGGCCCAAGTCCTTGGGCCCCGGCACCTGCTTAGGAGACCAGGAAGAAGCTCCTGGTTCCTGGCTTCAGATCGGCACAGCCGTTACGGCCATCTGGGGAGTGAACCAGCAAATGGAAGACCTCTCTCTGTCTCTCAGCCTCTGCTTCTCTGTAACTCTGCCTTTCAAATAAATAAATAAATAAATCTTTTTTTTTTAAAGAGGCAGACAGCAGGCACTTGCATCACCAACCTTCTTCCTATATCATATGCACAGAAATGGCTTTAGACGTGCAATGGTGAACTGCTCCTCATTTTATGACAGGCAAGCCTACAGTTAGAAATTTCTCTCTCTCTCTTTCAATAAATAAATAAAACTCTAAACGATGTGAACATTTAGAAATCCAAGCTGTTTTTGTTGCAACATGTGTTTTCAAGGAACATTTTTGAAAACACTTTTTCATGTCTTCATTTTTAAAAATTTTGCCAAAATAAAAATTGGTTTTGGGGCCTGTGCTATGGCATAGTGAGCCAAGCTTCCACCTGCAGCCCCAATATCCCATATGGGCACTGGTTCATGTCCTGGCTGCTCCTCTTCTGATCCAGCTCTCTGCTATGGCCTGGGAAAGCAGTAGAAGATGGCCCAAGTCCTTGCGCCCCTACACCTGCATGGGAGACTCAGAACAAGCCTCTGGTTTTGGATCGGCCATTGTGGCCATTCAGGGAGTAAACCAGTGGATGGGAGACCTTTCTCTCTGTCTCTCCCTCTCTCTGAATATAAATAATAAAAAAAATCATCTTAAAAGATGCTTTTTGATTCCATTTTTCATGAACTTTCTGCAGAATGCCCGCAGCTGCCAAGTGGAATCAGGTTAAATTTAAACTGCAACTTTGTTAGTGCTGTCACTTCGGTTAGGCTGCTTAACTCCGCAGCTCCAGCCTCTGAGCCTGGAAAGTGGACAGCTCTCTAAAATAGGACTTCCAGGCCAATCTTGCCGAAGGAGCTTCCGGCATAGTCCCCGCTGCCAACACCTGTTCTGGGTGTCGAATTGAAAGCCACCTGCAGCCACGCAGGGCTGAGGAAATCGGGAGTGAAGGTCCATGCTTTATTAAGTAAAACGCGGTTAAAGAGGGTTATGCTTTGGGTGTTGCTTGCAGGAGAACCTGGGTAGGCTGCTTCGTTCCCTGGATCCTGCAGCTGTTTAAACAGCAGCTTCTCCTCCCGTGGGGAGAACGCTTGGTGCTTTATGCAAGAGCGAGCTTGGCTGCCAGTTTTAGGGGAGGTGCTGTCCTTCCACGAACTCTGAGTCGACTTTCTCATTAGGTGTGCACGGCAATGAGGCAGACGGGAGCAGCTTAATAGGCAAGGGAAGTTTTAGCTTTCGGACTAGATTGTCAATAGGCGCGTTTGATCTGGCTGCTTTTCTGACCTAATCAGCTGGCAGCGGTCTCTGCTGAGTTCCCTCGGGGCATCAGCACACCCAGTATTCCACCATACAGCAGCTTAAATCAGCCTTGATCTCAAGGAGCAGGGGCCTGAAGAGAAGAGACTGTTGGGTGAAGCCTGTGTGTACCAAGGGGAGCCCTTTTGATGATGGCAATTGTGTTTGCGTAGTATCTGCTCCTTGCCTGGAAGCAGCCCAGAGTCTCTTTGGCAGTGCCAAAGTGATGTCTGCGGTAGCAGGTGCATCTAAATTCCAGTAAAATCCTCAGGTCACACAGCATTCAGGAATGTTGCTGGAGAACTTGCCTTGAGGGAAATGTTGCCAAAGGCTTGCAAGAAGCAGAACATTGTCTTATCCCTTTGTGCCTTGTCCAGGCTTCAGCCCTAGTTTAAAAATCAGTTTTCATCTTGCAGATGCTGGAGGGGTGAGATTTGGTGGGTAAGATGCTGCTGGAGGTGCCTACGCCCCACATCGGAGTGTCTGGGTTCCAGTCCTGGCCCCGATCCCAATTCCAGCTTCATGCTAATGCTCACTCTGGGAGGCAGCAGGTGGCGGCTCCAGCACTTGGGTCCCCGTCACCCATGTGGGCCCTCTGGATTGAGTTCCTGGCTCCTGGCTTTGACCTTGCCCAGCCCTAGATATTGTGGACATTTAGGGAGAGAATCAGGGGATGGAAGATCTTTCTCTAATTGTCTGTATCTGCCTCCCATGCCCTCTGTTTGTCTCTCTGCCTTTGAACTAAATCAAAATAAAGAAGATACTCCCATCCTAGCTACATTTGACTTGATTACAGAAGGGAGCAGGTCAAATGGTTTTCTAATGGTAAGGATGCTTCCATGTGCAACTAACTGCAAACCTAGACAACCTGGAATGCATATGTGTAGACAGTAGCCTCACATCACAAAAAGATGTCTACAACTGTTAGATTTCAGATATGGTTCTTGGTTAGGATCCTTGTTCAATGGCTGCCATCTCTACATTTGCCCTCCTCTAGTACTCTAGCAGCTAAATAGTTGAAGCAGTGAGTGTTGCATGAGCCCTATCAGAACCCAAGAACGCTTTTCCTTTTCCAGCCATGTCCTGGAACATGGCTTCACTCCGATGACAATAGCGTACTATGCCTGCTTAAGCCTAAGCCAGTCTTGTCCCAAAAGAATGGCATTGTGCTAATTAGCCCAATTCCACCCAATCCGCAGGGTTATGTTTCAATAAGGTAAATGAGTATGTGGAAGGATGCCAAGATTTCCCACAGAGTTACTTTTATCTGCTTATACTTTCATAGAATTTTCCTATAAGTAGAGAGAACTTGAGCTGGTGCAAACAAGAGTCCGAAACCATTTCAGTATTGGCTCTACCAATAGCATAGCATCCCCTTCTCGAAGAGAGACAATGTGGAAACCCGGATACATTCCTGAGAAATATCTCATGCTGGCACAAAACTATTTTAAAGGATAGGAGACTTGACTTTCTGGCCATTGCAAGTCTGCAAGTCTTCTGATGAGTTTGCTCTGTGTGTGTGTGTGTGTGTGTGTGTATTGGTAGGGGGGAGTGAAAGAGGAGATAGATGTTCCCTGGATTTCTTTATTCACTGAACACAATCTTTCTTCTCAACGGAAGTCTTCTCATCATTCCTGGTGGATTAAAAGTTCATGCACGCATCTCCGTCACACACACCACCATGTGTACCCTGAGCTTTGCACTGCTGCTGGCTCTGCCCCTGTCCACTTCTAAATTAGAATTCGAGCAGCTTGGGCCTGCACTATCACTTAGTGCTCCTGCTTAGTCATTTTGTTAAAGTTTAATGTATTTATTTAAAAGTAAGAGTTAGAGAGCGAGAATGAGAGAGAGAGAGAGAGAGAGATTTTCTGTCTGCTTGTTCACTCCCCCAGATGGCTGCAATAGCTGGGGCTGGGCCAGGCTGAATCCAGGAGCCAGGAGCTTCTTCCAGGTCTCCCACGTGGTCGCAGGGCCCCAAGGACTTGGGCCATCCTCTGCTGCTTTCCCAGGCCACAGCAGAGAGCTGGATCTGAAGTGTAGCAGCTGGGACTCATACCGGCGTCCAAATGGGAGCTGGCACTGCAGGTGGTGGTTTTACCCATTACTCCACAATGCCAGCCCCTTATCAGTCATTTCCAGACCCTTGATTCTCAATCATTTCAGGACCTGAATTCAACACCACAATCCCCAGCTCATAGGCAGTGCCACCTTCCCACTCTTCCTCTGTCTTCTGTTTCCTCTCACCTCCTTGGCTAGCTTGGATTTGGTGAGTCATTTTTTTATCACTCCCTTAAAAACATCCGAAAATTTTGTTTTTCTCTTCTTCAGTTGGCTAGCTAAACATATGTTAAATTATTTTATTTTGTCTTATATGTCCTGGTTTCTGATCGGCCCAGCTCAGGCTGTTGTGGCCATTTGGGGAGTGAACCAGTAGATTGAAGATTCTCTCTCCCTCTCTCTCTCACTTTCCCTCTTTCTCTCTCTCTTTTTGTTACTCTGACTCTCAAATAAATAGATAAATCTTTAAAAAATAATTATTTGAAAATATATTTTTCCAAAATAGATAAAAGCTAGAGATTCAAGAAGCAGTATCAACTACAAGCAGATTAAAAATAAACAACTCCTCAGGTAAGCACACTGGAGAAAACTGCTAAGTATCAAATGCAAAGATAAAATTATAAAAATGGCTAGAATATAGGGTGTTTTGAGTGGAGGTGGGCAGAGTCTATTCAGAGAATTTACATTAAAATTGATGGTTCGGCCGGCGCTGTGGGTCACTAGGCTAATCCTCCGCCCGCAGCGCCGGCACACTAGGTTCCAGTCCCATCAGGGCACCAGATTCTGTCCCGGTTGCTCCTCTTCCAGTCCAGCTCTCTGCTGTGGCCCAGGAGTGCAGTGGAGGATGGCCCAAGTGCTTGGGCCCTACACCTGCATGGGAGACTGGGAAGAAGTACCTGGTTCCTGGCTTTGGATTGGTGCAGCGCCGGCTGTAGCGGCCATTAGGGGAGTGAACCAATGTAAAGAAGACCTTTCTCTCTATCTCTCTTTCTCACTGTAACTCTGCCTGGCAAAAAACCAAACCAAAACAAAAAAACCTGATGGTTCAATCTCCAGATGAAATTATGGAGTACAGATGATAATGTAAGATTTCTTCCATGTGCTTAAAGAAAATGGTTTTATATATGAAAATATCCTTCTAAAATAAAGGTGAAATTAAGAAATTATCAGACCAACTGAAATTGAAAGTTTGTCTCTAGCACAAACAACACAAGGGTACAGGGAAGGTGTATGAGACGCTGATAAAACTTTTCTGTGCTCTTGAGCAATGAGTTACACGAATGGTCTCAGTTAATGTAAAGTGTTTTATTTGTACACCTATGATTGATTCTGACTTCTGTATGTGTTATATATACTTTGACCAATTACTTATGTAAATCCATGACCTCCTTCCTCTAAAATCTTTGTCTTTACTCCACCACAAAGCTTCTTGGATTTTGTCTATTCTTGACAGATCAGCTACTTTTTGCGTCTTGTTTTTCATTTTATTGCAATCTAGTTTATTTTTCTAGAACTTTCTTGACGGTGTCAAAAGTCACCACTGCCTCCCCCAACTGTGTTGAAAAACCCAGAGGACACACCCCCGCCCCTGTGTTACTTTGAGTTTCTGGGTAATTTGTTACATCTTGCCTCCTTCTGAGTGGCTGTGACAATACATGCTTCCGGTTTTCCTGCAGGCCCATTGGCTGCCTCTTTGCAGATTCCTTTAAGTGCTCATCCACCTCTGCCTGACCTCGACCTGTTTGAGCACCACGGAACCCTGTCTGGATATCCAATCATTCTAATCCACACTCAAATCAGGTCTCCAGTTCAGACTGGAAAGTTGAGCTCCTGACACCGACATTTAATTGTCTATATCAGGAATCAACTCACTTTTTTCTATCAAGAGCCCCATAGTACATACTTTAGCCTTTATGGGCCATATGTTCACAACTACTCAACTCTGTCCCTGCAGCATGAAGGCAGCCATCAACAATACATACATAAACGCATGGATGTTGCTGTGTTCCAATAAAACTTTATTACCAAAACAGGTGGCAAGCAAATTTGACTCAAGGGCTATAGTTTGTTCATCCCTGATCTATACAATGCTCTTGAACCTCTAATGGTTGTTTGGATAGTAAGTAGTCTGAAAAATTGCTCCCCATGATGGTAAATTTATGTAGTAGCTTGACTAGGCTATAGTACCCAGATAGTCAGTCAAACATTAATCTAGATGTTTCTGTGAAGGTATTTATTTGGAAAAAATAAACATTTAAATCAATAGACTTTGAGTAATGCAGATTGCCCTCCAAAATATGTGTGGACCACATATAATAAGTGGACGACTTAATAAAGACTGACTTTCTTAAGGTGGAAGGCATTCAGCCAGCCCACAGCTCTCAGATTCAAACTCTACCTTCCCTCTGGGTCTTCAACTTGCTGGTCAACCCTGACATGTTTGGGCTTGCCAGTGTCCACAGAGGTGTGAACCAATTCCTTAAAATAAGTCTCTGTCTCTC